>NC_044331.1:2769149-3083427 GCF_007399415.2 Gopherus evgoodei
TGTTGGCCTGATCTGTGCAGACTGGTAAATCCACATTCCTTTCACTAGGACAGAATTAATTATCAGCTGCTTCCACAATTTATTTTAAGAACATATTTCCAGCACACCTACGTAACTGTGTGCACACCACCCATAGATAGATATCACAATGATATTCATGACCACTGTGCCACCGGGTATATGCTAGGGTTAGGGTTAATGTGAGTTCTGCGGAGAGGTGCTTCTCCCAGCAGGGCAGGGAGTTGGTGTTTTGTTTACAAACAGGGGCAGGGTGACTAAGATAAGAAAGTATCAGAGGGGTAGCTGTGTTAGTCTGGATCTGTAAAAAGTGACAGTCCTGTGGCACCTTCTAGACTAACAGAAGTATTGGAGCAAAAGCTTTTGTGGGTGAATACCCACTTCGTCAGACGCATGTGGTGGAAATTTCCAGAGGCAGCTATAAATATGCAGGCAAGAATCAGTCTAGAAGATAAGATAAGAAAGGGATGGTAATTAAATTAAGGCTCTGGAAGGCCTTAGATAAACTTGTAAAACAGGAATCCCTCTGTGGGTGTGGGTGTGTGTGTGTGTGGGGGGGTGTTGGAGCGAGAACACAGGGGACTCAGAAGAAATACAACTGAGCCTCTGAGCCAAGTTTACATTCAGAAAAGAGGGAGATGTAAGGGGAGATAGGTGAAAAGAAGTGGGCAAACCCCAGGGAGGGACTGGCAGTGGTATAAGAGAAGTTCCCACTCTACCTGTGGTACTGGCCCCATCACCATAGTATCTGAGCACCTCTCATCACAGCCCCTTGGTGAGGTCGAGCATCTGTTATACCCATTGTACAGATGGGGCACTGAGGGGGACATAGACTAAAGGGCAGATTTTCAACATTTTTAGGCACCTCATGGGATTTTTTAAATCGCCTAGAAGGTTCAGTGCTTTGTAAACCCCACTAGATGCTCAGCTGCATCTTTGGGTGCCTAAAAACCTTTGAAACTCTGTCCCTAAGGCACTGACCTGAAGTCCTACAGGAAGTCCATGGGGATGGAGTAGAACCCATCTCTCTCAGGGTTAGCTCCCTATCCATTGGACCAACTTTTTTCTCTGCTGCATGCTGTAAAAAAAAGAGGACTCACGTGGGAGCAAAACCAAGGCGTCCGGTTCTCTGAGACTCCAGCAGTTGGTCCCAGGTGATTGGGAAGGATGTCATGGCTGACAGTGTGAAAAGCAGCATAGAGGTCAGGAAGGATGAAGAAAGAAAGAGCCAGATGAGAGAAGATCACGTAACCGCAGGTTCTGCCCCAGGCTGGGCTGTACAGCAATGCCTGTTGTGCAATTTTATATTGTAACTGAAAACCATTTTGTTTTGTCATTTTTTGTTCTGAGTTTGAGAAAAGGAAGGAATGAGAGAGTGCCATGTGAGTATCAGATTGATTATACATCAAATTCTTAGGGTTTGAGCTGTATTCAGGCCAATTCCAGAACAAAGAACAGAAATTGCATCCACACAGTCTATAAAGTCGATGATTATTGTCATGATTTGCATTATTCACTGGGCACCATCTGTGCCCTCAGCACTGTTCAGAATCTGTCAGACAATCCAGTCCCTGAGCCAATGCAGGTAAGCTGTGTGACTCTGGGGAAGATGGTGCAGATATTTAAGGATGAAGTGTATAGTTACTGACCACACATGTGATGTTAATATCTATAAGTAGAGGCGCTGATGGCAATAGAAGTTTTACTTGATTAAGGACTAGAAGATTTGACCCTCCAACTTTCTTTCAAGAGGGAGAGCTGCCCAGAGCTCCTGTGCCTGTTAGTTTTCCGTTTCTGCCTGCAGTGGACCTGAGATACCTCAGAAATCTTTTTCTCATCTTTAAAATGTGGAATTTTGTTGGTGTTTGGTTTAAAATATTTGCCTGTGAAAAGTTCTCATATTAATCCCAATCTTCCCCAATTGAACTAATAATTTCTCATTTGGAGCTCTCTCAGATGCTTTACTGACATCCAGGTAGATTAGATCTGCTGCATTTCTTTGTCTAAAAAACCAGTTGTCTCCTCAAAAACAGATATTAGTAACTTTGTTACTACCTCTTGAATAAAACAATTGAAATAACTGTAGAAAAATCTTCTATTACTTTCTATCATTTAAGCTGCTTACTTTTTTGCAGTTCACCAAGCTTGGAACAGATCATTTAACTTTAGGAAACATCCTAACAGCCCTTCCTTATCTTAATCACCCATTAATCCCTCTAGAAAAACAAAGAGGAGTCTGGTGGCACCTTAAAGACTAATCCCTCTGTTCATAAACAAAATTTGCACTCCTTGTGTCAGGGGCAGGGCGGCTGCAGGCACCAGTGGAGGAAGACCGTGCCTGGGGCTGCATGTGCTAAGGGGCAGTATTCCGGACATTCTTGGGGCTGCAGCAGTCCTAGGGGTGGTTTGTTTTTTTGCTTGGGGCGTCAAAAATGGTAGAGCCGGCCCTGGTCAGGGGCACAAGCTGGTAGCAGTGTTTCCTGTCTCCTCAGCAGAACCCATTACATTGCATGCACAGGCTCCCTGCCTGAGGCTTGCAGTTTTGGTAGGGGGGAAGGTAATGCCCTCCCATGCACACCGAACTCCCTGCACACTGCTATTTTTAGTGTGCGAGGCCCAGCGGAGCTAATATGAATCTATCTACCTGTGCTGGGGGTCACACTGGAATTAATGGAGCATGGCCCAGGCATGGGGCGGGAGGTCGGATCTAGCCCCGTGGATCTAACTGCAGGATGGAGGCCATAGAGCCAGATGTCATCCTTTGCCCGGAATGTTCCATGAAAAGCGAGATGGTCCCGTGGTGCAATCGAAAGGGATGTTATTAACTCACTTTCTCTGGAATAAAACTAGCCAGCCTTTCCACAACAGAACACTGAGATTGCTCACAATGGGGTTGCCTTGGTGAAGCCGTGTATCTTTGCAGATTCCCATAGCAACCACTGCCTTGGGCTCAGTGAATTTTATATTCCATTACTGGTGGGCAAAATATTGCTTAATGGATCGTTTGTTTCTGAATGATGTTGTTTTTAGAATCTTGGTAGGTAAATGGACAAGCTACTGACATAACCTTATTCCCAGATTCTGGACCTTAGCGTCCAAAATTTGGGGGTTAGCATGAAAACCTCCAAGCTTAGTTACCAGCTTGGACCTGGTACTGCTGCCACCACCCAAAAAATTAGAGTGTTTTGGGGCACTCTGGTCCCCCTGAAAAACCTTCCCTGGGGACCACAAGACCCAAATCCCTTGAGTCTCACAACAAAGGGAAATAATCCTGATTCCCTTCCCCCCTCCAGGTGCTCCTGGAGAGATACACAGACACAAGCTCTGTGAAACTACGCAGAGTGAGTCCCCCTCTCCGTTCCCAATCCTGGAACAAAAGCACTTTCCTCTTCACCCAGAGGAAATGCAAAATCAGGCTAGCAATCCAACACACAGCTTTCCCCTGATTTCTTCCTCCCACCAATTCCCTGGTGAGTACAGACTTAATTTCCCTGAAGTAAAGAAAAACTCCAACAGGTCTTAAAAGAAAGCTTTATATAAAAAAGAAAGAAAAAATACAAATGTTCTCTCTGTATTAAGATGATACAACACAGGGTCAATTGCTTAAAAGAATATTGAATAAACAGCCTTATTCAAAAAGAATACAAATCAAAGCATTTCCAGCACTTATATTCATGCAAATACCAAAGAAAAGAAACCATAGAACTTACTATCTGATCTCTTTGTCCTTACACTTAGAAACAGAAGACTAGAAAATAGAACTACTTCTCCAAAGCTCAGAGGAAACAGGCAGACAGACAAAAGACTCAGAGACACACTTCCCTCCACCCAAGGTTGAAAAAATCCGGTTTCCTGATTGGTTCTCTGGTCAGGTGTTTCAGGTGAAAGAGACATTAACCCTTAGCTATCTGTTTATGACACGCCCCCCAAATTGCAGACAGTGGGGAAGCTCACTGGCGGCAATTTCCTTCTAGAACTTGAAAATAAACAGATTAATACAACACATGCACCTTTACATATACTACTAAGTATATAACTAACAGACTTTTACATTTTAAGAACACTTTTTAACTACTGGATTCTGGGAAACTCTCACGGGAGAGTGCATTAGCAACTTTGTTAGAAGCTCCTGTGATGTGTTGAATTTCAAAATCAAAATCTTGGAGAGCTAAACTCCACCGAAGAAGTTTCTTGTTGTTCCCCTTGGCAGTATGAAGCCACTTTAGTGCAGCATGGTCAGTTTGTAGTTGGAACCGCCGTCCCCAAACATATGGGCGTAGCTTTTCCAGGGCGTACACAATGGCATAGCATTCCTTTTCACTGACTGACCAGTGACTTTCCCTCTCAGACAGTTTCTTGCTGAGGAACACGACAGGATGGAAGTTGTGATCTGTTGCTTCCTGCATGAGTACTGCTCCTATACCACGCTCAGATGCATCCGTGGTTACTAGGAATGGCTTGTCAAAGTCCGGGGCCCTGAGTACAGGGTCAGACATGAGCGTTGCCTTAAGCTGGGTAAAGGCTTTTTGACACTCATTAGTCCACTTAACGGCATTTGGCTGGGTCTTTTTGGTTAGGTCGGTCAATGGGGCAGCGATTTGGCTGTAGTGTGGTACAAATCGCCTGTAGTATCCGGCCAAGCCTAAGAAGGATTGGACCTGTTTTTTTGACCTTGGGACAGGCCACTTTTGGATAGCATGCACCTTGGCCTGTAGGGGGTTTATGGTTCCTCGACCC
Organism: Gopherus evgoodei; assembly: GCF_007399415.2. Classification (NCBI taxonomy): domain Eukaryota; kingdom Metazoa; phylum Chordata; order Testudines; family Testudinidae; genus Gopherus; species Gopherus evgoodei. The sequence goes on from NC_044331.1 coordinate 2,773,905, forward strand.
ACCTGGTGCCCCAGGTAAGTCACTCTGTTTTGGCCTATTTGACACTTTTTGGCCTTAACAGTTAGTCCTGCCTGCCTGATGTGCTCAAAGACCTTTTCCAGGTGGAGTAGGTGTTCGGGCCAGGAGTCTGAAAAAATGGCCACATCATCGAGGTAGGCAACTGCAAATTCTCCCAGTCCAGCTAGTAGACCGTCTACCAGCCTCTGGAAGGTGGCGGGTGCATTTCGAAGGCCGAAAGGAAGGACATTGAATTCATACACCCCCGTATGGGTGACGAATGCTGACCTCTCCTTGGCAAGTTCATCTAGCGGTACTTGCCAGTACCCCTTGGTTAAGTCTATGGTAGAGATGAACTGGGCACGTCCCAACTTTTTCAATAGCTCATCAGTACGTGGCATTGGATAGTTGTCCGGACGAGTTACAGCATTTAGCTTACGGTAGTCCACGCAGAAGCGTATTTCCCCATCTGGTTTGGGTACCAGAACCACTGGAGATGCCCATGCACTGGTAGATGGGCGGATTATACCCATTTGTAGCATGTTCTGGATCTCCCGTTCTATAGCAGCTTGGGCATGAGGAGACACCCGGTAGGGTGGGGTTCTGATTGGGTGAGCATTACCTGTATCAAGGGAGTGGTATGCCCGTTCAGTCCGTCCTGGGGTGGCTGAGAACAATGGGGCGAAGCTAGTGCACAGCTCCTTGATTTGTTGCCGCTGCAGACGTTCCAGGGTGGTTGAGAGGTTCACCTCTTCCACGCCACCGTCTTTTTTCCCGTCGTAGTAGACACCGTCAGGCCACTCAGCATCATCTCCCTGGACTGTAAACTGACAAACCTGTAAGTCTCTGGAATAGAAAGGCTTGAGAGAATTAACATGGTACACTTTAGGCTTTAGTGAGGAATTGGGAAATGCTATGAGGTAGTTTACAGCTCCCAGGCGCTCTTGGACCGTGAATGGCCCTTCCCATGATGCTTCCATCTTATGGGCCTGTTGCGCCTTCAAGACCATAACCTGGTCTCCTACCTTGAAGGAACGTTCTCTGGCATGTCTGTCATACCAGGCCTTTTGCTCTTCTTGAGCATCCTTTAGGTTCTCTCTAGCAAGGGCTAAAGAGTGTCGGAGGGTGCTTTGTAGGTTGCTTACAAAGTCCAGAATGTTAGTTCCTGGAGAAGGCGTAAACCCCTCCCATTGCTGCTTCACCAACTGTAATGGCCCCTTAACCTCGTGACCATACACAAGTTCAAATGGTGAAAACCCTAAACTGGGATGTGGTACAGCCCTGTAGGCAAACAGCAACTGCTGCAACACTAGGTCCCAATTATTGGAGAATTCGTTGATGAATTTTCTTATCATGGCCCCCAAAGTTCCATTGAACCTTTCCACCAGGCCATTGGTTTGATGGTAGTACGGGGTGGCAACCAAGTGATTCACCCCATGAGTTTCCCACAGTTTTTCCATGGTCCCTGCCAGGAAATTAGACCCTGAATCTGTAAGGATGTCAGAGGGCCAACCTACCCTGGCAAAGATGTCTGTTAGGGCCAGGCACACAGTGTTAGCCCTGGTGTTGCCTAGAGCTACTGCTTCTGGCCATCGGGTAGCAAAGTCCACTAAAGTCAGTACGTACTGCTTTCCTCTGGGCGTCTTTTTTGGGAAAGGGCCCAGAATATCCACAGCTACTCGCTGAAATGGGACCTCAATTATGGGGAGTGGCTGGAGAGGGGCCTTGACCTGGTCTTGAGGCTTACCCACTCTTTGGCATACCTCACAAGACCGGACATACTTGGCAACGTCCTTGCCCATCCCCTCCCAGTGGAAGGACTTCCCCAACCGGTCCTTGGTTCGGTTCACCCCAGCATGGCCACTGGGATGATCATGGGCTAAGCTTAAGAGCTTCCCCCGGTACTTAGTTGGAACCACCAACTGTTTTTGCGGCTGCCATTCTTCCCGGTGTCCACCAGAAAGAATTTCCTTGTATAAAAGTCCTTGGTCTATAACAAACCGGGATCGATTAGAAGAGCTGAGAGGCGGTGGGGTGCTCCGTGCCGCCGCCCACGCTTTCTGAAGGCTGTCATCTGCTTCCTGCTCAGCCTGGAACTGTTCCCTTGAGGCTGGGGTCACCAGTTCTTCCTCAGACTGTGGACTTGGGCTTGGTCCCTCTGGAAGCGATGTAGGTGATGGGGTTGTTTCCGTTGCTGGTGAACCGCTCTCCGCTGGTGCACCTGAGGGTATTTCAGGCTCTGGCTGAGCCTTTTGGGTATGGCTGTTTTTTGCTTCTGCCAGTTCTGGCTCGCTGGCGCCCTCTGGCGTTGAGTTTGAAGATGTGGTTGCACTTGCTGGTGCTGGTTGCTGTTCCAGTTCCGGGCCTGGGACTGGAGATGCTGTGGCTGTTTCAGTGGTAGGCATGGAATCCGGGTCCACTACCTCTGTCTGGGTCTCTGGTAACACAGACGGGGCTTCTGTGGACGGCTCAGGAACAGGAATGGGTCTGGAAGCTTGCCTGGTTTGGCTACGGGTAACCATTCCCACTCTCTTGGCCCGCCTCACCTGGTTGGCCAAGTCTTCCCCCAGTAGCATGGGGATAGGATAATTGTCATAGACTGCAAAAGTCCACATTCCTGACCAGCCTTTGTACTGGACAGGCAGTTGAGCTGTAGGCAAGTCTACAGCTTGTGACATGAAGGGGTAAATTGTAACTTTGGCCTTTGGGTTGATGAATTTGGGGTCAACGAAGGATTGGTGGATAGCTGACACTTGTGCCCCCGTGTCTCTCCACGCAGTAACCTTCTTTCCGCCCACTCTCAAATTTTCCCTTCGCTCCAAGGGTATTTGAGAGGCATCCGGGCCTGGGGATCTTTGGTGTGATGGTGGTGTAATGAATTGCACTCGCATGGTGTTCTTGGGACAGTTGGCCTTGATATGTCCCGGTTCATTACACTTAAAGCATCTTCCATCTGATGGTTCACTGGGCCGAGGTGAGTTACTGGAGACTGGTGAGGTTGAAGAGTAGGGTATCTGTGGCTTTACTTGGGTGGTATGGAGGGTCTTTGGCTGTCCTCGGTTGTAGGGTTTATGGTCTGTGTGCCCCCTGGGGTAATCGTTCCCCTTGACAGTAGCTTTTTTGCTTTCTGCCAGTTCCATCCATTTGGCTCCAATCTCCCCCGCCTCAGCGATAGTTTTGGGATTTCTATCTTGTATGTACCGTGTGATGTCTTCAGGAACGCCATCCAAGAACTGCTCCATTTGTATGAGGAGGTTCACTTCTTCCAAGGTTTGAATGTTGTTTCCTGTTAACCAGGCCTCATAGTTTTTTGCAATGTAGTAGGCGTGTTTGGGAAATGACACCTCTGGTTTCCATTTTTGGGTTCTGAAGCGCCGACGGGCATGATCTGGGGTTATCCCCATCCTGTATCTGGCCTTGGTTTGAAAAAGTTTATAGTCATTCATTTGCGGCTTGGGCATTTCAGCTGCCACCTCTGCTAAAGGTCCACTGAGGTGTGGCCTTAATTCTACCATGTACTGGTCTTCGGGGATGCTGTACCCAAGACAGGCTCTTTCAAAATTTTCCAAGAAGGCCTCGGTGTCATCACCTGCCTTGTAGGTGGGAAATTTCCTGTGCTGGGGAGCAATAATTGGCGCCGGGTTGTTAGGGTTGGCTGGCACATGCAGCCCAGCTTTTGCCATCTCCAGTTCATGTTTTCTCTGTTTTTCCTTCTCTTCATTCTCTTTTTGTTGTTTTTCCATTTCTTTTTGTTGTTTTTCCATTTCTTTTTGGTGCTTTTCCATTTCTTTTTGGTGCTTTTCCATTTCTTTTTGGTGCTTTTCCATTTCTCGGCGGTGGGCTGCCTCATCTTCTGCTTGTTTCCTTCGGTAGGCCACCTCTTCTTCTTCTAGTTTTCTTTTGTGTGCTGCCTCTTGGGCTGCCTGTTCTCTTTGGAAGGCTGCCAGTTTGAGGCTTTCTTCCTTTTCTTTCATCTCCATCTGTCGCCTGTGTTCAGCGTCTTTGATTTGTTCTTCGGCGTCAATCCTTGCCTTAGAAGTCATGGTTCCTGTTTTCTTGTGTTGGAGTGCCCTCCGATGTTTATCTTCTGAACTGCAGGCTCTCTGTTGCCTCCTGAAGTCTGCCTAGCAACAGTGCTTTTTTCCTTTTCTCTCTCTAGCTAATGTTCAATGAAGGGAAACCAGAAAAACCACTTTATTTGCATGCATATAGAGTGCTGGTATGACTCTCAATGGGAGTGCTATTGTGTGACAATAGACTGTCAATAGTCTGCTAATGGCTTCTCGCTTAACATGCAAACCACAAACTGCTAGAGAGAGCAGAAAAAAAAAAAATTCTCTCTGGTTCCCTTTTAAAACCAAACTGTTTCTCTCTGCTAAAAAACCCTTAGCAGAGAAAAGAAAAATATAATATTCCTACTGGCTTCTGGATTCTGTCTATCTCCCGCCACTGCCACCATGACATAACCTTATTCCCAGATTCTGGACCTTAGCGTCCAAAATTTGGGGGTTAGCATGAAAACCTCCAAGCTTAGTTACCAGCTTGGACCTGGTACTGCTGCCACCACCCAAAAAATTAGAGTGTTTTGGGGCACTCTGGTCCCCCTGAAAAACCTTCCCTGGGGACCACAAGACCCAAATCCCTTGAGTCTCACAACAAAGGGAAATAATCCTGATTCCCTTCCCCCCTCCAGGTGCTCCTGGAGAGATACACAGACACAAGCTCTGTGAAACTACGCAGAGTGAGTCCCCCTCTCCGTTCCCAATCCTGGAACAAAAGCACTTTCCTCTTCACCCAGAGGAAATGCAAAATCAGGCTAGCAATCCAACACACAGCTTTCCCCTGATTTCTTCCTCCCACCAATTCCCTGGTGAGTACAGACTTAATTTCCCTGAAGTAAAGAAAAACTCCAACAGGTCTTAAAAGAAAGCTTTATATAAAAAAGAAAGAAAAAATACAAATGTTCTCTCTGTATTAAGATGATACAACACAGGGTCAATTGCTTAAAAGAATATTGAATAAACAGCCTTATTCAAAAAGAATACAAATCAAAGCATTTCCAGCACTTATATTCATGCAAATACCAAAGAAAAGAAACCATAGAACTTACTATCTGATCTCTTTGTCCTTACACTTAGAAACAGAAGACTAGAAAATAGAACTACTTCTCCAAAGCTCAGAGGAAACAGGCAGACAGACAAAAGACTCAGAGACACACTTCCCTCCACCCAAGGTTGAAAAAATCCGGTTTCCTGATTGGTTCTCTGGTCAGGTGTTTCAGGTGAAAGAGACATTAACCCTTAGCTATCTGTTTATGACAGCTACTATGTTAAACCCCCAGTTATTTAAATGTAAAATTAGAGGGTTTAAAAACCCTTACTTTTAAAGAAAAGACTTTGAAAAACATACCAGTAAAAGCCCAAAATAGTGTCTGCTTCTTGGCGGTCATGCCAGCTTGTTCCAAGTTGTTTCAGTCCCAACAGTAGTATTCATTCCTGACAGATTTCTGCCCAGTATTGCTGGCTAGTGGCTGCTGGATAAGGTGTAATATTCCTCATTCCAACAAACACTGGGTGTAACAAATGTGAGGGTGCTTTCTAGTGCCTGATAATACAGTGTCTGGGTCTGCCACTGCTGTGGTGTGTCTCTCCTAAGGGGCAGAGCTGGGATGGATATTTCACTCTCGGGGGCATGTCTGGGTAGCCTCCAGGGAAGAGAGGAGAGACCCTTTCTGATAGTTGCCAAACAGCACACACTTACAGGTCCTTAGGAGACAATGCAGCAGGACAGAGCTAAGTAGCCTTAATATTTCCAGCCGGCTCACATGGGGAGCATTGCAAGCCAGTTTGGAAAAGGCCGGTTAGACTTGGTGAAGAAGAATGAGAGTCCTTCAGACACAAAGGTGGCTCTGGACTGGTTAGGAGAATATAAAATGGTTCTGTTCCTGTATCTGAAGAGAGAAGCCAATCTAACTGAGCTTGGTCGGCTGAGGGCAGGTGGAGGGTCTGCAATTCCGCCCCGGCTCTTCACAGTTGTTTGCCTGTTCTTACAGAGAGGCAAAGTGACATAACTGCAGTCACACAGGAAGCTGGTGGCAAAGCAGGGAACCTTGAACCAGTGAGCCATCCTTCCTCTTATCTGCCCTTCCCGAGCCATGTCAGCAGGATGTTGGATGTGGCTATGCAGTGGACAGGAAAAATTATACGTAACATGTTATGCCAGACAGAGAGGTGCGTCAGGCTCGTGCCAGATCTGTGCAGAGTGAAGTGCAGCATGACACACTACGCTGGCCATTCAGTCTCTGGTGCCTCTCTCCACGCTCCACAAACTACTTTCTTGAACACTAAGGGCCGTGTTGAGCGTAATGTGCAAACTGCTTCTTGACTCCCATCCTTTATCTCTGGCTCCTATCTCAGCTCTGTTAGTCTATAAGGTGCCACAGGACTCTTTGCTGCTATCTCAGCTCTGGCCTGCAGCAGGCTTCATTTTTGTTCTTGTCTAGTCTTTGGTGTGTGACTCCAAGTTCCCATTTTGCACAATCTTTACTGCCTCCTCTGGCTTGGCTCATGCTGCATTTGATGCACGAGATCCCACTTCTGGCCCTATAGTTACAGAATAATTTCACGTGCCCCTCGTGCGCCAAAGATCGATGTACAGATTTCACTAGTATTTTTGCTTAGCCATCTCACAGGGTGTTTCTAGGGCTTTGCTAGTTGGATGGCAGAGTGTGGTGTTAACGGCTCATGGTCCCCGGGGCCACTAGTGGTTTCCTGTCACCCGAGAAGGAGAGGGAACTGAGCCTACCCAGATACAGAGCAAGAGCCGGCTCATTGAGATGCCCTCTGACCTGACCTCCATCACAAAGGACATGGTAACCAGCACCTGCCCTCTAACTTCTGGGAATGCTTGGCAGCTAGAGCTAGCCAGAGGCAGATAGCTTAGAAAAGCTCAAGAGTTAACCTCACCCATCCCGCCTCCCTCTGTGCAGAGAGAAGGAGCAAGCGATGGAGGGCTTCCTGTGGGGCACAAGGGAGCGGATTAAGAAGTGACAGAGATGGCTGCTAGATGTGTGAGAACAGGGATGCTCTCCCAACAGGGATGCTGCTTCTGACAGCACATTATCTGTCGCTCACTCATGCAGCTCAGTTCAACCTGATTATTTGGTGTGGGAATAGGAGAGACGGGCTGGAAATTCTTTCACATTTCCTTAGAAACAAGAGGGTTTTATTGTCCACGCTTTCTCGCTTAATCAGGGTAATTAGGTTTCGGATCCACTGTCTCCTCTTTATCACCAAGTACTCCATGGAAACAGAGCCCAGCATTGTAACCAGCTTTATCTACAAAACAACACCTATCACTATCAGCTGAGTTTGGGAAATTTACATTATGAAGGTGTTTTGGAGGAATCTTTAGGTTCTCTGCAGCCTCTCACTGCGGTAGGGTGACCAGACAGCAAGTGTGAAAAATCTGGACGGGGTGGGGGCTAATGAGAGCCTATATAAGAAAGACCGCAAAATTGGGACTGTCCCTATAAAATCGGGACATCTGGTCACCCTGGGCTGCAGAAATGGAGCCCACCATCTTATTCGGTACAACCCTAGCAATTCATTTGCACCCATTTATATTTTCAAGGTTAAATCACAAGGAAAAGTCTAGAAACATCCCCTTTTTATTAAAAAGTGCCAGCAGAGATTCTTCTTTGTAGCCCTGCAAGCCCTGTGAACAAGGGACTTCCCCAAATTTCTCCTTTCCCCCTGCCCCCCAGTTCACTGCTGGTTCCTGATTCATGCAATGTGGCTCCAAGTGCAATGTCATTCATCAAGGCTAGAGTAAGGGACAGATGTTTAAGAGCTCATCTCCCATGTAGGCACCAAAATAAAGGTCCAGATTTTCAAAACAACTCGGTGTGTTGGGTTCTGAGCTTCTGAAAATCGTCCCATGAGGGAGCTGCTGGGTGCTGCGCACTTTTGAAAATCTGGGTCTTAGTTAGGTGCCCACCTATCTGGGAGCTAATTGAAAACCTGACCCCAGGTGACCTGCCTACCTGCATTCAGTATGTTCCTTCACCTGTGCCAGCTCTGCCTCCCTCCCACAAACATCACACGTGCCGCATGGTTCCTCATCTGATTAAATTAGGTGAGCTAAGAAAGCAGAGAGCCATTGCTGCTGGGCTGGGTGCATCTGAGAAACGACTGCATTAGTTCACTAGCATTTTACATGCACACCAGCATGTCATTGGCTTAGTAGCCACCAGATGGCAGGAAAAAGATGAAAAGTGCTGTCCTGCCGGGTTCTTATTGCAGCCTGTCCTGTTTACTGTTCTGTTTCAAAGCATTGCAAGGCTAGCACAAGGGAAAGCTGCTCCCTGGAGCAAGATGCAGAGTCCTGGCCTGGTCTCTCCACAGTGGCAGAGACCACCTCTGATGGACAGAGTTTGTGGCATGAGGCTAGCTAGGGACAGTGAACAGAATTTGGCCCATAAAGGTCTACACAGTGACTTTTCTTTCTGTAACTCTCCTGTGATTTCAGCAGTGAGTTGCTGGGGGCTGGGCCTGCAAGCTCTAGGGCCATGGCCTCCAGTGTGGCTACTGAAGGCCTGGTATATCATAGATCCCATGCAGTTCTGCTTGGCAAGAGGGGCCTGCCAGGATTTGCATAGCACCTGCAGATGGTGCTTTGAAGATTCTAGCTCCCTGCGCAGCAGAGACAGCTCCTGAGTGCACTGGACGGAGAGGGGAGATCTGCCCCTCTACAGATCCACAGAATGTTGTGCCCACAGAAGCAGGAATGGCGTGGGCCGTCAGAGGGACAGATCAGCCATGGAGTGACTTCACTGGCATCCTGAGGCCTGGGGGGAGGGTTCCCAACTCCTCTAGGCTAGGACCAAGCCTGGCTACGTGGGACTTGGTGTGTGTAGGAAGATTTGGGCATCGGTAAATTGTGAAATGAATATTGTGGACACTGACTCCCAAAGGGAGACGTTGCCTTAGTGACAGGTCATGAGAGACTGCTCTTCCCCTGCAAGCTGCAGCCGCGTTAGGGATTTGCGTGCCTTATGGCTCATGCCAGAGATGGATGGACACCCTGCCCAAACCCTGCATTTCAGAGTTGTGCAGGGCTCCGGGAGCAAAGTGGCTCTTGTTAATTTTAACTTTTTGTTGACAGTGCTGTGGTAGCCGGGGATGCCGGGACACAGGCAAGCTGGGCCAGGTGATAGCTTGTGTTGGACCCATTTCTGCAGGTGAAAGAGAGACAGCTCCACAGAGCTCTTCTTCAGGCTCCCACTTAGGTGAGCCTCTGGTGGGCTAGTAACCAAGAGCAATGTCAGGGGAGGATCGGCTAGGACAGTGGGTCCCCATTAGCCATTGAACATGCTCACAAAGCTGCTCCAGCCCATTGCAATGGTACATGGTAGCCTTTTCTTATAGAAGTATGGCAGTGTATCCCATCCAGTCCAGCTCTCATGCGTGGGGGTGCAGAAGGATTCAGTTTGAACTGCCTGTCACTAATCAGTGATTTCTTCCACACTCCCACCCCAGGAAACAGTTAGGGAAAACCCCATCTTTAATCATCTACATTTACTGAAAAGGAAAGTAACTGTTAAAAAATATCACTTCAGGATTAAGAGGTGTACGTATGTGAATGGCTTTGCAGAGAATTCAATGTGCTGTAATTCTCAATGAGGCTTTAAAATGAAACATTAAAATTATTATTAAGAATTGTTTATCAAATATTATTTTATGAACCTGTTTGAATCTAGGCTTTCCTAAATTATGAATAAACAGCAATTGATAGCTGAGGACCTTCTTTCCCTTTTCTGATGGTGCAGAAGTTAATAAAACAAAAAATTATTCGGGTGCATATGTCATTATTATTGTTATATTTATCATTAAATATTTGCACCATGAAGCCTGAGACAGGAGCGACCCCCCATTATGTTAAGTCTTGTGCATACATGAACGCATGGTCCCTGCCCTGCAGAGTTTGTGGGAATTCATCAAAAATAGAAATGAAGAGGGAGATTTCTAAAGGCACACGTGACAATAAGACAACTGGCTGGCATTTGTGCTTTTGAAATTCCCTCCCTAAATTCGGAAAAGCTTCTCCATCTCCACCCCCTCCCCCCGTGCACACATAGTGCAGAGGAGATGAATGTTTACTTCTTCTCTGGACAGAGAGCAGCTTTGTTTGGATTTGCTCCGCATTCCCTCCCCATTTAATTCCATTAAATCGCACGGGAAGGATGGTCTCGTTAAAGCACTTGGTTGGGATTCAGGAGACCTGGCTTATCTTCCCAGCTCTACTGCAGACCTTCCTGGGTGACCTTGGGCTAGTCACTTTGCCTCAGTTTCCCCATTTCCATAATGGAAGAGGATGATAATATTTACCTGTTTTCCCAGTCATGTTGAAAGACTCTGTTCCCTAATGGTCCCAGAGCACTTTGCAATCCTTCAGTATCAGGTACTATAAAAGTGCAGAACATTTAGTATTACTCTTATTTGTACTGTTGTATCATTGAGGGCCCACCAACATTGTGAGAAAACTATGGACAACTTTACAAAAAGTCAAGGGAAACTGTATAGAAAATACCAGACACAGCTGATGCGTTTTAGGGGATTCAAACCTGCTGTTTTATTTCTTAAACAAAATCAAATGTTTGTAGCAGTCTGTTACCCTTTGCATGACTGTTGCTAGGTGACATACTTTCCTGGCTCTCAAGCCATCCAAGGAGAATTGGGACCCTCACGGAGGATTTTCTGCAAGTCTCCTGCCTTTCCCACCGCTCTGCTGCTGCAGCTGCTCTGAGCAGGATGAGATGTCAGGGTGGCGGGAAAGGCCTCAGTGAGGGAGCTCCAGAAACTCCTCAGTGTACACCAGGCCCAGGCCTCCTTGAGAGCGTGAGTGAAGGGCAGAGTCCTATGTTCACCCTAGATACCCAAGCCAATCAAGCAGTTCCATAGACTGTCTCACCTTCAGGGCCTCACCTGAAACATGCCTCAGTCCCAACCCTGTCTGTCTCTGTGTCCTACTTTGCCACCACCCTGGCTCAGGGCTGGCCACTCAACCCCCACCCCAAACATGCTGAGACAGCTTGGCCATCACTGTGGAGTCTCTGTCCCACACACAGCTTCAGCCTTGGGGAGAAACTTGGGAGGAAATGCCTGGGCAGTTCGAACTCCTCCTTCTTCCACCTGACTTCACCACAGGCTGCTGGGTGCCTACGCAGTGCTCACCTGTTGCTTACTCTCAGGCCTTGTCTTCCCTGCTAAATAAGGCGTGTTTTTTACATCAGGGTCACTCCCACGCATAAGTTATCCCAAGGTAAAAACACGGTGAGAAATAGGCACTGGAGTTTTTCCAAACAGCCTAGGTCAAGCCAAGGGTAGACCATGGTGAGTTCACCTCACTGTGAAACTGAAGGGCCTGGGAGCAGTGACTGTGAGTGTCCCAAACTTGTCAGAAAGTGTGTGACCTGCCGCTTTGTTCATGGGGGCACCCAAGGAAGGTGGTACTGCCAGCTCTCACCCGCCATCTTACTACAAGTCTCATGATATTTGGGTGGTTTTCCAGAAAGTTCCTGGAGGCAGGTGATATATCAGACTCTCCCCATTCATTTTTTGTTAAAACTAAATTCTAGCCCTCCAGAGAAAAGCTGTAAAAACGTGTCCTGGAAGCAGCATAAAGAAAAGCTCAAAACTCCAGAAGGCAAATAATAAGCAGCTGAAATTTATTAGGTTTTAAATTCTCATTATTTTTTAAAATCCATCTCATGGTGTGTGTGGGTGGCTGACTTCGGCTGGCGATTGGTGAAGGTGAAGGGCCTGTATGTGGGCGTGAATGGGGCACAGGAAGAAATATGCGAAGTGGCCGTGTAATAATACCTTGCAGTGTAAAGATGCTCACTCTGCGACATGGAAACACCCTGAGAACTAGCGAGAGTCAATGACAAGAATAGGGGTCATTAATCCAAGAACTAGGGGTCTGATACAAGAACTAGGGGTCACCAAATGAAATTAATAGGCAGCAGGTTTAAAACAAATAAAAGGAAGTTCTTCTTCACACAGCACACAGTCAACTTGTGGAACTCCTTACCTGAGGAGGTTGTGAAGGCTGGGACTATAACAATGTTTAAAAGGGAACTGGATAAATTCATGGTGGTTAAGTCCATAAATGGCTATTAGCCAGGATGGGTAAGGAATGGTGTCCCTAGCCTCTGTTTGTCAGAGGGTGGAGAGGGATGGCAGGAGAGGGATCACTTGATCATTGCCTGTTAGCTTCACTCCCTCTGGGGCACCTGGCATTGGCCACTGTCAGTAGACAGATACTGGGCTAGATGGACCCAGAGGTGTAGCAAGCGCTCTCTGTACCCTCCGACCAGAGGGGGCCCCGCAAGGAAGGGGGCACCTAAAAGTGGCCAAAAAAATGTAAGGTATAACTAGGTAAGTGACATTTATTGACGCTATTGCACAATCCATGTCGGTTTTACTGACAAAACCGTGAAGTCATATGATACATCATAATGCTATTGGCTACATCAGTTGTCTGTCGGTCAGTTTCGAATTTTAGTTGGACCCATTCAAAGAATGTGTATCTGCGTTCATAATGGCGGTCGGCGGATAAATGTTATTAATTTAGTTGTTTAGTTTTTTATCATTTCCAACGCAGAAGCGTGCTTTGTGATGTCTAAGAGAATGTATAAGAGCGGAGCCAGTAAACGAAAGGCAGCAAAAGATGCCGAGAAGGAATTTGAGAAAATTCCAAAGTTGCCAACGTATTTTGTGCTGCAATCTAACGTACAGGTACAAGCACATGAAACGGACAGCGCTAGCAGCGACGAATCGTATCCAGAAGTATCCAGAAGTGCTTCAAGTGAGGTCGAAGGTGAAGCCAGTTGTTCTACCAAACAAACTGTGACAGATATTCCAGCTGCTGCTGGGAAAGAAGTATCTGAATCTGAACCACTGACTGATGATCCAGGAGATTGGCCATCTATAATATCGGACAGGCAAGTGTGTGACATTGTTGCACGTGGCCCACCGCAACAGAATGAAAGTTACGAATTTCCATTTAACGAGGAAAGACGGAGGTTCACAAGTACTCATTTCTATCGAACCATGGCAAATGGCGAGAAAATAAGACGTTTATGGTTAATGTACTCAGTTCAGAAAGAAGCCATTTTTGGTTTTTGTTGTAAATTATTTGGCACTGGCGACATACCGCTATGTCGTGGAACATCTGCTTGGAAAGCACTGTCAAAAAGACTTCAGCAGCATGAAACAAGCAAAGGTCATCAAGACTGTATGGTGAAATGGTTTGACCTTCGGTCAGGCATAATAAACCATACATCTATTGACCAACTCGAATTGCAGGCTTTTCTGAAAGAAAGAGATTTCTGGAGAAATGTTGTCAAACGCATGGTTGATGTCATTATTTTCTTGTCCAAAAGAAACTTGGCATTTCGAGGAAGTAATGAAAAGCTCGGCGATCCTTCGAATGGCAACTTTTTGAGACTGTTTGAATTGCTTGCAAAGTATGATACTGTCCTCAGCGAACTTTTACAGAGGATTAAGAAGGCAGAGACACATGTTCAGTACCTCAGTCCACAGATCCAAAACGAGCTGATTCAACTTGTTGCCAGTAACATTCAAGAGGCCAACATAGCGCAGCTTAAAAAAGCAAAATATTATTCAGTTATTTTGGACTGTATTCCTGACGTGTCACATGAAGAAAAGATGTCTGTGGTGTTACGCTTTGTTGAATGCAACGGTGAAGATGGTGTCAATATTCGTGAAGCGTTTGTTGGTTTTCTTAATGTTCATGATACAACTGGCGAGGGCTTATTGGAAGCGTTTCTTGAAAAGGCAAACAACTTAGGAATAGACATTGCTGACATGAGAGGCCAAGCTTATGATAACGGGGCAAATATGAGAGGAAAGAATAAAGGAATTCAAGCCTGCATGCTAGAAATAAATGACCGTGCCTTGTATGTACCATGTGGAGCTCACACTTGGAATCTTGTGATCTCAGACGCGGCAAAGTCATCGAAATATGCCGTTGACTTTTTCGGTCTGATTAACAGAATATACGTTATCTTTTCTTCTTCACCTTCACATTGGGATATACTTCAAGAACATATGCCAATATCTGTTAAAGGGTTATCGGACACTCGTTGGGAGTCGAGAATTGATGCTGTGAAGCCATTGCGTTATCACCTTGAAGAATTGTGCAATGCTTTGTCATCTTTGTGAGAATATGCGCTCGAAAAGAAAGATGGCAATACAGCAACAGAAGCTGGTGCGCTTTTAGACCATGTTACTACGTGGCCTTTTGTTCTGACTGTGTACACGTGGTACGATATACTATTTCACGTCAATAAAACCAGCAAATTAATTCAGTCACCAGATGTGTCAATTGACGTACTGCAGGCAGAAGCTGGTGCTACAATGAAGTTTTTGGAAGACTATCGAAATACAGGATATAACTCTGTGGTCACAAATGCACGTGAAATAGCAGAGCATATGGGTATTGAGCAGGTGTTTCCAGAAACCAGGGTGCGACGTAAGAAGAGAATGTTTAATTACGAATGTGCTGGTGATTCGAGTCATCTTTCTGCCGAAGAAAAATTCAAATCGCAGTTCTTTCTTGTTCTCACTGATCAGGCCATATCTTCTGTTTCGTCGCGATTTGACCAACTCATGGAGTGGTATAAGTTGTTTGGATTTCTGTACAACGCTAACAGCCTGAAGCAGTGTCACAGAGAAAATGAACTGGAGAATCACAGCAAAAATTTTGAAAGAAAATGGGAGACATTGATGCCAACGAACTCATAATGGAATTGAATCGTTTTATTTATGTCATCGAGAAAGAGAGAGGACTTGTCACGGCAAACAATTATTTAACATACATGTACAAGAACAGCCTTCAGGAGATATTTCCGAATCTTTGCATTTGCATCAGAATTCTTCTGACCACACCAGTTACTGTCGCTGGTGCTGAAAGGAGCTTCAGCAGAATGAAACTGATCAAGAATATCCTGCGCTCAACCATGACAGATGACAGGCTTTCTGAGCTTGCAGTTATCTCAATCGAAAACAAGATTGCCAGATCTCTGGACTATGATGCATTGATTAACCAATTTGCGGAGAACAAGGCTCGAAAGAAGGGCTTTGCATAAATACGGAATACATGTACACTGTAGGCCTATGTATACATAATATGAACCCTGTATATTGTATAAAATAAATACCACATTCCAGTTTCTGCATTGTAAGGGGCCCCAGACATATGTTCGGAGGGGGCCAGGTTCTTTGTTGCTACGGCCCTGGATAGACCTTTGGTCTGATCTGGTACGGCCGTTCTTATGTTCTTATGATTATAGTATTGTGGAATGTTCCTCTAGAAGGAAAACTCACTGGTGTAATGATCATTGTATTGTCGCTGATATTTACATGGCTAGGATTTGTAAACCTGTTAACTGTTAATAAAGACAGTTTTTAAAAACAGTAACAGATGACTCTTTTCATTGCTTTCAAAGCACTTTACAAGGAGGTCATTATTATTATCTCCATTTTACAGACTAGGAAACTGAGGCACAGGACGGGGCAGTGACTAGCCTAAGGTCACCCTGTAGGTCAGTGTCAGAGCCAAGGTCCTGAGTCCCAGTTCCGTGCTCTATCTAGAAGGTCATATCCCTTTTCCCTCTCCAGACCTGTGTTTTGCAGTAGCCTAGTTTGCCTTTACTAAGTTTGGCAGTTCCCAACCACCCACAACTCAATGCACTTTGCACAGTTTGCCCCGCCGGAGAAGCTGAAGAGTGACCGGGCAGTAGTAAACACTTCAGAGCAGGGCTGGGGGCACAATATGCCTGTCTCCAGCTCTTACCAATAGTCCCCTGCTTTTAGACGTATGGGAAAAAATCAAATAAATATGAGTCAGAGTCTAGCTGACCAGACTTCTTCAGATTCTTTCCTCTAGATTTTGGCCTCCGTCCTCCAGTCTCTTTCAGCTGCCACCTGCTTTCTAAACTTGAGCAGCAGCCCGCACTGGGGTTCCATCCAGCTGACACTTATACTCTAGGTAGTGTGGGTATTTTGATCCCTAAACTGGCCCAAAGCTCTTTAAGAAGCAGTCCTCAAATTTCTGATGCAGTGTGTTACAGAGTGCACCAGCTCAGGTTACAAAGCCCTGTGCCATGTCTTATTTGTATTATACTGCATCAGTAATGTAACAAAATACTGTATAATGGAAAAAGTAGTAGATGTACTGTAGCTGTGTCTGGTATATTATCGCTAACCCCATGTAGAAATAGGCCAGGGAAAAGGGATAGGGACATTGCATCCATTGGCATATTTCTACTTTTAACATGATAAATATCATGTCTGCAACCAGCTATAATTTTAGGTCATCATATATCTGACCTGAATGCCTAGCATGGAAGAATTAGAGCAGGTATAAAATTAGCTATGGTATTTATGGATTGGCGGTTACCAGCGCTCCATCATCACGTAGTTCAGTGCCTACTCATGCTTGAGTTACTACCCAGTAAACTTGGGACAAGAGCTAAAAAACTAATTCCCCTGCATCTGATGTATGAAGTCAAAATCATGGTCTCCAGGCAAAGGTTTATAGTGAGAGGAAGCAATTGCTATGCATAGTTGAATCAGGCTTAGATATAGTCCAAATTGCATTATCCAGAACACTAAACATTTATAAAGGCGAGGAACAAACTGGGCCAGTTGATGGAGGGTTGGCAAATCGATTCTCTTCCTTGGTGTCCATTATCTTGCACTCCGGATTCTAAGCTTCTCTTTAAAATCTTCGGGGAATGGGTGTGATGAAAACTATCAAAATGTGAACTAACTGGAGGCCAGCACAATGCTTTTTACAAAGAGCCTGAGACAATGACTGTGAGAGTTGTTAATTCTGGAGCCTATTGATGCTAGTATAAACATCACTGTTAACTTCTGCTCAGAGCATGCAAGAAAGAAGGAGGATCATGTTATGCAGATGCACACAGTCCAATGTGCTGGGCATCTCAGGCTGGTGTTACGTGTGGGTGGAGCTTGAGTGGAGTGCATCAATGTTTTTCTTGCCTGAGAACAACTGTGTCACAAACAGCTTCCAGTGTGGCAGCCCGTCAGAAAACATTCCCATGTTACAGGGCTCTCAGTGTCTGATAGAAGCTGGTCTGTGTTATTGCTGGTAGCAGAGACCTCTGCCTTTGTCTGCGCCGGGAGCCAGAAACTGATTAGTTGTGTTGATTTTCTAATAGATATGTCAATTTGTGAGGGTGGTGCGCTCGCACTCATTTCTAGGTCTGGCTCTGCCATGTCCCACAATGCATTCTTGGTTCTGATCCAGGAGTTGAGCGTGAATTAAGATACATTTTTCTGTGGAGAAGGCTGCAGGCTGTATGCAGATAATCAGCTGCAATTTTGTACAAAGACAAACTCTAAATTTCTTTTAACAGATTGCTCATAGTCAGCACTTTTTGCAAACCAGCAGCCGATGTGTGTGAGGGGGGGTGGGGTGGGGTGGGGTGGGGGTGGAATCCTGTTCTCTGAAGAATGGGGTTTACCTGTAGGTAGTTTTCCTCTTATTTAGCATGAACAGTATCACACCATGATGCACTGGCCCAGGAACCACGAGAGCTGGGTTCTATTCTCAGCCCTGACCTACCGTGGACAAGACATTTGCCATCTCTGTGCCTCTTTCCCCTTCCCCGCTTTGTCTGTTGGGCTCTGGAGGCTCTTTGAGGCAGGGACTGTCTCCTGCTCTGGCTAGGTACAGTGCCTGCCACACTGAGGCCCCATTCTTGGTTGTGTCTTCTAGACGCTACAGTGATATGCATGTAATGATAATAATAAGAAACCATAGCCCTGCTTTTGCCAGATAAAGTTCTGTGGAAGCTGGCTCATAGCTTGCCTTTCCACAGGTCAACATTAAGCAAAGCTGGTCCTGGAGAAGGGCCTGTGAGCACAGTCCATGTGGTGATGTTCATCAAAACATGTTCCCACTCATCTGAGAACACAGAACTGAACGTGGTTGAGGTGCACAATGAAAGGGTAGGTAACAATCAGCTGTGAAAGGTGTGGGGAGCACACACATTAGGGACCATCAGGTTTAAAACAAACAAAAAGAAAGTATTTCTTCATACAACACACAGTCAACTTGTGGAACTCCTTGCCAGAGGATGTTGTGAAGGCCAAGACTATAACAGGGTTCAAAAAAGAAGGATATGTCCATCAGTGGCTATTAGCCAAGATGGACAGGGATGGTGTCCCTAGCATCTGTTTGTCAGAAGCTGGGAATGGGCTGGGAATAGATCACTTGATGATTACTTGTTCTGTTCATTCCCTCTGGGGCACCTGGCATTGGCCACTGTCGGTAGACAGAATACTGGGCTAGATGGACTTTTGGTCTGACCCAGTATGGACATTCTTATGTATCATTTCCATCACCTTCTTTGTGTTTCTTTGTGCTTCTTTCTGCATGCCCAGTGGCTGGAAGGTGGGTTTACATGGATAATGAAATGGGGAGAGGTAACTTTAGAGTGGAAGCCCTCTCCTCCTCCTCTCCTCCCCCCAAGGTCAGTCACTATAGCAGCTAGACACATTAACACCCTTTCCCTCTCTCAGCCTCCTGGTTCAGTGGGGGAGCGTAGTGCCACCCAGCTCCCTGGTTTGCTTGGTCATTATTTCCTTGTGTGCCTTCCTCAAGAGCAGAAACCCATGGTTGGTTGAGGCATGCCTCAACATGGCCCCTAAATGGGTGTCTAAGAACATCACAGGCATGGTAGTATTGAAAATGGCTGTAAATCTGGGGGCACACATTGGGGTCCCCCACATTCCAGGAGCCCGAGGACCAGGAGTGCCACCCACTTTTTAACATGGGCATAGTAGCCTTGGGCAGATGTGGAGTGTCAGCCACAGGGTCTGCGCTTCATGACCACGGAGCTGATAAGATCATCTGCCATGAAGCACAGTCTCTGCTAATGGTGTCAGCCTCTTTGTGGAGGGGGCGTGAAGTAGACCTGAGCCCTGTTTTGCCACGGGGCCCCACCCCTGATCCTCCTCTTCCCCTGAGGCCCGGCCTCTTGGCCAGGCCATGGTAAAAGCCACATGGTAAATGGGCCACTGTGGGGAGCCCCAGACCTTCCACCTGCTCTGGGCACTGTGCCCTGGGGAGGGGGTACACAGGCCAGGGGCTGATCTCGGGCCCCCCAGCCTCCTGCCCAGGACACATGGAGAGTCTGGGGCTCCCCACAGTGGCCCAGACTCCCTGGACAACTCTTACCATGGCTCGGCTCTGGCTTCTGGCCTAGACCGGGGGCAGGGTCTTAGGGAAGAGGAGAAGTAGTGGGGGCAGGGCCTCAGTTCTGGCACCAGTGGCCCCCTACTTCTACACAGGTTCTGGAGCTCCTGGAGCCCCCTCAAATTGGCTGTGGCCTCTAGGGGGCATGGGCCTTGTGGGCCCATGCATTATCCACCACTGCACAGCAGCATGCTCTTGTTCAGCTGGAGTGATATAATGCTAATTTGTTAGTAATGCTCTTCTTCCAGACCTGACGAGGAACTCTCTGTAGACTGAAAGCTTGTCTCTCTCATCAACAGACCCAGAAGATATCATCTCACCCACCTTGTCTCTGTATTGTTGTGAGCTAAGCATTGCTGGCTCAGCGGAGGAGGGTTACCATTACAGAGCTTCCTGCAGAAACTAACTAATTCACTCAGTGAGGGGTTAATTAATGCAAGAAATCCCAGGCAGGTAAACCGCTCTACAGAAGTACCACCCCCTGGTGGAATTGTATAGACTAGCTTTGGCCGGGTTCAAGAGACAGCAGACAACGAAGGAATGGTATACAGTCAGCCTGAACTGTCTCAAAAGTGGCCCTCCCTCCATCCATGAATTGAGAGGAGACTTTAATCCAGAGGCAAAATCCTGCTGGAAGGATTTGAAGGTCTTTTGAAACCTTCTAGGGTCTCCATGTGGCAGATGAGTGACACCCACTAAGCTAGCATGTGTGCTGACCGTTAATTGTTTCATGATGTATTTTCTCTGTAATGCTTTTGTCTTAAATAAATGTCTGATGCTTTGTGAGGTCTAGTAGTCACTGATCCCCCTATCCTAGCTTCTCGGAGAGAGCAGAGCTGCAGGTGCTGGGCTAAAGTTAGACCTGCTGGGACAGTCACAGTGAATTAAAAAAGGAATTGCAGACTAAATTCATGCTCTGGAAGGAGAGGGACATGAGTTTTCACCCTGAGAAAGAGGCCTGAGACCTGAGTGGGGGAGCCACGAAGGGGTTAGAAGTGCAGTTACCCCAAAACTGTGACCCAGTGTTCAGTACCAGCTCAGCAATTCCCATGGCTGGCAACTGTTGTCAGCAGCAGGTAGGTTTGCTAGTGTAGACAAGGCATAAGTTACACAAGATTGTTATTTATCATTTATATAGCAGTAAAGGCCTCACTGTGTTAGCTGCTGTCCCAAAGAACTTACAGTGTGAAAGACCAGAGGAAACAGGTGGAGGAAAAAAACAAGGAGGATGGAGTGAGGAGGACTGGATAACAAATATAATAAAATGTGCAATCTTCGATTGGTCTCCGCCCGTTGGTAGTGATCACAGCTCTCCATTTGCCCAGCTATTAGCAGGTTGTACTCTACGGTCTGCATTCCAGCAGAAGTGAGTTCTGAGGAGGGACTGGGTGGAGGACAGGGTGGTGGCTTTCTGTGTTCTGGATGGGAGCTTGTAAGGGGTGGCTGAGGAGAGTGTGTGAAATAAAAGGAAGTATTTCTTCACACGACGCACAGTCAACCTGTGGAACTCCTTGCCAGAGGATGTTTTGAATGCCAAGACCATAACCGGGTTCAAAAAAGAACTAGATAAATTCATGGAGGATTGGTCCATCAATGGTTATTAGCCAGGATGCTGGGAATGAGCAACAGGGGATGGATCACTTGATGATTACGTGTTCTGTTCATTCCCTCTGGGGCACCAGGCCCTGGCCACTGTCGGAAGACAGGATACTGGGCTAGATGGACCCTTGATCTGACCCAGTAGGGCCATTCTTATGTTCTTAAAGTGCTTCTCAAAGCAGCTAGGTGTCAGGTGATAGAGATGGACCTGCTGATAGAGTGAAAGCAAGAGTTCACAGCATGATAAGTCAATAGATTGCAGAGATAGAAAGCATAAAGGGGCATACAAATGTTTAGCATATCGGTCACATAAATACCTTGCAGTGCCAGCTACAAAAATGCCATGCAAATACCTGTTCTCACTTTCAGGTGACATTGTAAATAAGAAGCGGGCAGCATTATCTCCTGTAAGTGTAAACAAACTTGTTTGTCTTAGAGATTGGCTGAACAAGAAGTAGGACTGAGTGGACTTGTAGGCTCTGAAGTTTTACATTGTTTTGTTTTTGAGTGCAGTTATGTAACAAAATAAAATCTACCTTTGTAAATTGCACTTTCACGACAAAGAGATTGCACTTCAGTACTTGTATGAGGTGGACTGAAAAATACTTATACCTGCCTCTGGGAATTTTCATTACATGCGTCTGACGAAGTGGGTATTCACCCACGAAAGCTTATGCTCCAATACATCTGTTAGTCTTAAAGGTGCCACAGGACTCTGTTGCTTTTGAAAAATACTTTTTCTTTTGTTTATCATTTTTAGAGTTTAAATATTTGTAATAAAAATATTATACACTTTGATTTCAGTTACAACACCGAATACAATATATATGAAATGTAGAAAAACATCCAAAATATTTAATACATTTCAGCTGGTATTCTATTGTCTAACAGTGCAGTTTAAACTGTGATTAATCGTGATTAATTTTTTTGAGCTACTACGCGTGAGTTAACTATGATTAAACAACAGCCCTAGTACTTATATATTTGTTTTAACATGGCCTCCTGTAGACCGCTGTAACTCAGAAGTAACTCCACTGAAATGGAATTAAGTTGTGTCAGTGGGAGGGGCCTTCCTAAGAGTTAGCCTGGCCCTAAATGTCAGTATAAATTTTGTTTTTGCTATTTTGTAGCACTGACACTTCCGAAGCTAAAAATCTTGTGAGTTTGGGACTGAGAATCCATCTGTTTCTCAGATCAGCCTCTTGGAAGTGTTTTATACAACAACTCAAAAGCTGCTTGATTTATTCTGACGCATTTTAGCATGGGGCAGAAATTTTGCTAGTTTGAGACTAGGCTGCGCGCTGTGGAAGATTGGATTCAAGAGTGACCATGAGGGCTCTTTTTCATTGTCTGTTTATGCAGGTACTGTACTTACATGGCCTTCATCACCATAACATTATTCCATTACTGTTGATATCTTTTCATCTCCACTGACGTAGCAACATTGGGAGCTCTAGTACAGAAGGGCTGTCAGTTGCTGCTGGCATTTTTACCATCACATCAAATGTAGACGTGTTGTGAGCAGGGTGAGATGAGGTGCTTAAAACTGGCAGCAGCCAGTAGCTTGCAACACCGGGACCATCATGACTGATGGTAGCAGCCATGGGAAATGTCTGTGCAGACAAGAGTACAAAGGAAAGCTATGGCTCTTTTATTGCACGAGTGCCTTTGGCTGGCTGACTCACAGAGTGGCAATGAAGAAAAGCAGGGTCTTTGTGTTTGTGACAATCTCAGGCAGCAAAGGACTAGAGGTGTCCATAAAAGACAGAATGTTGGTTTCTAAAAGAAAGGGACAGGGACAGGGGTGAGGAGAAACTGTGAGTGCCTAAGAAGAAAGGCAAAGACTGAAAATCTGCCGTTTGGCCTGAAGTGCTCATGTTCCAAGAGGAGTTTAAACTTTGTACAAAGTCTGGAGTGGATTCCTGTAAGATAGGGCTAGACGTGAACATTAGAATTGCCTTTCAATAATGTTGCCAAAAAAGTGGCAAAGCTTTATTTTATTGAATAGGATGCTGCTACATATGTCGGGTGTGTCTCCTGAAGATTGTGCTCCTCTAACCCAAAGGTGGCACACAAGCTGATCTGCAGTGGCACTCATGCTGCTGGGGTCCTGGAGGGCTCTGTATTTTAATTTAATTTTAAATGAAGCTTCTTAAACATTTTAAAAACCTTATTTACTTTACATACAACAATAGTTTAGTTATATATTATAGACTCATAGAAAGAGACCCTCTAAAAATGTTAAAATGTATTACTGGCACACGAAACCTTAAATCAGAGTGAATAATGACTTGGCACACCACTTCTGAAAGATTGCCGACCCCTGCTCTAACCTAAAACAGCATACAATCAATACACGTCCAATGTGTGGGCGTCACTCTTCCAAAATTCTCTGTGTTCTTTAACCCAGTTGAGTAAAACATTAATTCATTTGTGTATAAGTATCTCCAAAGACAATCACCTACTCTTTTAGCCAAGCAAATGCTTGTTTGGCACAAACAGATTGACTATCTGTGAAGATATCTGAGTAATAGAATAAAAGGTGTATTCAAATGGATTAAGAAACGGTTTGGGAGATTTTGGGAGCAGTGAGCGTTGTCACACACTATACTGTCAATCTAACAGGGCACTGTCAGGTTGAGCCAGACCCCACATTTCTATTTGGTATGACCAAGGTTTTACAAAAGTGAACATCAATCACAATTGTTATAGTTGGCACAGTCCTACCTGATGTGATGGGTTGAGAGAGATGTGAAATAGATTTCATGCTGAACAAAGCTTCGCCAGCCAGAAAAACCTGCCCCAAAACACCCTTCCTGATTCTGTTTCTGAGGAACTAAATGTAAAGGGGGTGGGTGGGGACCCAGTGTTCTCTTTCATCATGTTTAGGATTCTTGGGTGGTAGTGCTGTTTTTCGGCTTGTTATTTTAGGCAAATTATGGCTCATTTCTGCCCTGATTGGCTTCCCTGGAACGTCATTGGAAAGGCTCCTGCTGTCCTCAGTGGGCCCTGCAAGAGCACAAAGCCGAGTTTAAAAGAATCAGCCTTGAATCAGGGAGAACCCTCATTTTTTATGCCTCTCGCTGCTTATTGACTTCCTTGACCATACAAAGTCCTTGGCAGCAAGGGGGGTTATGAGTGTACCAGAGCTGAGCTCTCCCCTATGCCCCAGCCCCCCATGCCAAGCTCCGAGCCCGTGGCTGTGTGATGCTGGCAGAGCTGCCCCCAGGCACAAAGGGTAATTCTGGGGTGGGGGTGTCTAGGACGTACCCCCACAAGGGGGGTTTCTAGGGTGGGGGCTGCTGGGGCACCCCATGCAGGCCCTGTGCAGAGGGGCTCTTGGGCCTATATATATATCTCTATACCCCTCCCCCCAGGTACTGCAGGGAGCAGCCCCCCCGTGAGTGCTGCGGGGCCCCCTGGCGGCCGCGCTCGGCCCTGCGCCGTTGCTGCCCAGGGGGCGGGGCTCTGAGCGACCAGGTGCGCTGCGCAGCCCCGCCCCCGCCCAGGTGAGGCTCGCAGACGCTTTTTCCAAGGGGAAGTCCCGCCCCCGAGCTCCGAGCTCCGTTCCCATTGGCGAGCGCGCCCGCGCCGGCGGCCGGTGATTGGGTGTGGCGGGCGGAGGGGCGGCCCCGCTGCAGCCGCCGAGTCTGGCTCCGTCCCGCTGGGCGGCAGAGCGAGTGGCGGCCGCGCCATGAAGAGCCTCAAGTCCCGGCTGAAGAAGCAGCACGAAGTGTCAGTGGGCGGGGGTGCGGTGAGTCCCGGCGGGCGGAGCCTCCCCCCCCCCCCCCCGTGCGCGCGTGGGGGCCGTGACCTGAGCTGGGGGCTGCGCGGGCCGAGGGTTGGACTGTGAGGGGGGAGGCTGGGCTGGGCTGGGCTGTGGGGGGGTCACGGGGTGGGTTGCTGGGGGTCGTGGGGCAGTGGGGGGAGGGCTGTGCTGGGCTGTGGGGGGGTCGGGGGCAGTGGGGGGAGGGCTGTGCTGGGCTGTGGGGTGGTCACGGGGCAGTGGGGGGAGGGCTCGGCTGTGGGGGGGTCACGGAGCAGTGGGGGGAGGGCTGGGCTGGGCTGTGGGGGGGTCAGGGGCAGTGGGGGGTGGGTTGCTGGGGGTCGTGGGGTAGTGGGGGGAGGGCTGTGGAGGGCGTCGGGGGGCAGTGGGGGAAGGGGTGTGCTGGGCTGTGGGGGGGATCGCTTGGCACTGGGGGGAGGGGTGTGCTGGGCTGGAGGGGTCGCTTGGCAGTGGGGGGAGGGGTGTGCTGGGCTGGAGGGGTCGCTTGGCAGTGGGGGGAGGGGTGTGCTGGGCTGGGGGGGTCGCTTGGCAGTGGGGGGAGGGGTGTGCTGGGCTGGGGGGGTCGCTTGGCAGTGGGGGGAGGGGTGTGCTGGGCGGGGGGGGTCGCTTGGCAGTGGGGCGAGGGGTGTGCTGGGCTGGGGGGGGGTCGCTTGGCAGTGGGGGGAGGGGTGTGCTGGGCTGGGGGGGTCGCTTGGCAGTGGGGGAGGGGTGTGCTGGGCTGGGGGGGGGTCGAGGGGCAGTGGGGGGAGGGGTGTGCTGGGCTGTGGGGGGGTCGGGGGGCAGTGGGGGGAGGGGTGTGCTGGGCTGTGGGGGGGTCGGGGGGCAGTGGGGGGAGGGGTGTGCTGGGCTGTGGGGGGGATCGCTTGGCAGTGGGGGGAGGGGTGTGCTGGGCTGTGGGGGGGATCGCTTGGCAGTGGGGGGAGGGGTGTGCTGGGCTGGGGGGGTCGCTTGGCAGTGGGGGGAGGGGTGTGCTGGGCTGTGGGGGGGTCGCTTGGCAGTGGGGGGAGGGGTGTGCTGGGCTGTGGGAGGGGTCGGGGGCAGTGGGGGGAGGGCTGTGCTGGGCGGTAGGGGGGTCGGGGTGTGCTGGGCTGTGGGGGGGTCGGGGGCAGTGGGGGTCGGGGTGTGCTGGGCTGTGGGGGGGTCGGGGGCAGTGGGGGTCGGGGTGTGCTGGGCTGTGGGGGGGCAGTGGGGGGAGGGCTGTGCTGGGCTGTCGGAGGGGTCTCGGGGCAGTGGGGGTAGGGCTATGCTGGGCTGTGGGGGGGTCGGGGGACAGTGGGGGGAGGGCTGTGCTGGGCTGTCGGAGGGGTCTTGGGGCAGTGGGGGTAGGGCTATGCTGGGCTGTGGGGAGGTCACTTGGCAG
Source organism: Gopherus evgoodei (assembly GCF_007399415.2). NCBI lineage: Eukaryota > Metazoa > Chordata > Testudines > Testudinidae > Gopherus > Gopherus evgoodei. The sequence goes on from NC_044331.1 coordinate 2,799,962, forward strand.
TGTGGAGAGGGCTGTGGAGCGAGGTTGCAGGTCAGTGAGGGGAGGGCTGTGCTGGGCTGTGGGGGTGGGGGTTGTGGGCCAGTGAGGGGAGGGCTGTGCTGGGCTGTGGGGGGGTCGCGGGGCAGTGTGGGGTGGGTTGCTGGGGGGTCGCGGGGCAGTGGGGGAAGGGCTGTGCTGGGCTGTGGGGGGGTCATAGGGCAGTGGGGGGAGGACTGTGCTGGGGCTTGGGTGGAGGAGCATGGGGGGCTCACAGGCCAGTTGGGGGAGGGCTGTGCTGGGCTGTGGGGATGTTACGGGAGGACTTGCCGGGAAGCTGGGGGGGGCTGGGCTGTGTGGGGGGTTGCGGGGTAATGGGGAGAGGGCTGTGCTGGGGCTTGGCAGGAGGCAGGCTGGGCTGTGGGGGTGTGTGTGATGGAATTCTCTGTCCATCCCAGCTCTCCAGAGACAGCCTGTTGTATTCTGTCACTTCTCTTAAAATGGGATTTCTCTGTAAATGGGATTTTATCTCAGGAAATTTGAGTGTGTTCTACTATACACTTGGAAATGTGGCTTATTGGAAAGAGGCATAGAAGTACTCTGAAATACAGCCCTCATGTTTGTAGAACAGTGCTCTGGAAGCTTGTTTGGTATAATGCTAATTCTTCTCTGTATCACAGTACCGCGTTTAGCATTGTTACAAAATAAATAAGCTCAGAAATGTCTTTAAGCTTGGCGTATAGTGTATAGACTTGCACTGTCTATTGGTAGTCATCAGAAGTCATTTGTTACAGTAGTAGTCTTTGCTTTTTCAGAGCAAGAGTAACATGGTGATACTTAAATGTTAAGAAATGCTTTAGTAAATCACAACACTGGTATTCAGTAACTGATTTTGAGGAAAAATATGAAGAGACAGGATTTTGGTCAAGTACTCTGCCAATTCAAATAAATGTGATTCATTTACCTCAAGATATTTTTGTAAAGTTGAGATTTTTATGTATGACAGTAAATTGCTTTTGCTGAGATTTTGAAACTTTGAGGATCACGACTGAGCAGAAACTAGAAGGAACTGAGTGATGTGAAATGGCTATTGGCGTGCAGCAATTAAGTTCATTGTCAAATGTAGATGGGAGGAGAAGCTAATGATATGGTATACAGCATGAGTTTTTGCTGGGTGTCAGTATGCCACAAAATTGAGGTGTGTTGTGGGTACTAGTTATTGTTGGTGTGTAATTTTGAGATAATCAGACCTTGAAATATTTACCAGGTACATACCAAACGCTAGCTTGCAAGTTTACTATGGAAAAACTTTGTGTGGGTGGCTGTTAATACAAGTAAAGGGAAATGCCTTGGAGAATTCCAGGCCCTGTTCCTAACTGCTGTGGGAGGGAAGATAGTGGGAATCCTGCTGAGATGCTGTCCCAGGATCCATCTTGGGAGCTCTCTTTTTTTTTTTAGATTTTGTCTAGTAGGTGTCCAATAAATTCTAAGCTCCCACCCCCTTATCTAGCCCCTGGAAGGCAGAAAGGTGGTACTTTTCAAACCCCTTGTTTCCTGAGCCTTTTTCTCCAGGAAAATTCTCCCACAGCTTCTATATTTTTGGAAAGTAGTTCTTCATAAGTAGCCTCTGCATTGGCTCTGGTGCTTTTCATAGCTTTTTCAAGCAGTAGCAGAGTGAAATTGACAGAATTAGTGTCAATTCCTCTGCTGTCTACAATGTTTTGAATAACTGATATTATCCAGTCTTGTTAACTTCTTGATGCTGTTGCTGCTTGGGAAAGCTTTCAGCAGCCCATTCAGTCACATGAATGGTCTCAGATCAGATGCAGGTGAACAGTGCTGTTGTGTTTCACATTTGGGAGGTTAACTTTGCAACTGTAGGGTCTAGAAACTTCTTAAAATAGAAAGCTAAATTCTACATAAATTGAGGGCTTAGTGCACCCTCTGCCACCTCTTATCAAGAAAAGTGCCTTATTCATCAATAGTCTCAAGATGTATGTTACCTTAGAGATGTCAGTTGCTCATGTTAGAGGTGGTCACAGCAGCATTCAGCCCTAAATATTCTACATTCTTGAGATTCCAACATGTACTGATGTTGTAAATGTCTTTGGGTGGTCCAGTTACTGTTGAGGTACTGCATTCTTGCAAGTTACACTAGGTGTTCAGTGAAGATACTCATCCTCACTTTGGAACAAATTAAATCAAAAAGATTGTTGTGTATCAAGAAAACAGCAATGCCTGCTGAATCATCTCTGAATTACAGGTGATAAAGAGATTGTGTATTAGTTCATTCCATCAAGTTTCTTTATTTGTCAAAGTTTGGGATTGAAAGTTTTTTCTGGTATTCAGATTTCTTGTTCTCATATGCTAATAGTTATTATAGCATCATACACAGATTTTATGATTTTAGCGTGCTCTACAAATATAAGCACATGTGCATGTCATATTTCTCACTAGGACTGTGCACAACACTTTAACAATCCCCTCGCCTTTCTTCTCAATGGGTATGTCTACATCTACAATTTTGCAGCGCTGGTTGTTACAGCTGTATTAGTACAGCTGTATAGGGCCAGCGCTGCAGAGTGGCCACACTTACAGCAACCAGCGCTGCAAGTGGTGTTAGATGTGGCCACACTGCAGCGCTGTTGGGCGGCTTCAAGGGGGGTTCGGGGAACGCGAGAGCAAACCGGGGAAGGAGACCAGCTTCGCCGCGGTTTGCTCTCGCGTTCCCCGAACCCCCCTGCAAACCGCAGGGAAGGAGACCTGCTTGCACGGGGGGGTTCGGGGAACGCGAGAGCAAACCGGGGAAGGAGACCAGCTTTGCCGCGGTTTGCTCTAGCGTTCCCCCAACCCCCCAGCAAACTGCAGGGAAGGAGACCTGCTTGCTTGGGGATTTGGGGAACGCGAGAGCAAACCGCAGGGAAGGAGACCTGCTTGCACGAAGGTTCGGGGAACGCGAGAGCAAACCGGGGACGGAGACCAGCTTCGCTGCGGTTTGCTCTCGCGTTCCCCGAACCCCCCCTGCAAACCGCAGGGAAGGAGACCTGCTTGCACGGGGGTTCGGGGAAGGAGACCAGCTTCGCCGCGGTTTGCTCTCGCGTTCCCCGAACCCCCCTGCAAACCACAGGGAAGGAGACCTGCTTGCACGGGGGTTCGGGGAGCGCGAGAGCAAACCGCAGGGATGGAGACCTGCTTGCATGGGGGTTCGGGGAACGCGAGAGCAAACCGCAGGGAAGGAGACCTGCTTGCACGGAGGTTCGGGGAACGCGAGAGCAAACCGGGGAAGGAGACCAGCTTCGCCGCGGTTTGCTCTCGCGTTCCCCGAACCCCCCTGCAAACCGCAGGGAATGAGACCTGCTTGCACGGGGGTTCGGGGAACGCGAGAGCAAACCGGGGAAGGAGACCAGCTTCGCCGCGGTTTGCTCTCGCGTTCCCCGAACCCCCCTGCAAACCGCAGGGAAGGAGACCTGCTTGCACGGAGGTTTGGGGAACGCGAGAGCAAACTGAGGAAGGAGACCAGCTTCGCCGCGGTTTGCTCTCGCGTTCCCCGAACCCCCCTGCAAACTGCAGGGAAGGAGACCTGCTTGATTACCAGACGCTTCCTCAGGTATGCTGGGATACCTGCTTATTCCACGGAGGTCAAGAAAAGCGCTGGTAAGTGTCTACACTTGATTACCAGCGCTGGATCCTCTACACCCGAGACAAAACGGGAGTACGGCCAGCGCTGCAAACAGGGAGTTGCAGCGCTGGTGATGCCCTGCAGATGTGTACACCTCCTAAGTTGCAGCGCTGTAACCCCCTCACCAGCGCTGCAACTTTGTGATGTAGACATTCCCAATGAGTGGAATCTGGAGGAGGTTGGTTAGAAGGGAAGGAGAGTTTGTAGGGATAAGGAGGAGCATGGTAGTCATAAAGCTTAGTGTGGGAGGGAAAAGAGAGGAATAAAGTGGGAGGACTGGGTAGTGGGTAGGAAACAAGGAGGAATGTTACTGTGCTAATGTAATAATTTAATGTCTTTCATAATGGAAAGCATGGAGCAAGCTTTGACCTCACAGTCCTCCAGTCTAGTTTTGTCTTATAATTTCTCACTTTAAATACAGCAATCTCTTGCATAGGCTCTGTGAATTATTTTTTTATTATTTTAGCATCTGTTGACTGAGGCAGAATCTGAATACTTTATTATGCAGTTTCAGAAGTGGTTTGTCAGACAAATGATTTTTTTCGTTAAATCATGTAGTTTAGAAGGCCTATAGCCACTAGCAACTAAAACTTTCTCTTTAGAGTTAAGTTGTCTTTCTAGTAGTTTTGCCATCTGCATCAGATCTGGTCAGTATTGTTTATATGTCTTCCCAATACATTAAGGCTATCTTTTGCTATTATGTTATACTGCAGATTTAGTTCCACAATTCATATATTTATAATGCTTCATTAAATATTTTTGTTCAGTCTTGTAAAACTTACTTTATTTTGTGGCTAAATCTAAAATAGTGTGATATATTGAGACCTAGCCACTATATTCTAGGTGGAAAACTAATATTTATTGAAAATATCTCAACAGGGCTGACTTAAATGCCTTTAGCATTGTATTTTTGGAAACACTTCCACATGCCTGTCAATTCTAAATAATCTGTATTGATATGCTAGAAATGAGTGGACAGCTTCCTAAAAATGAATTTAAAAACAGAAGCTTTAAACACATTGCCCAGTAGGGCAGTGTGGATGGCAAATGCAACTTAACTTGTACAAATGTAAAGTAATGCTTGTTGACAAAAATAGCATAACCGTCACATGCATACTGATGGGCTCTGGAGTTTCAGGGGAGAAAAGCTGTAGGGAGATCCTTTGGAAAGGTCACTGACATTGTGCAATGGCAGTTAAGAACATACAGGATGCTTGGATGTGTTTAAGATAAACTATTTAAATTATATCATTGAGTGGTGGTATGTCCACATCTGGTTCCAGTTATCTGCTGCACTTGAAAGATTTAGTGGAGGCTGAGAATGTCTAGCAGAGGACATCAAAGATGATTAGAAACTATTGAAATCTGCACATATGAAATTTCAATAACCTACGTTATTTAAAGGAGAAGAATTTGAGGGGACTCTGAGAGATTCCAAATAAAGGGCATATTAAAAACAAATTAGTTCAACTCATTCTGTAACACTGGAGAAAATATTTTTTTGTGGCGGTGGGGGGAGAAATAGTTTAATTTTGATTATGTTCAAAACTCGAAAAAGAAATGTTACAAAAAGAAATGTTACTTTGTTACATTGCACAATCTGAGAATTCATTACTGAGGGTGATCAAGATTTATATTCTGCATAGAGTGTTGAAAAAGAAGTGGATGGATAATTATATGACCACTGACAGTGGTCGCTGTCCAAAATGAGATAAGTGTGATTTTTTGTGTGTGCTTGTCTAGAGGAATCAGGAAAAAAATTGCCACCTTGCTATGTAACTCCACTATTGTCTTAGTGCACTGAGCCTTTTTTGTCTTCCTCAGAATCATTAGGCATGGGTCATTGCTAGACGCAGAATACTGGAATAAGTGGGTGTGTGGTCCAATTTGATATGGTAAACTCCTGTCAACCTTTAATCCAGTTGTCCAAACACTATCACAGATCTTACTATATGTACTACTAAGAATTAAGTGCCTACAGTTTTGTTATTGATCATGGGTTCTGATAATTTCTGAGAAATTGTGGCATGTTTACTCCAAAATGGAATAGAGGGGTGAAGCTTGTAATACATATACTTGGCAAAATATAATTCTCTTTTGTAAGATGTGGTTTCTTATCCCAAAGGTGATACTCAAAACTGAACCAGGGCTGATCATCCTTCACTAGATTAAAATGGGAAATATCTCCTCTGTTATCCTAGTTTTAGTTAATTGATACTGTATCGTGAATAATTCTCATACTTCTGTCAGGCATATGTGTGTTTTAAAAAAACCTGTGTTCCTGAAAGCTGAACTGAAAAGTTAGAACAACTAGTGGTTGGATGCTTGTACAGATTGACTTTCGTTTTATTAAAAAAAAATCACGAAAAGCTTTGTGTATAATTAAAATGTTTATTCTTAGAACAAGCTTTTTGATGCACTGAAAAACAGTAAGCAGCTCATGGTGTTTTGATGATGCAAAATGAATGGGCTGGGGGATAGACTGTTAATTTAAAAATTTGCTGGCTGATGGTTTTAGGCTGACATTTAAAAAATGGCGCTCTCCTCACCTGCATATTTAAATATCCAGAAGAAGCAGAATCCTGAAGGAGGTCTGGAGGGAGCGGTTCTCAAGTCTGTGCCAAAGATTTTGTTATGGTGGCTATTGTCCGAAATTAAGATGGGCTCTTTCACAAACCTATTTGTCCTAAAATAGGTTTCCAAGCAGTACCTTTTTGTGCATTAATCCAAATAACACATTATTAAACTGTAGTCTGAGCAACCTCTGTAGTTAGTGGTAGCTAAATGTTCCTAAAGTTATATGTGTGTAAAGCAAGTTCTGAGGATGTTGCTGTACTCTATCATATAAATAACTTTTCCTCCACATTTCTTTATGTAAGGAATGGAAGGCCTCTTTATCCACGGCTGATAGTAAAATGACTGAGTGCAATCACTCTTGTATTCTTATCAGAACTGGACTGTGTTGTAACCCTCTGGATTAGCTAGTCAATTAGCAATGACATGCATCTATCTGAGGCCCTGTCTACACTATAAAAATAACTACGTTTAATACATGAGTATAACAATAATGTGTTATAGCATGGTTTATTTCTGCCATTGTGGAGTGAAAAAATAAATGGTAGAACCATGCTTGAAAATCATGTTTTTAGTTTGGGCAAAACCTTGTTCTCTGTGGCCTTTTTAAATTCAAGTTTCTGCTGCTGTTCTCTTTAAGCGCTAGAGTGTAGGTAAGGAGCTGGCCATCACGACCTCGTCGCCACAGGCTTTCTGCTCTCAGTGGATCCAGACAGAATCATCATCAAGCGACTGGTGCTCAGTGGTCACCCTTTCAAGATCTTCAGCAAGACGGCTATAGTGTGGTACATGTTCTTTAACAGAGAGGATGTGCTATGGTTTAAGCCAGTGGAGCTGAGGACCAAGTGGGGCTGCAGAGGACACATCACAGAGCCGCTAGGGACTCATGGTCACATGAAGTGTCATTTTGGTGGGCAGCTGAAATCCCAGGACACAATGCTGCTGAATCTGTACAAGCGCATCTTCCCTAAATGGACTTATGACCCGCATATGCTGGAGCTGGTACTGTGGGTGAGAAACGAACAGCAGCTCCCCATGCAGGAGGTGGAGATGGAATAACCCTCCAGGCCTGCTGTAACTGGCACCTCCTGCAGCCCACATGGGTGCTTGGCTGTTCCAAGCCTCGTGAGTGCAGTGCCTTTCCTGGGGTTTGTGTCCAGCATTCACGCTGGCTGCAGCAGCATTAGATCTGGCTCACAAGTGCCTATGCCCTGGCCTCCAATGTCAGTTTATTTCAATGGTAAATATATCTTCACCTCAAAATTTTTTTTAACCTTTTGTGTTGTCTAACCCTGCTTGTTGAAAACATGTCTTGAAAACATGGTGATTAAAATGCTCATGAGCATTCAACACTACTGCTCCCATTGTTGCTGGCAGCGGTAAGAAATCTGAGGAAAAGTTCAGGGTAGACATAGGCTAAAGCTGGGGTTCTCAGGATAAATTTTTTGGTAGCCTCAGAGTGGGGCCGTTGGTGGCCACTCTCACACTTTTTCCTAAAATACTTACTGTATATACTCGTTCATTAGCCCGTTCGTTTATAAGCTGACCCCCCAAGATGGTTAGGTAAAAGTAGCAAAAACTGTATGATCCTTTCATAAACCAACCCTTTATTTCAGGGGCTGGCAAATTTTGGCTCTTGGCCTTTCAGGGTAAGCTGCTGGCAGGTCTGGATGTTTTGTTTACCTGGCGTGTTTGCAGGCATGGAGCCCCTCAGCTCTCTTTGTCCACAGTTCACCATTCCCAGCCAGTGGGAGCTGTAGGAAGTGGCGCGGGAGCTGAGGGGCTCTATGCCTGCAGATGCTTCAGGTAAACAAAACAACAATTTATTAGATATTCAGTTCAATGATTCCTTAGAGTTTAAAATCAAATTTTGGTGTTGACCATTTTATAAGACAACCCCTGCTCTGTGTCACTTTTTTACCAAAAATATTCGGCTTATGAATGAGTATAATGGTAATTAGCTTTAGGAAAAACAAATGCACATACACATGTCCAAATCATTGTAATTATTTACTGCTAGCTAGTAAGTCTGTTGTGAAAAGTGATATTAACAAACATACAAGTCTCACTTTTCACAGCAAACTTACTCAGCTCTGGTAAGCCTAGGGACAAATTAAGCCCTGGATGGGGGGTTAGGGGAGGCAGTGGAGGCCAGAGACTGTGGGGATGGGTGGGTGGGGGGCCAGGGAAGCAGCAGGGGGCTGGGGCCTGAAGCCCCATGGCTCACCGCCCCTGGGAAGGTGGGGAAAATCATGGGCTGCTTGCTCCTCCAGTGTTCTCTTTCCAGAGGAGGGTAGGGTCCAACCCCTGCTGGTGGCCCAGCAACCAACACCAAGGTGGTACATCCAGGACCAACAGGGAAGGGAGGGGCCGCTACTTTACCACCACCCCTGACCCGCCCTGCCCTGCCACAGTCCAGCAGGCTGTGGCTGCAAGAAAAGCCCCTGGTGGCCACATGTGAGAAATGCTGGGCTAATGTGGGTCCACCATGTTGTCTTCTGTCGAGACAGACAAGAATTTTTTTTTAAAAAACAAAAGAACAAACACTGCTGTAATATGTTGTGGCTGATATACTAACCTTCTGCACAATCAAAAAATAAACACTCTATCTCTTTGTTCTTCTCATTCAATTAAACAGATTTATCATGAGTGCTGTCCTGCTACTTGAGATGGCACAAATGGAGGAAGATGACTCCTGTCATCAAGTGTTTAGTTTAAATCAGAAACATGCAACACCGTTAGACAAGATATGCATGTTATAGGGAATACTGTAGATTCTAATACATCTTTAGAGGTGGATTATAATTGAGAAGCTTAGTGGAAGGAGTGTTTATTTTAATAAAATACTTATGGATTTCAAAAGCTCCAAAAGAAACAAATTAAATCAACTGGTAAGCAAAAACTCATTGTAAAATATCATTGGTAACTCTTCTGCATGCTTACTCAGTAAGCACGTAGTATTGTTTATCTGAGCTTTTTGACTAGGATTGGCAAAGTGCTTCCAGTTTGAACTCTTCTCTAAATTACATAGTTAACATTCATAAGGAGCTTTTATAAACAAAATAGTCCTTGCAAAAGTTGTGAGGCAGGGAAGTGTTGCCCCCAGATGTTCTTTTCTTGGTGGGTGAATGGGGTCACAGAGGGAGTCGGTAGCAGAGCCAGCCCTACAACATGATAGTTCCTCCTTGAGTATGTCCTCTACCCACTAGACGGCTGCCTTTGGTGACCGGGGAAATAATAAAATCAGATTGTTAAATTCTATGCAGTATTTTCAACTGCTCCTTTTTCAATATGTGGAATCATACCACCTAACATCTGTCTGAGAATTTTCATTTCAGATTGGAGGCTTGTCTATGCTTGAAACCCTGCAATGGCACGGCTGTAGCAGTTGAATGTAGACACTACCTATGTTGACATGAGGGGGTCTCCTGTTGGCATAGGACAAGCCTAGGCCAAGTACCCAGGCCAATGTAAGAATTTTTCAGTCAACCTAGTACTTTCTATGCTGGGGATTAGGTTGGCTTAACTACATTTTCCACACCCCTGAATGATGTAGCTAGGTCACACTAACTGGAGAGGCAGATGAAATCTTGGTGTCACTACCGAAGATGAATGTTCCTTTTTTCCTGGTTGTCAAGTTCTTGTAATTTCTACGTAGGAATTTTTTTTTTTTTTACCTGAAAGTGGCCTTCTTACTATACAGGCTCTTCACAGGCAACCAAGTCTAGGCAAGCATCACCTCAGCCTGCACTTTCAGACATGAAAACTATTGAGGGGCATCAGACAAAAGAACTTTGTCATCTGACACCTGAGTGCACTTGCATGCTCTTACAAGTAATGCCAACATTGGTGGGCTGTATTGCAGATATGGTCTCTCTCTCAATTTTTTTTTTTTAAAGAAATTATATGCCTAAGAGCTTCTGTTGGTGGAGGAGTCATGGTATGCAGATAGCCATTCTGGATCTCCTGTTAATGGGAGCAATTGAACCTATCCCTTCTCTTCAAAGGAGAAAAGGTCTTACTCCATATTATTCCTAGTTAAACAATCTAAAACAAGCCCAGAAAGCTACAGTGCACTTCCTGAAAGTATCAAACATCCATTTAACAAAAATCAAGATGGACACTTTCAAATCCACACTAGCTGACATCAATGGAGGAGGCTGCATGACTTCTATAGATGTGAAGGATACTTGTGTTCATATCCCAGTTCGACAGTCTTACAGTTGCTTCCTAAACTTTGCTCTTGGAGTACATTACCAGTACAGGTCCTTGCCCTATAGTTTAGCAACAGGGCTGTGGTAGTGTGACTAGTAGCTGTCGAAAGGAAGCAGTCTGTGTCACCTTTCCTGGGTGACCACCTTATCCAAGCCTCATCCAGGGTCAGTTTTATGTTCTAGCACTGAGCAATAAGCATGCTGCTGAGCTATGTTTTGTGAGAGTTAATTAGAGCTCTCTGTATTCCCAATCTGAGTGGGGTTGGTCATTATAATCTACTAAATAGTTTATTGCAGGAAAGACAGGAGAAGGGGGGAAATCTTATCAAAACAATCAACCTTTCAAGGGGAGTTCCAATTCATATGCTTCTGTCTCTTCTAGGACCAGTGATCTCCATGTGGATATTCTTAGGGAGTTTGTGCTCACATGAGGCTACTACAGAGCTTCTTCTTATCCCTGCCTAAACAATCTCTTATCCACCCCTCACAAAGGTTTCTCCCTTGAGGATTCTCCAGTCATTTCTTGACAGTCCTTGACCTCACGTAAATAGGAGAGCAAGCACAGCATAAACTGGCAAGAGTTCTGGGCAATCCAATGTGGTCTCAATGTTCTGCTCCCATATCTGGATTTACCTCAGGTACTGGTCATGACAGACAATACTTCAGCCATGCCATCTACAGACAAAGGGAACGTGATCTACTGTTGTTCAAAGAGAAGGTCGCTTCCTGATGTCTTGGGTAAGGACAATCTGCAGTCAATTTGTTCCCTTCCCATCCACAGCAAATTGAATGTTGTTGCCGACTGGCTGCAGGCCAAAGTTAGATCATCCAGAATTAGAACTACACCTGGAGGTATTTCTCTGTTGGTAAAGAAATTTCGTCTTAGATCTGTTGCTTAATTTGTCTCCCCACAAATCACAAGATTTTATTCTTTTACCAGTGGGTTCACCAAGCCAGAGTGCTGCCTTGTTGCAAAGATGGCCAAAGGGGACTATTATGTGCCTTCCCTCCCATTTTCTCTCCTCACCAGAATGCTACAGAAGATCAGGAGAGAAACAGTATTAGTAATTCTGGCCAAGAAGGACTTGATTCTCTGATCTTCTTTACAGGGTATAAAGGCCTCCCATCTGCTTTCATCCAGAAGGGATATAATTAGGGATGTAGATTAATTGCAGTTAACTCACATGAATAATTCAGAAAAATTAATTGCGATAAAAAATTAATCACACTTTTAATCACACTGTTAAACAATAGAATACCAAATCAAAAATATTTAATAAATTTCAATTATCTACATTTTTAAATACATTGATTTCAATTGCAACACAGTATACAAATATCAGAGGGATAGCTGTGTTAGTCTGGATCTGTAAAAGCAGCAAAGAATCCTGTGGCACCTTATAGACTAACAGACGTTTTGGAGCATAAGCTTTTGTGCGTAAATACCAACTTCGTTGGATGCATGTCATTCTTTGCTGCTTTTACAGTATACAAAGTTGACAGTGTTCACTTTATATTTTTTATTACAAATATATGCACTGTAAAAATGGCAAACAAAAAATCTACATTTGTAAGCTGCACTTACACGATAAAGGGATTGCACTATGGTACTTATGAGGTGAATTAAAATTTTTTTAATTCACCTCATACAAGTACCATGGTGCAATCTCTTTATCGTGTAAGTGCAGCTTACAAATGTAGATTGTTTTGTTTTTTTTGAGTGAAGGTATGTAACAAATGGTGGCTGAAGCATGAAGGGGCATATGAATATTTAGCATATCTGGCATGTAAATACCTTCCAGTGCCAGCTACAACAGTGCCATGCGAATGCCTGTTCTCACTTTCAGGTGACTGTAAATAATAAGCAACCAGGATAATCTCCTGTAAATGTAAACAAACTTGTTTGTTTTAGCAATTGGCTTAACAAGTAGGACTGTGTGGACTTGTAGGCTCTAAAGTTTTACATTGTTTTATTTGAGTGCAGTTTTTTATATAATTCTACATTTGTGAATTTAGATTGAGATCGCACTATAGTACTTAGGGGAATTGAAAAAACAATTTTTTCTTACAGTGCACATACTTGTAGTCAAAGAAATATAAAGTAAGCACAGTACACTTTATTCTGTGTTGTAACTGAAATCAATTTATTTGAAAATGTAGAAAATATCCAAAACTATTTAAATAAATGGTATTCTATTATTCAACAGTGCGAATAATCATGCAATTAATTTGTTTGAATGCATGATTAATTTGTTTGATCTCTTGACAGCCCTGGATAGACTCTTACAAGGCCTAGTCATGCACTAAAATCTAGACAGTTTAAGGAATTGATCACAGAACTAAAAATTAATGGTAGTGTATGTACAAGTGATCATGACTTGATCACTTTTATAATGTGCAAACAGAATAAAATCCAGACCTCAGACAGAGATTTGTTGCATTAAAATGGTCAGTTTCACAAAGCTGAAAACAATCATGAGCTAGCTGGGAGGAAGAATTTAATAAAAAAATGTGAGTAAGGGGGAATTGTTTAAGAACGCTTTGCTCGATGCCCTAAGACACAATTGAGGAAGAAGGCCATATTGGTGGAAGAACTGCCATGGTTTGGAGTGGAAGTGAAGGCAGCCCTAACAAATGGAGGACAATGGAAGTTGTTGGAGTGACTATAAATCAGAAGCTAGGAATTGTAGAAAATTGATAAAGGAAAGAAAGGGCTATGAGGAGAAAGCTATGGCCAGCAGAGTTAAAGACCATAAGGAGTTTAAGTATATTAAGAACAAAAAGAATCCTAACAATGACGTTGGTCCACTATTAGATGGAAATGGTAGTATTATCAATAATAATGCAGAAAAGAAAGTGTTCCGTAAATATTTCTGTTCTGTATTTGGGGGAAAACAGATGATATAGTTGTATCAGATGGTCAGAAAGCTCTTTCAATTCCACTTGTATCTGAGGAAGATGTTAAATAGAAGCTACTAAAGTTACATTTTTAAATCTGCGGGTCCAGATAATATGTATCCAAGACACTTTTTTTTTTTTTTCAGTAATCTTGAAACACTGGGGAAGTCCCAGAAGAGGGGAAGAAAACTAATGTTAATGTCAATATTTAAAAAAGTAAATGGGATGACCTGGTTATAGGCTTGTCAGTTTGACATTGATTCTGGTCAGGATAATTGATTGGCTGATGCAGGACTCAATTAATTATATTACTCTCCTTCAATTAATCCCAAACAACATAGAATCCCTCTCAGGGTCCCAGAGCTTGAGCCCAAAGCCCAGAAGTCTACACAGCAGTTTTTCAGCCTGTGAGCTGGAGTTAACTGATCTAGGGCAACTGAAGAGTTTTTATTCCAATATAAACATTCCCTTACTGGTCTGCCTTGAAGCTTTAGTGTTCTCTCAAGCAGGGAATGCTGTTACGTATAAGCTCTTAGCTGAAAGGAAAAACAAAAATAGTGAACTTCTTACATGTCTTATTTATCTAGCCATTAGCAGATGTCTTAACTCATTATCAATATTAATTACAGGGCAGAGATCTACGTTTAAAACATTCCAGTCTAGAACTCCACTGTAAATGTCAATTCTTCATTAAAATAGTTTGATGTGAAAATGCAGCAGGCCTGTGAGTCTCTTTACCATTGCAGGGGTAGGAAAGGGAACTAGCTGACACTGTTCTGTACTATGACAGAACAGCTGGCGAAATAGGAATATTTGAAACCTGTTTCCAGTGTCAGTTCTCATGACAATCTCAGTCCAACCTATTCCTCTTTAATCTCTTCAACCCATGCAAGAGTTTTTTAAACCAAACTTTTCATTATAATTTCTCTGCCTTTGAATAAAATTGACACTGGAAAGACTCGCCTGTGAATTTATACAAACGTACTCTGACCTTTGCAAAGCATGCAGTTTATTGCCCTGTTCATAGTATAAACTGATTGCTGATACTGAAAGATCAGGTCTGCCATAATCTGCTTTTCTTGTGTTCCATCCCTTTCCCCTCTCACATACAATATTGCAGGGGTTCTCAAACTTCATTGCACCATGACTCCTTTCTGACAACAAAAATTGCTACATGACCCCAGGAGTGCAGACCGAAGCCTGAGCCTGCCTGAACCTTGCCGCCTTGGATGGGGGAGAGCCAAACCCCATTGCCCGAGAGTCGGGTACTGAAGCCAAAGGGCTTCAGCCCCAGGCAAGGGGGCCTGCAACCTGAGCACTGCTGCCCAGAGCTGAAGTCCTCAGGCTTTGGCTTCTGGCTTGGGCCCCAGCAAATCTGAGCCAGTCCTGGGGTCACAACTCACTTTGGGGTCCTGACCCACAGTTTGAGAACTGCTGCAATCTTGGCAATATGTGAGCTGACTTCTGGTAAGAACAAATCCAACCAATTGTCTACTGGAAAGAGAAGGTGACATCAATGGTTTTCATTTTGCAGGTATTGTTGTAGAGTTCCATTATTTTGGATGCTGTAGAATTTTTTTAAACATTTAAAGAAATGTAATGCGTATAGCCTGTGGGTGAAAACACAAGGACCAGTGGTGAAAATGACAATCTATAGGCTTTAAATAACTGATCAAGAGAAAGGGACAGGTAAGAGTATATGATATGCTACATCTAGTATAGGAAGGGAAGAAATGCCAACTAATCCTTGCTTAAATGGAAAATATAGCTGTTTATTCATGATATAAAGTATTAACGTCAGCCTACAGTGCATTTGGATATTTATACTTACCTGGCTTTCATATCAAGTCTAATGAGAAAGTTGAGTACAATCAGTTGAGAAGCTCATTGCATTGGTGTTGCCCATCTTCCTTAAATAAAGGGTTCTGTGTGCTGACTGAAACTTGTGCCAGAAGGAGCTGGCAGAGAAGCCGACGAGCTGCTACCAAGCCCCTGATGCGTGCAAGTCTGGGCCAGCAAATAGGAGGAAGTAAGAGGATGTAAACAAATACCATTCATTTCTCATAGATACTAGCAACAAGTTGTAAAAAGGGAGGAGTGTGATGAGATTTTAGTTTGAAGTTGATATTAGAAAAGCCTTTATTTAAGGAAAAAAAGACTGAAACACTGCCCATGTTCTTTATATGTGACCCAGACCCTCTGTGTTCTGGAACCTGCTGCAAAATTCACCCCTTGTTGCAGAATTCGCTATAGCAGCTGATGTCTTGAGTGGTTTTGTTGCCTTGAGTCTGCAGATGGCATTGCCAATAGCAGTAAGGGTTGTGAGCTAGTCCTGAAACCTCAAATGTCAACCCTGCTAATTATTTCATCACTGACTGTTATAGTAGACACATCCTCTTCTGTATAGGTTCTTATTCTGTTTTGTAATATGGATTAATGTGCTTCTCCCACAGTTCTTCCCAAAGGCCAAAAGCCCCTTATGTCATGCGCACCTGGTACACCAATTTCTACAATGTACTTGTTGTGTGTTAACAATGATCTGTGGGGGAAAACTGAAGAGATCATGGTACAGTAAACAAAATTGAATTTAAAATCAAAATAACTGGGTACTATAGTGACTGCCTGTTGTGGTTTCTTATTTCACTCAATAAAATGTCCATTTTAAAAAATGTACCCGAAAATGCTACAGAATCTCAGTCTGCTGAATTGGAGAGCTACAGAAAACAGGGTCTTGCTTCAGAATTTAGATCCTTCTTGCTGCTGAATTTCATCAGGCATTGTTTATAGTGCTGCTCCTTTTTTTTCTCTTTAAGATCATGAGACTCACAGGATCATGAATCAAGCTTAATTTACTTAGAAATTGCATCTCTTGCGATTAATTCGTATGCGTTGGCATGTCTGGACGTTTCCCAGTAAATAAGCAGCACTGCTCAGTGTGAAAAACCCTGTGCTGTTATACCCCAACAACAAATGGAAATGGGCTTGGCGAGCCACAATCTCTGAAGATTGTAACACATTTCCTTAAACAATAGTTTTTAGAGAGGGGCAGTTTTCCTTCTGGAATGATTTAAAGGAAAAACAATGTTTATAGAACCTAGCAACCTGTTAGCTCTTCCTTGCACACAAGGGATCTGTATCAAAACTAGCAGACATCTTTTCTCTCCATGGACACAGTTATCACTTTCCTCACTTACTGTCCAAAACCAACACTTCTAGCTGGGACTCTTGGGATCCCCTTTGCTGTATCATGGAGGCAGCTGGCAGTCTGAAAGAGCTTTTTTTGCAGATTTGACTTGTGTCTTTGTGAATGAGGATTCATGTGCTTGCTCAGTCTTGGAACTCCAACTTGGTGATTTTGAATGATTCTAACAGTAGTGAGAGAGAGTAAATGCCTGGCACATGATGTCTCCTGGAACGTAGGCTAATACTAGAAGAGTCTTGCCGGAAGGGAATGGGAAATGGAGAGAAGAGACCCACCCACATGGTGCACCCCACAGTCTGATCAGCCTTGTACTTTGTCACAGCCTTGGCCAACCTCCCCCGCTTGACACTCACTAGGCTGGTGTGTTTGGGTCACACCACACTAGACCCGTGTGTTTTTAAGTTTCCTGAGACTGGGCTCAGAGACCTGAGTCAGCACTATCTCTTCCATTGGTGTGTCAGGGAAGCTTCCTGGGCATGGGCTCTTAGTCCTTCATGAAAATGAGACCTGTAGGTCCCCAGGACCAGTGCTGACGCCCCATAGACATCCCCCTCCCACACTCCAAACCCTTTGGTCCCAGCCCAGAGCCCACACCCCAGCCCCCTGCCCCAGCCTGGTGAAAGTGAGTGAGGATGGAGGAGGGGCAGGAAGGGAGTGGGGAATGGAGTGAGCGGGACAGGGCCTCGGGGAAGGACAGGCCCTTGGGGAAGGGGTGGGGTAGATCCTGGGGTGATTTTTAAATTAAAAATGTGATCTTGTGCATGAAAAGGTGGGAGACCCCTGCTCTAAGCCTTCTGCAAGGATAGTCTATAAATAACTAACTGTATTGCTGATCTCACCCTGTGATTGTCATTCCCTACATTCTCAGCAGCTCTGTGTCCTTTCTGCTCCCTTTGGTAACTTAACATCCTGTCTCTCTTTTTCCAGAACTACAAGAGTAATCATCATTCTTGGTATCATATGTGCTGTGAATGCCTTCAAGGACTGCTGCTGGCAGGCCTTCATTTATTCACTGCTTAGCTGAAATAGCAAGTGGGGAAGGTTTTTTGAAGGTCCCATTAATTCTAAGGGACATTGCTAAAGTTGGTAGGGCAGACTTTCCATCTTCTTTTAAAATGTTGCTATTTAAACTGTTGGTCATCTTTGCACTCCCCTCATCAAATTAAAAAAATGCTGTAAATGAAATCTTGAGCAGCACAAAGTGGGGAGAGGAAGGGACATGTTTCAAAGCTGCAGGGAAATGAGAGAGAGAGAGAGGATATTATCTCTGAAGCTGTAATATGCGGGGTAAGCTTAAATTAGTGACAGCTCTCAGCTGTAAATGATTAAGGGGATTGACTGAATAGTTTTCATTTTCTCAACTACTGGCAAACAAGTGTCTTAAAAATCCAATTACCACCTACTTAAGCTGTTATATAATGCAAAAAGCATCATACTGGACTTTTTCTTACCCTTTAATTTGGTTTATATGTTAATTTCTTATCACCATGCCTGCACTAGTTTTATTTTTAGATAATTTTCCGTTTCTTTAAAATGGTGGAGAAGACTTCAGGCACAAGTTGGTTATTATAGTTCTTTGACCAGTTCCTATTGGTTCCCATTCAAGGTGGAATTTAATTGTATATTCAGTTACCTAATTTTCAACTCTCCATTGAAAGACTTCAAGTTACAGAGAATTTACCATTTACTCCAGTTTAAACCAGCAAGTGACCCAGGCCCCACTCTACAGAGGAAGATGGAAAACCCCCCAGTGTATCTGCCAGTCTGACCTGAGGGAAAAGTCCTTCCCATCCCCAAAATATGGCACTGAGTTAGACCCTGTGCATGTGGGTGAGGCCCACTGGCCAAAAGCCTGTGAAAGAATTCTTTGTAGTAACTAGAGCCCTCCCCCTCTAGTGTCCCATCTCTAGCCACTGGAGACATTTGTTAATATCAGTTGTGGAAGGGCCATATGCCATTGTAGGTAACGTCATACCATACCCTGCATAAACTTATCAAGCTCAGTCTTGAAACAAGTTAAATTTTTTGCCCCCACTTTTGGATAGTTAGAAACCTGTGTCTAATTTCAAGCCTAAACTTATTGAAGGCCAGTTTATATCCATTTGTTCTTGTGCCAACATTGGCTTTTAACTTAAATAACTCTTCTCCCTCACTGGTGTTTATCCCTCTGACATATTTATAGAGAGTAATCATACCTCTGCTCAGTCTTCTTTGTTAGGTTAAACAAGCCAAGTTTAAGTCTCCTCTTGAAAGGTACGTTTTCCATTCCTCTGATCATCCTAGTAGCCCTTCTCCAACACTTGTTCCAGTCTGAATTAATCTTTCTTAAACATGGGTGTCTGAATTGCGCACAGTCTTCTGGATGAGGTCTCACCAGTGCCTAGTATAATGGTAATAACATTTCCCTATCTCTACTGGCAATACTTTGCCTGGTGCATCTTAGGATTGCATTAGCCTTTTGTGTGGCTGCATCACATTAGCGGCTTATAGTCAGCCTGTGACTGAACAGTACACCCAGGTCTTTCTCCTCCTTTGTCGCTTCCAACCAATAGGTCCCCAACTTATAGTAAATTTGTTGTTGTTGGTACTTAAGTGCACGACTTTGCGCTATTCATCCTATTTCTATTGCTCCAGTTTTCAAGGTCATCCAGATCTTTGTATAGGATATTCTAGTCCTCCTCGGTATTGGCAAAACCTCCCAACCTTGTCATTTACAAATTTAATTAGCACGCTCCCACTTTTTGTGCCAAGGTCATTTAATTGAAATGTTAAAGTTTTTGGTCCCAAGGAAGAGTGAACCATGAGGAACTTCACTAATAACGTCCCTCCAGTCTGACAGTTCATCCTTCAGCATGACCCACTCTGGCATCCCCTTTAACCAGTCCCTTAACCACCTTCTGATTCTTAGGGATTAATCCCTGTCTTCTCCACCTTAATAATTCCGTATGCGGAACTGGATCACATGCCTTACTGAAGTGCAGGCAGATTAGATCTGCATTCCCTTTGTCATGGTTTTATCTTCTTAAAAATTATATATCTGGTCTGGCACAGTATAGCTTTTTATAAACCAATGTATTCTGTCCCGATTACCATTTACCTCTATGATCTTAACTACTGTACTTTCTCTTTCAAAATTTGTTCTAAAACCCTGCAAACAATTGAGATCAAGGTAACGGGCCTGTTTTTCCTGGTTGGTTTTTTCCCTTTCTTCAATATAGATGCTGAATTTGCAGTTCCCTAGTCATAGGATATGGCCTCTAAGTTTATGGATTCATTAAAAATCCTTGATATTAGGCTGGCAAATTCATGTGCCAGTTCTTTTAATATTCTTAGATGGAGATTATCTAGGCCCCCTTGTTTGTTTGGTCCCATTAAGCAGTTTGCATGTCACTTCAGATGTGGTCATCTCTGCCTCCATATCCTCATTCGCATTAGCCACCCTGTCACTGTGCCCAGGATTCTTGTTACTCTTATTCAAAACTGAGGCAGAGTGTTCATTTAGTTGTTAGGCCATGGTTGGATTATCTTTAATCTCCACTCCATTCTCAGTGTTTAACAGTCCCAATTCTTCTTTCTTTTTATTTATGACGAAAGAACCTTTTACAATTGGTTTTAATTTCCTTTGCAAAGTCCATCTCTGCATGGCTTTTCCTAGTTCTCACTTTCTCTACACTTTCTGACCTCCAGCGGTAGCTTTCCTTGCTGATCCATCCCTCCTGTTCTTGTTCAGGGTAGTTTAGGAGAGTACTCAATGAACTCAATGAGACTGGCTCTGTGCACCTTTTTTATTTGGATTAACGGGGTCTGACTTGCTTTTAATGCTTCAAGGTGAACTTTGACATTGTGAGATTGTACTATTTTTACATGGGCTTGAAGAGCTGTTAAAGTAAAAACTACCAATGATTCTGAGTGAGGCAGTATGTTGTGTGATCTCTCGCTATTAGATAGATATACATCCTTCATTTGAAAAATATATTTGCAATTTCCAGCAGCACTGGAAGTATCTGTGTTTGAGAGTTAGCCATTGTCAAGAGGAAAAGATTATAGCAAATATACAAATTAAGTGTCTGTTCTAGATAGCGTCTCCAGCTATCTTACTTCTGGTTCCACAGAACAGAATTCCAATATTTCACTGTTACAAGGTGATTGGAAGCTAATATATAAACACATTGTTCACCTTTCAAATGTTACCTTTGATATTTTGGTGTAGACTGTTCCCTGCTGAATTTCTTTCTGGTATCTTGTCCTGTGGAGAGGATTTGTGCTGCTTGTTAGAGTTCTGAAGCTGTCCTCTTGCTGTGTGCTGAGGTCAGAGGGTAGGAAATGCTTCTGAGAAGGGAAATATTGTGGGGTGGGGTGAGTGGAAGGAAGGTGGAAATCTTCCTAAATTTGGCAATGAAATACGTTCAGTAGGATTTTGTGACTCAAAGGGGGCAGGGCCACAGGTGACAACTCTGTGGACATTGAGGGTGGAAGGAAGGAAAGTGGACAGTGACATCCCATGGGCCCCAGGGAACTGAGGGCTTTAGGATGCAACTGGCTACTACAAGGATTTTTCCAGCCTGAAGTGGTAAAAGTATGTGTGTTTTTGTTTTGCCCTTTTTCTCCCCCCCCTCCCCCCCAATCCAGTGTTTGAAAAACTGAGAACTTGGTGCTCTCTTAGAGGCTAAAAGAGAAGTGGATGATTGAGGGAGAAATGTAGCATGAACATTGAAGCAGAACAAACGCACACAAAATCACTACTCTGCAGAGGGCACTTTAGTTTGGGATGTGCTGTATTGGAACACTTCTGGGGAAGAAGATTGGTTTAAGAGCCTATGGATATGTCTGCACTACAGCTAGGAGTGTGACAGGCAGTGCTAGCTCTGCTTGAGTTATTGTGCTAAAAATAGCAGTACAGGTGTTTGGGCTGGGGCTGGAGCTTAGGCTCGGAAGCGTGCCCCCACCCCTTTCAGAGCTGGTGCAGCTCCACGGCTATATTCAGCACTGGCGTGTGAACCCTAGTCTTTGGACTGTGAGACTCACTGCTGTGGGCTGCTGCTTGCTATATACAGATACTGTTTAAGAACTCTGAAATGCGGCACCAGTTGCGGTCCAGGAGAAGTGTTCCAAAGCCCTCCTCTCACTTCTGAAAGGTGATTGTTTAGCTAAATGGGGGCAGAGCAGGGCACATCTTCTGCCCTGAGCAGAGGCTACCACAGCAATTACGGGAGGGGATCTATCCCACTCTGGCCAGCAAGCAGCCAAAAAGCAGAGAGAGCAAGGCATTTCTGTTCAGAATGAGCTGCTGTTAGTTCTCCCAAGTCAGCATGCTTCCCCATGTGGGACAAGGGAAATCATGGGGGATTCCTTAAAAGTTGCCAGATTCCTGCAGTTGTGCAGCAAGCTTTTAAGTTCTGGGTCTAAGGTCATTACAGACGTTGGTTAATTAGACCCAGAACTTTAAATATAATCTACATATTTATTAAATATCTATTACCTGGTTGTGGTCATCTTGTTCCTTTTGGTAATCTCATCAAATGATGTCATCTTCTCTAGGAGTCCTCTTCCTGCAAAGTACTCTAATTACCTGGATGTAATGATCTAAATTACTTCATGGGTTTTAGAGCACTTTTCATCTGTAAGGCCTTTACAAACAGATAATTATAGATGAAAGTCTGTACGCATAAAGTGTTGGAAATCGTTACACCCAGGTAGATTTATCTGGCACGAATCTGCTTTCAAAACATCCCCTCCTATATGTACTCAAAATGTTTACAATTTTAATATCAGATGTGTATATTTTTAACTTAATCCAAAATTTGCATCACAAGCTAATTAGTTTATTTAGACTTGAAGGTCTTGCTAAAAGATTATCTGCTCCAACTACCCCCTGACACATTGACTTATAAAGGTTAACTGGCAAAGTTGTGCTCTCTGAGATCACCTATTAAAACAAAAAACAATATTCAACTCTGTGGAAGTAAACTGTTTTTTCTGTGACAAACTTTTGTTTGGCACTATTGAACTCATGTGTTTACCTGATTAAATGGGATCAGAATGCCATGTTTATGTGCTAGAACAGCCTAAAAACAGTTAATTTTGAATTGAAGTGGTAATTGCCACAATGTGGATGCATGCCTTAATCATGAAATGCAAAGCTGAATTGTCTGTTTTTCATAAACCAGCCTGTTTACTTCCAGCCATAAGCTAAACCAGAAGGGCCTGTTTACAAATTAAATAGGATGAAAACATTATCTTGCAATTTCCCATGTCAATGTTTCTCCTTTGAGTTTAAATATATATGTTTTGCTTCCCTGGGGGGGAAATTTCTGTTTAAACTCCGCAATTACAGGTTTGAAATTGTGGGCAGAAAGGAAGAAAAGAGAGTGTTGATTATATACCTTGTTTTAATCTTTATAGATATGTCCTTGGGCTGTGTAGTAGCTAATCCATCTTCTGGTTTTTGTAATAGCTGCAAAATCATGTACTTTTTTTTTCGTAAAAACAGAACAGTCAAAATGCTCTTTCAAGTCTGTGTACTGCTTTTCTATATTAAGGGTTTGAGAGTGGTTCAGTGGCAGACTTTTTTTTTAAACTTACTGCTAGTAGCAAAAGCTCTAAGCAGAGTGAAGATCAGGTAAACTAAACATTTTTGTTTTTTTCTATTTTATATCTGTTGAGTGTGGATTTTAAACACAAAACCCCCCAAAAGACTGTTTGAATTCCTGGGCATATGTTTCCCAGATCTTCGTTGCC
Organism: Gopherus evgoodei; assembly: GCF_007399415.2. Lineage (NCBI taxonomy): Eukaryota > Metazoa > Chordata > Testudines > Testudinidae > Gopherus > Gopherus evgoodei. The sequence continues at coordinate 2,823,243 of NC_044331.1, forward strand.
TCCTTATGCTGTAAACAGTTGTGTGTGTACAGGAAAGTTATTCTAGTCAAAACTTGTATTGACATCAATGACATCTCCATGCCTGGAATGAGGGAGGAGGCTACCCACTCTGTAGGTGAGTGGGATTTTTCAAAAGCCCTCTCTACTTGTCTATGTGTTCCCAATAGGAGTTTTACTTACTGAGGGCTTGTCTACATCAGAAAGTTGCAGCGCTGGTGAGGGAGTTACAGCGCTGCAACTTTGAAGGTGTACACATCTGCAGGGCACCACCAGCGCTGCAACTCCCTGTTTGCAGCGCTGGCCGTACTCCCGTTTTGTCTCGGGTGTAGAGGATCCAGCGCTGGTGATCCAGCGCTGGTAATCCAATGTAGACAGTTACCAGCGCTTTTCTTGACCTCTGTGGAAGGAGGAAGCCTCTGGTAATCAAGCTGGTTTGCTCTCTCGGTCCCGGAGCCACCCAGCAAACCGCAGGGAATGAGACCTGCTTGCTCGGGGTTCCGGGACCGAGAGAGCAAACCGGGAAAGGAGACCAGCTTCGCCGCGGTTTGCTCTCTCGGTCCCGGAGCCACCCAGCAAACCGCAGGGAAGGAGACCTGCTTGCTCGGGGTTCCGGGACCGAGAGAGCAAACCGGGAAAGGAGACCAGCTTCGCCGCGGTTTGCTCTCTCGGTCCCGGAGCCAGCCAGCAAACCGCAGGGAAGGAGACCTGCTTGCTCGGGGTTCCGGGACCGAGAGAGCAAACCGGGAACGCCGCGGTTTGCTCTCTCGGTCCCGGAACCCCGAGCAAGCAGGTCTCCTTCCCTGCGGTTTGCTGGCTGGCTCCGGGACCGAGAGAGCAAACCGCGGCGTTCCCGGTTTGCTCTCTCGGTCCCGGAACCCCGAGCAAGCAGGTCTCCTTCCCTGCGGTTTGCTGGCTGGCTCCGGGACCGAGAGAGCAAACCGCGGCGTTCCCGGTTTGCTCTCTCGGTCCCAGAACCCCGAGCAAGCAGGTCTCCTTCCCTGCGGTTTGCTGGCTGGCTCCGGGACCGAGAGAGCAAACCGCGGCGAAGCTGGTTTCCTTTCCCGGTTTGCTCTCTCGTCCCGGAACCCCCCTTGAAGCCGCCCAACAGCGCTGCAGTGTGGCCACATCTAACACCACTTGCAGCGCTGGTTGCTGTAAGTGTGGCCACTCTGCAGCGCTGGCCCTATACAGCTGTACTAATACAGCTGTAACAACCAGCGCTGCAAAATTTTAGATGTAGACGTGGCCTGAGTTTGAGAACAGAGTTAGTCCAATATAATAATAATTTTTTTCCTTTCCTTTCAAAACAAGACTTTTTCCCAAGTATAAAGCTAACAGGGATTTGGCAGCTGTTACTCCTGTAAGGAGCATATTGTTATGCCAGAGCTTTAGATAACTTTTGTTTTTGTATTTAACCAAATCCAAATGTAGAAAGTCAAATCAATTAATCTTTTCAGTCAAAGCCAGTTAAGGCCTCTGGTGTTCACTCATACTGATTTATTTAGATCTTTTTATAGAGTAAATGTTGGATCCTTGTATAAGACTGCGTTGTTTAAAAATATTTGGACATCAGCGGAGACATTTTAGCTACTTGGATAAAGTACACGAGCTGCATTAAAGGATCAGACATACTGGGGTGAGAAACCTTGGTGGTTTTTTGTTTTGTTTAATTTTTATTTTTTAAAATCCTAACAGCTGGTTCCTAACAATCTCCTTTATTTCTATAAAGCATGTGTATTGGGGGAGTGTTTCTTGAAGTGGGGGAGAATGTGGGGAGTGAAAGGGGGGGACACCATTGGCACTTACTTTAAAAACTCTTTGTGGGAAGCTGCACAAAGTGCACTGTGGATGTTGTTTTTCTTGAAGCTCCCTTAAGGTTAGCTTTTTGTACAATGGTGCTGGCTGGCCAAATGTTTTCCCTTGTGACTTGATTCCTTTGCAGGACTCTTAAATTGGAATGCTTTAGTTTATTATAATACATGGGAGAAGTGACAATAAACAAAATAAATTACTAAATGTAGCATCCTTTTAACCATTATCTCACTGTATTAGCATTCTATCCTTGCATGCTGCTCCAAATTGGTGTATCAGTACAGCTAACATTAGGGCACTATACTTGCAGTAGAAATCTTATAGCACTAGAATGAAAGTAGACATCCATTTCCCCTCACCCCTGCCCCAGTCCTCCTCCGTTTTCTGGAGCTGTCACACTGATGCCTCTTACTCTGAATGGACAGCTGCCATCAAGCTGCCCTTTCATATGGTCTCTCTCCTGCTGATTATGTAATTTGAACACCCACAAGTGAATAATGTCACTGTGAAGCTGTTGAACATCAGCTCAGGTAGTTAGCATCCTGTATGCTGTGTTTTGGAACAGAGTGAACAGCGTGAGATCTTAGCTCTCTCTCTTGCTTCCAGAACTGTCTTTGGCCTTCTTTCCCTTCAGTTTATTTAGGCCTCTCTTCCCTTGAAGGGCACTGAATAAGCTAAGATAAAATTAATTTGTATGTCCCTGTGGCAGAGCTGTTCCAATAACATTTTAGAAACTAACAGGAAATGAGGCCGTTGCAATATTTCCTTCCGTTGCTGACTGGCCAGTCCAGTGCAGTTGCCTCCATTCCACCATGTCCCTGTTTCTCTTCTTATGGGACACAGGGTTGCTACTTGTTGGTTTTCGACTGGAATGCCCGGTTGAAAAGGGACCCTGGCAGCTCTGGTCTGCACCACTGAGCAGGCCATTAAAAGTCCAGTTGGTGGCGCAGCGGGGTTAAGGCAGGCTCCTTGCCTGCTGTGGCTCCGCACAGCTCCTGGAAGCAGTGGCATGTCCCCCACTCTGGCTCCTAGTGTGTGGAGCCCCCTGGTTGCCCCAGCGCCTGCCCCCACCCCAGGCACTGGCTTCATAGCTCCCATTGGCCAGGAACCGCAGCCAATGGGAGCTGCGGGGACTGCGCCTATGGATGAGGCAGCGCAGAGATGTGCCTGCCTCTGACTGGGAATGGTTGGATCATTACACTAATTGAATCTATTTCCCTGTGTTAAGTTCTCCTCACACCTTCTATGGGTCATCGTAATTATCACTTCAAAAGTTTTTTTTCTCCCGCTGATGGTAGCTCATCTCAGTTGATTAGACTCTTCTTGTTGGTATGCATACTTCCACCTTTTCATGTTCTCTGTATGTATAAATATCTCCTGTCTGTGTGTTCCATTCTATGCATCCGAAGAAGTGAGCTGTAGCTCACGAAAGCTCATGCTGAAATAAATTTGTTAATCTCTAAGGTGCCTCAAGTACTCCTGTTCTTGATGTTGACCTAGTCCACTAAATATGGTGTTTAGGAGATTTCCACTGTTAAATTTAAAATGTGTGAAAGAGGACCCTACATCTTCAATACTGTTAATCATTACACTGTCTATTTAATGGCTTGACAGCCTCTGTGGCTCCTCTCATTTCACGTGTTGGGGAGACAGACTGGCAGCAGCAGTAAGCTGAAACCTGGTTGTATTCAGAATGGGATTCATACTTGTAAAAGGAGAATTTTTTTAAGGCAAAGGCATGTGCTTTTTCTAAATTAAAATCGGATACATTTTTGTCAAAATAGAATCACTCAGTCTGTGTTCTATGTAGTCATAACTTTGTCTAAAGTCAGATGATCATAAAGCTGATTCCAATTTTCAGTGTTTGGGGAATAGCTAAGTCTGTTCCTGCTATTATTTGTAACATCCTGTTTAACAGTGATAACGGTGACCCTCGTATAGTGTTAGTCAAATTAACTTTTGACTGACATGTATGTTTGTTTAAGGTGAACGTTTGCACATCTGCAAAATGTGGCACCATGGTGGTAGTTTTAACACATGCTTGTCTCATTTGCTAGCCATAAGCATAAAATGTATTACTCACAGGATGAGCATGCATAAAATGTATTATTAGCTATTCCTTTCTATCTATCACTCAGCTATCAAGTACTGGACAATCAAAAAATAGAACTGGTCTGATGTGAGACTGTCTGCATATTGTTTACAGGATATTTCAGATCTGGGGAATATTACTGTGAGTCAGTCACTGTGGCAGTCTGGGCTGCAGCACAGAGGCTGCAGAAACAAAAGCTGTATGTAGAGTTTTCATGTGAAGTGCCAGAGAGGGACAGCCTAAGCAAAAGAAGGAACCCCTGTACCTGTCTTAGGCTGTCCCTGGGCCGTCTTTAAGGGAAAAGACTTAATTTTGTAAGAGTTATGAAGTCTGAAGAAGATCCTGAAGATGGAGAAAATATAGTTGGGGATCCAAGCTAAGCGAAGGATGGAACAAAATGAATGTAGGGCAGAACAAATAGTATATTGCTTAGAGCAGCCTGTTTTGACTTCTGGTTGGGTGCTTGCCTTGTAAACTGCTGCAGTTTGTAACTGACTGTGAGGTAAATTATTTGTTGCTGACAACAAGGAGTTGCAGGTTCTATGATGAGTTGTTGGTTTTCCTGTGCTGCTAGAAACACAGTAGGTATCTTGTATTTCTTATTAATGGAAGAGTTTTTTTTTTTAGTAACCCTGTCTGCATGAGTTTAAATTCTGTAAATATTCAAGCTGTTCCTTACTTATTATTTAGCATCAGTTATGTCTGTAGCCACTATAATAGTGTTTGTTTCTTGTTGGCAGTTTCTACTATAAAAAGGCTAAAATAAAAAATGCTGTGAACCACTTCTTAATTGATAATCACTTGGTTTAGTGGACCATAGTAAATTGACATAATTGAAAATTTGTGCAGAAATCACTAACCTTTATATTGTACATTGTTTTCTTAGGACTTGATACTAAACTTTTTCTTATACTAATATTCTAAATTTGTGAAGATCTTAATTATGGGTATAATAACATAACATAGTGGTTTCATTTGGAGTATTTTTTCTCATTTTAAAAGGAGATTCATTGAAGTGTTTGAATTTGTTCACACTTACATCTGTAAGAGCTTGAAGGTTAAGACTGAAGATCTTTGACAATTTAAAGCATCTATCTGCATGCAAAATATTTTATTGAATTCCCTTTGAACCCAACACAGTGAATGTATTAGAGCAGTGGTTTTCAGCCTTTTTTCATTTGTGCACTCCTAAAAAAGTCAAATGGAGATTTGACCCCTTTGGAAATTTTAGACATAGTTTGCAGTCCCTGTGGGTCCACGAACCAAAACTTGAAAGCTACTCTATTAGAGTATTTACAGGCAGCAAGAGGATGCGCCATATGTAGTCTTTAAAGTATGTAAACTTACACATGCAAAGAAATTTGGAGTGACAAGAAAAATTGCCAATTTTCAGAGCAAAACAACTTACCCTCTCCAGGACTAGTGCACATGCGGGTTTAGTATGGAAGCAATAACTGGTTTTCATGAAACACCAAAAAGGCAAAGATGTTGTAATACAGTAAAATGTAGCTAATTTGGGTGGACTGGGAGAGAAATTCTAAAATAGATTTTAATTGGTAAGTCAATGAACAGCAAAAGCAAGGGTGTGGAACGCATTCCAAACACACTTCACTTTGACAGTTGTTTACTTCTACTTATTTGGTACTTAAAGTACTAATAGTACCTGTTGTTGGTAGGATGTTTAGTAAAAGAGAGATCCATTACAATACAGAGTAGAGGTTCCAATCATGTTTTCAGCTCCACTGTAAGGCATTCTGCAGAATAAGAGTCACTTCTTCAAATAGCAAAATGAGACCTTGCTATAGTGCGTAAGTATTGCTAAAGAGGTTACTAGAGACAGCTGTCGTCTTGTATGGATTACCTATATGCTACTTTATTAAACATACTTGGAAAGACCAATGTTCCCTAATGAGGCAAAGTTTTTAGAATTCTAACAGTTTTTTTTTCTGCCCAAGATTTAACTTGTTTTTTTTAAAACCGTTTTTTACACAAATATGTATTCTTGTTTTATGTACCTTTTTCTTGTTTTCCTTCATGTACATATAAAGACTGACTAGGCTCTCCTGCTTAAAAATCCAGAAATCATAGGTTAATGTTTTGGACAACTTAAGACTGGAACAAAATAGATTTCTTAGAGTGCATAATTTTAAATGTTGCATTAACAATATCAGTTTGCAATGTTTTTTTGTCGGAGAAAACATAAATATGATTCAGCCTCTTTTCTTTGGAAATTCGGTTAGGTTTCCTGAATGCTGGTTTGATAGAAAATGTGGTTCTCACTAAATCAAGAACTTCAAAACTTGTATTCAGTGACCTGCAGCAGCTGGAAATAGCTCTGTTGTTGTTTTTAGTGAATTACATAGAGAAGCTAGTCTCTGTGGAGCCAAACTTGCAGCTAACATTCCATTACAATCCTGATTTTTTTCGCCTCCCACCTCCTTCTGCCAGCAACTTCACTGATCAGTCTGAAATATTGCATGCAGGATTTTAGCTCCAAGTGGAATTTTTCTGGAATATGAAGGGCAATTCGGATAAAGTGATTTGGAGGCATATAGGTAAGAAATGGAAGTGGGTTTCACTTATTGGGATAGACTCCTAATATGTTTTGGCATGTCAGATCTTTTAGACTGGGGTTGGCAACCTTTCACCAGTGATATGCTGAGCCTTCATGTATACACTCTAAGGCTTCGCGTGCAGGTAATACATTTGAACGTTTTTTAGAAAGTCTCTCTCTAAGTCTATATATAACCAAACTACGGTTATATCTAAAGTAAACAAGGTTTTCAAAATGTTTCAGATGCTTTATTTAAAATTAAATTAAAATGCAGATCTTATTAGTTTAGTGTGATCCTTGCCCTTGCTTTTCCTTGCTGAGTTTTCCAATGTCTGGTGGCACCTATTTAGATACTTTAAGCTGCACACAGGCTTCTGAGTTATAAGGTGATAACCGGCTGGCAGGAGGTCAGCGGCTGGAACCCCAGATGGGCAGCTAAGGTGAGTGGAGCTGGAGGCTGATAGGGCTGAGCAGGGCCAGAAGCCTGGACCCTGTCTGGCAGGTGGCCTGCCATGGAACTCCAACTGGAAGCAAGGTGAGTGGGGCTGCGAAGGGGACCCCAGCTTGCAAGGGGCCAGCAGCCAGATCCCCAGAGTGGAGGCGGGCTGAGTGGCTTAGCCCGCCACTGCTCTGGGATTTCCAGCACTGGTTCCTGCCAGCTTGAGTGTCAGCCCTCTGCCAGCCTGGGGTTCCTTCCCCCAGGCCAGCAGCAGGTGCTGAGTAGGACCAGCGGCAGGACCGTGGCTGGCAGGAGCTGGCAGTGGAAACCTCAGAGCAGTGGCAGGCTGAGCAGCTTGGCCGCTCTGGGTTTTGTCTGCTGGCTCCTTGCCAGCTGAGGTGTCAGCCTGCCGCCAGCCTGGGGTTCCTTCCCCCAGGCCAGCAGTGGGTGCTGAGTGGGACCGGCGGCAGGACCCCGGCTGGTAAGGGGCCAGCAGCGGGAACCCCAAAGTGGCAGCGGGCTGAGAGCTAGTCTGCCCTGCGTGTCATAGGTTGCTGACCCCTGTTTTAGACCAAGTGTGCTGAAACTCTAAATATGTGGGTTGGGTGTCTCTTCTTTGGTGTTTTTTGGTTTTGATGAGTGTTGTCTGACTCGTATTGGTGGGTGAATTACTTTGATGTTTGCCTTCTTTACAAAATCTGCATAGCCAGGTACTCTTCAGGCAATTTGAAATAACTCCGTGAACTTCCTCATTCCCAGACTGCTTGAGGAAAGCTAAAATATCACTGTTAATAGGAGAGAGCTGCACAGGGAACCTGATCTTCTCTTGCTTGTTTCCAGCATCAGCTTTTCATTTTGAAATTGGAAAGTTAAGTAACTGGTGGTTACTTCTCCAAGGTGCAGGAGAGGAGTGTACTAGGAAACACAACTTGAAGGAGTGTATAAGATAAAAGCAGCTACTTATGCCAGCACCACTTCCTGGCAATCCTGTGGTGAGTTTTAGCCATGGAATAAGCAGATATAACACCCACTTACTTTAACGGATTTTGCATCAGGTTAAGCTAAAGACAAATTTGGTGCCAGATTGGCTACACTTATTTTGCATACTGCTGAATGCCAACTTGGCAGCAGTTGGAGTATTTTGCCAATCACATTGCTCTCTTCTATTCACTTGATATCCTGTGCATAAGGATCGTAAATTAAATCTAGTTTAGATGTACCCCATTGCATTTTTTTCCACACCACTCCTTTCTTGTATGTGGGGAAAAGTCTCCCAATCAAAATCTATAGACACCACTCTATCCTCATTGTTCCTCATTAAACCTCTTGGCTGCTATACAGAAAACTGTATTTGAAAATGTCTAGATAGGTGGCAAGTTGTAACTTTACTACTCCTAATATTCTGTGCGGAAACAGCTTATTTTTGTTACTCCTTCCTGGTCCCCACTTACATTTCATCCACTAGTTATGTCTTGTCTCTTAATTTATAAGCTCTTTTGGACAGGGGACTAGTATTTGTAACACATTGAATGGGTTCCCAACCTGGCTTAGGCTTCTAGGACTCGGCTGCAGCATAAATGTTGGATAATAATAAATAAAGATGCACTCAGAGGTCTTTGTTCATAGTTAGCCCAGAACACAGACTTGGCAACCATGCAATTAACTGCTCTGCTGTGTGTTGTGGCTCTTGCATTATGTTTTTGTTATCATGGAAGTCGCTCCTTCATAAAGATGACAATCGGTATGTAAACTTTCATATGGCCCCTCCATGCCATTGCAAAATCCTTATGTGACTACCCTTATATGTATTTTTCAAATGTAAAACTAGTCTCCTGATTTGAGACTTGGCATGGAATCTGCACTAACTTTTCTGGGGCATTAACCTATTAAGAACTGGTCCAAATGCTACTCAATTTGCGTCCTCACTGTGCTGAGTGATATTGGGTTATGATTTCATATCCTAGATGTGTATGTGAAATCAAAGATGTGGGCTCTGTACTTCGTGTGTGGAGTCAAACCCTAAAGTGAATTTAGGATTTTGATAGCTGCTGGCTGCAAACTTTGTCCTTATCAAATATCCTTTAGTAAAATGTCTTCATCTTGCACTTAAGTAGAATGTAGGCTGGAAAGTTGGCAGTGGGCAGAGGCAGAGTTACGTTTCTTTAACCTTATGTTCTTTGGTGGTTTTCATACTTGGATTTTATGCTTTTAATGCAAGCTTTTTTGTTTTGTTTCTGGACTTCATAGCACGTGGGTCTTTAGAGAAGTCTACAGAATTCTAAGGGGGCTTTTCCCCTTAAGTATGTGATATTCTATTCTATATAGTTCTTGTAATGTCTTCATCACTCTAGGGTGTGGGGCATCTTCCCATAGTGAATTAAGCAGTGTGTTTACACATCTGTCACGTGGCTTTTCTCTTATGCCTTCCCCAATGGGAGAACTGTGTGCAGGGGCATGGTCTTTGATAAGGTTTTTAGGTATACATGCTGCTCTGTGTCTGTAGTAGATACTGACAAATTAAACTGTAATTTAATGAAGATTTCTTGCCTGGGAATTGAGCAAATTATGAGATTAATTTTTTATGATGGTAATCTTAATAGGTTCACATTATGCAGTTCACTCATTTGTGGTGGTGGGTTTTTTACTTTTGTCTTTATGCAGCTGAATACAGATTGGAGCAAATATGATGATCGGTTGATGAAAGCAGCTGAAAGGGGAGATGTGGAAAAACTTTCTTCTGTTCTTGCCAAAAAGGGAGTCAATCCTACTAAACTGGATGTGGAAGGGAGATCTGCGTAAGTAATTCCCAAGAATATAGTAGAGGAGGAGGATATAAATAGTGAAATTTGTTTAGACTGTAAATCTTTCTTCATTATATCACATTTTTACTGATGCTGTGTATCACTCTTCCCCATCTGAAACAGAAAGCAGATTACAGAATTAGAGTTCCAGAATTACATATCTATTAGAGGTAGAAGATTTTAAGCAAAAGAGTGTACACAACTTCCATACTTTACTAAAATAAGATCCTCACTGTACCATCCTAGATAGAAATTCACACTTCATCTAGCCACATACCATTGCTCTGAAGGCTGTCAACCTCCTGTTAGTCAGGTTCATTTAGCAGTACTGGGGAAATAGGAATGCATACTCATTGACATCTGTCCCTCGAAGAGATGTGTGAAGTCCTATTGTGTGAACTGGAAAGGCGAAAAGGTGGAAATCAGTAGAGCCTAGGGTAGCAAAATTGAGATGGTGATAATCTGAAGGAAGTTATACTGGGCACTGTGAGTGGTTGAGGGGCTTGTAGGGGATTGATTAGGTAAGAGTGGAGTACTCTACCGTATGGCGAGAGGGAGGCTTGAAAAGAGATTTGAAAGCAGGAGCTGGGGGAAAGATAAGGCAAATCTACTCAACAGAAATCTGTGATCTGTTGATTCCATGAATTCAGGAGTCCACAGCATGATAGAGGCTTGCCCATGAAGCCAGAAGAGAGAGTAAGAGATCTAGCCAGTCCAGAAGTGACTGGCTGTCACTTTTATTTCTTTCCCATTGCACAAACTGAATCTATATATGTAACTGGCTTTTCTTATTTGTATGTAATAATGTATGGAGTATTTTATATACAATTTCTTTAAAACAAACACCTTCCCCCTAAATCTAAACAAATCCCTACTGTGTGTCATCTAAAATGTTTCATAAACCCGCTTTCGGTTTATTAATTTAATTCTTTTCATAATGGATGTTATAGGAAAATATAGATAGTATTTTTAGAATCTTCAAAACTAAACTCAAAATAAGATTTGAAAATCATTCTCCAGATATTACTGCCAACCATTTTGTCTCAAATTACCAGTGTTGACTGTATTTCTAGGTTGTTCAACAGCATTAATACTGTATGATTTGTGGTAGGTAATAGTAGTAGGTAAAAGAAATATGCATGTTTGGGTGGAACATTCCTATAGCCATCAAACTTAGCCAGAGATTACACTGTGATATTATCATCTGCCTGATTCTGCTAACCATTTCAGGTTCTTGAATCATCTTGTATCAAAACTGCCAGGTACACCAAGAAAGTAGAAGTACAAATGGCTTTTGGATATTGTGCCTTACAAGTGTCTATTCTTTAATTCTTAGATATTCTTTGTCTTCCTTGTGTTTTTCCATGATCGCTTATATTCCGGTGGTTACTCTGGTTCAGTGAAAATATAAGTGCAGGCTGGTATGGTTTACTCCTACTTGAGGTCTGGTGATCTCTTAGCATATTTATGCACCAATGCATAGGAGCCAGTCCTGGCTTTTTATAACTAATTCCACGTATGAGTAAATAGTGGGCGTAAGTATTTTATGGAAGAGTCTGCTGGAATTGTATTGTGTATCTACCTCCTGTCTGAAATAGGAGGGATTCTGGTTACAAATAGAAAAACTGAACTACAACCATGGTTGTAATAGGTGGACAAAACCAAATAGCTCCTGGATTGAAGCATCTGTCATAGACTTTTGAGGGAATTTCCAAGCCTATGCAGTACCCTACCTTTCTGCAGCCCCCTCAGCATTAAAAATAGTGGGATCCAGCAGCACTGCTTTTGGGGCCCCAATTCCACCCTGTATCTTTTCTGTACTTCTCAAATCCCAGAGTGCGTTAGCAAATACGGAAGTAAAACGAGCTGGGGTTGATCAGAATGAGAGATGCAGCCAGTTGAAAAGCAAGGGAACTAGAGAGTAAATGTAGAGGGAACTGTTAGATTTTGTGGGGAGGAAAGGTGAAGGAGAGGAGGATGAGGAATTGCTCTTTACCAAAGTTATCCTCCATCTTTAAAATTTGGATTGATAGGAGAAGTTTGAACTGGTGGTTATAACAGTCAGCATGACCATCCTTCCTCAAGGTATGTTCACAAAAGTTAACAGAAATCCATGCGGCTACAATTTCAAACGGAAGTGATAGAAGTATCATTGCTTTGACTGTGCTAATGCTAGATCCTAGTAAATTTGAATCATGATTTGGGAAGGGAAAGCTTATCAATATTGTACTCCTTCTCTGCCACAGACATAAAAGTAGTGTACTGGCTTTATTGAAAGAAATGATGCTTCCTCCTCTTCCACCTCCACCCTCACCCCCTTAAATTGGTTCAGGACATGCAACAACACTAGGCTTTCCAAGCTTGAACTACATGAGTGAAATCTGGTTTTAACCTGCCTGACACTTCACTGTACGACTGTTTTTATTGTGAACTCTGCCTCTGTTACCTTTTTTCTTTTTCTTCTTCCATGCAAAACTGGCCTGTTTAAGCCAAGAAATGCATAGTATCTTTTTCCCCCCTTAGATTTCATGTTGTAGCATCAAAAGGAAACCTGGATTGTTTGAATACCATTCTTGTACATGGGGTTGATATCGTAGCCAGTGATGCTGCAGGTATGTTTCCTTAAAGTTTAAGGGTGACATTTTCAAAAACCCTTGGCATAGGTCTGGTTTCTATCCCAAAACAAAATCTACATTAAATGCTTATAACTTGTCCTGTAGTATGCAACAGGCCAAAGTAGATGTAGACTTGAGCACGTGTTGAATATCTGCTTGAAAGTCTTTGCTTCCTCATGGCTAGAAACATGGCATAGAGTACATGCTTCAAACTGTCTGATTCTGTGTTGGATATAGTTCAGGTTCTCTGAATTGAACAAATTTCCAGGCAATAGAAAAGTTTTTAACTCAAAAGAGTCTTTAAATTATTTTAAGTACTCTGGCTCCTCTGAATATGGACTTGTCTACATTTGCTATTCTAGCTAAGTAAATCTTAATACGTAAAATTTAAAATATGTATGGGAACAGCATGGTTTATGGAGTTTGGAAGAAGTGGTGGGAGAATTTCAAAAGGTTTGATTCTGAGTAATATGTAAAACCATGCAGATGCTTCTCTGAATTGCCTTTCGTCCAGAAACCAACCTGGAAATCTCATGGGATTTTCATAACCTTGAAGTTCTATCAAGGGTCTGAATTTAGTAGTGAGAAATGGGGGCGTATGAAAACTAGGAAGGTGGTGAAAAGAAGAAATAAACAAAAATCTGGTTAGTTATTTTATCTGTGTCAAATTTCTTGTTCTTTATAAATTACAATATTGCATTATGAATAGTGAAGTATCTGGATACAAGGGAAACATATTAAATGTTTTCATGCTATATTTTATTGCATGTTCATACTGATAGCCCTACTGTAGTTCCCAATTTAATGCTTTTATGTGTATTTAATCCGTAGGGAGAAATGCGTTGCATCTTGCTGCAAAATATGGACATGCTCTTTGTTTGCAAAAGTTATTACAGGTATTGAAGACAGTCAATCAATCTTTGTGCCATATTTTACATGTAGACATAAAAGGGAAGTATGTTCTTCAAGAGATGCTGTTTACTTAATTGTTTTTTAACTAACTATAAAAATTGTTTGTGGTATTGCAACTGCCCCTAAATTCTCCTTTTGGTGACATGAACCTTTAGCCAGATACCTTTAGCACATCTGGCATGTAAATACCTTGCAATGCTAGCTACAGAAGTACCGTGCAAATGCCTCTTCTCACTTTCAGGTGACATTGTAAACAAGAAGAGGACAGCATTATCGCCTGTAAATGTAAACAGACTTGTTTCTCTTAGTGATTGGCTGAATAAGAAGTAGAACTGAGTGGGCTTGTAGCAAAGCTTTACATGTTTTGTTTTGTTTTGTTTTGTTTTGAAGTTCAGTTATGTAACCAAAAAATCTACTTTTGTAAGTTGCACTTTCACGATAAAGAGATTGCACTGCAGTAGTTGTATGAGGTGAATTTAATACTATTTTGTTTATAATTTTTACAGTGCAAATATTTGTAATAAAATAAAACAAAGTGAGCACTGTACACTTTGTATTCTGTGTTGTAACTGAAATCATTTTATGTTTTTCTACATTTTTAAATATAAAGTATTTAATAAATTTCAGTTGATATTCTACCTGAGTTCCCTGTAAGCCGCATGGCTGCCTATTAAGGGCTGCGGTGGGGAGAGATGCCTCCCCCCCCCGGCACGGACTGGCCACAGTGGGGAGAGACGCCTCCCCCTTGCCTCAGACTTGCTGCGGCCAGGGGAGAGGAGCCCGCCCGCTCGCCCGGCTTGACCAGAGCTGCTGCGGCTGGGAAGAGGTGCCTGTCCCCAGGCTGCTGCGTTGAGAGAGGGCTGGGAGGAGTTTTTTTTTCTCTCCCCTCCCTCCCTCCCTCCACCACTGCCCCTGGTGCAGCCTGCACTCCCTGGCCCCACCCCAGAGCCTGAATCCTTCCCATACCCCAACCCTCTGCCCCAGCCTTGAGCCCCCTCCTGCACCCCAAACCCCTCATTCCCGGCCCCACCCCAGAGCCTTCACCCCTAGCTGGGGCACTCACCCCATGCACCCAATGCTCTGCTCCAGCCCTGAGCCCCCTCCCACGCTCTGAACCCTCATCCCCAGCTCAACCCCAGAGCCTGCACACCCAGCTAGAGCCCTCACTCCTCCCTGCACCCCAAACCCCTCATCCACAGCTCCACTCCGAGCCTCACTCTCTCCTCTGGCCCCACCCCAGAGCCTTCACCCCTGGCTGGAGCACTCACCCTCTGCCCCAGCCCTGAGCCCCCTCCAACGCTCCAAACCCCTCTGCCCCACCACATGAATTGTATTATGTGCACCAATATGAAGGTGATATGTCACACATCACCTCCATGTTGGTGCACATAACAAAATTCATTCCACACATGGACATAAACCATTAGAGGGAACACTGTATTCTATTTAACAGTGTGCTTAAAACTGCAAATAATTGCAATTAATTTGTGAGTTAATCACATGAGTTAACTGCGATTAATTGATAGCCCTAGTTTAAATGTTTCTAGTTCTTTTACTTGTAAGCCTGAGTGACTTGTGCATTATAAATATTGGAACTAAATCTTAATTGATACATATCTAGTAATTAAGAATTATTCTTCTAACAGTACAATTGTCCAACTGAAAATCTGGATCTTCATGGTAGAACTGCTCTTCATGATGCTGGTAAGCAGTGTTTTTTGCCATTCCAGGAACTGCTGCATGTAGCTATTTAGTTCATTTTAAGAGGTTCTCACTGAAAAGGATACTCTATCAGAATGTATCTACTGTAGAAGAAATTGGCATAGTTTATTTTTTCCCCTTCAATTGACCTTATTAAACCTGTAGTAGAAAATATTTAACTGAATTTTTTTCTTCTTCTTCACTCAGCTAATATGTATAGTGTTGAGAAGCACTCATACATGAGTTCTGTTTCCAGGTGCCTAAAATTTTGAGAGAAACTCTTTGGTTGAAATATCTCCTGCTTCTAAGCTAAAAATGTATCTGCCTCTGTGGGGGCAGAGAGAGTGGGGCTTGATAAAATTTTATTCATTTTTAGATGAGTGTGAGGAACTGGATTACTGTTTAAGACCTATTTTTAGATGAGGTTTTGCAGTCTTACCCAAATGGCTGCTGCTTAAAACTTTGGAATTGTCATAGACTTAGTCCTCATAGAGGAAAATGTGCCTTTGACAGATCATCAATCAGTTTAGAAACAAGAACAAAACGCATTAGAAAACTGCATACAACAAATTAGTTTTTCACTGAAATTTTAACATTATGGCAAAAGACGAAGCTCTGAACAAGGTGTACGATGTTAGTAGACGAAGGTTTTGCCTACAATGGCAAGTGAACAACGAAAGTTTTGTCACGTAGAGATATTTAACCACCTCTTCCCCCCCCCCCCCCAAAAAAAAAAAAAAAAGCTTTTTGTCAAGGAAAAGCGCTAGTGTGGACAGTGCTTTGTTGGCAGGACCACTCTCCTGCCAACAATGCTACCCCCTTGTTGGGGGTGGAAGTTTTTTGTCGGCAGGAGAACTCTCCTGCTGACAAACAGCAGCTACACTGTGCACCTTTTAGCAGCACGGCTGTAGCAGCATCGCTGTGTTGCTAAAAGCTTCATAGTGTAGACATAGCATAAGATAGGTTAGTCTCGATCAGTCTAAATCCTTGCAAAACTCTATGCCCCTCCTTAACATTTTGAACTATGATTGTGTGTTCATTGCAAACTGCACATGCTTTCAAGAGCATAGCACCAGAGTTCACTGAATCCTAAAGCATAACATACTCTTCTTTTTGTAAAAAGTGATGACGAGTCCTGTGGCACCCTATAGAATAACAGACGTATTGGAGCATAAGCTTCCGTGGGTGAATACCCACTTTGTCGGATGCATGTCATGGAAATTTCCTGCATATTTTTACCTGTCTCTGGAAATTTCCACGACATGCATCCGACAAAGTGGGTATTCACCCACGAAAGCTCATGCTCCAATACGTCTGTTCTATAAGGTGCCACAGGACTTTGTCACTTTGTACAGATTCAGACTAACACAGGTGCCCCTCTGACTCTCTCTCTCTGTGTGTGTATGTTTGAATTTGACTTTCCTCAGAAACAGTGTATTGGAGACTGGAAGCTGGGTTATGGTATTCTGGAGGGATCTTGCACAGACACTGCCACAAATGACACTGCTTTCTTATTAAGATGCCACCTCCAGTATAAGGCTAAGGCCAGTTGTTTAGAATTTTAGTACAGGAATGTTTGTTCCTGCAGTGAACTTTTCTTGCACTGTGAACTTTTAGATATGTGCTGAAGAATATAACTGTCACTTTCCTTAGAGTCCATTCAAAAGCACAGCACTATGATCAAAATGGTCAATTACTGAATTCATATTTATCTGTGGTGTCCTGCATAGAATAAAATACGAGCATCTTGTTTGGATTTGATTCCCAGTATCTTGCTCCATGGGCTGTGAGCAGCATTCAAGGAGTGCTTAGCTCACGGTAAGGAGTGTATATGGGGAAGTGACTCATGCTCTTCAGCGACTCCTGTGGCAAATTAAAAGGCAGCAAGAAGTTGGATTCTTTTCTGGACCTGCTGAGCTGGAGGAATGGTGGCTGCACAGTGGAGCTTGGCAGATGAAGGCTTAAAAGTGGAATCCTAGGTGTACTTGGAACTTCATGGAAGGCTCTTCTCAGACACTGAAACCACTCTTTCTTTTCTTTGTTCCCAAAAGCTATGTCAGACTGTTCCTCTAGTATTCAGCTACTGTGTGATCATGGTGCCTCAGTGAATGCCAAAGATGGAGTAAGTCACTAGTTATTGCTATCCTTCCTTCTCTTTGGAATCTAATGGAATGCTGTTTTTTTCCCCCCCTCTTTGAGAATGTGCCCTTTCCCAATTTTTCCTGTTTTCCAGGATGGGAGGACACCCCTAGTGCTGGCCACTCAGATGTGTCGTCCAACAGTATGTCAGCTTCTGATCGACAGGGGAGCTGATCTGAATGCCAGAGACAAACAAAACAGGTAATACATTCCACTGGGATATGTTGGCAATGTATTTGTATTCTTAAACAGGGCTCTCTCAGCTTTCAGGCTTGCAAGTTGTAAAATAAACTAAATTAAGACTTAACTTCAAATGTTGATTAGCCAATTCAAATAATAGAAATGAGACAGCATTCACAAAATGCCTGTTTCCACAAACAAAGTCCATAATTTCCATAATAATTTTCTGTTTCTCAGTGTACGTATTCCTGGTTTATGCAGCTGAAAGACTGTTGACTTGTGTAGAGAATGTAAACTGGTGCTTGTACTGAACTGGAGAGAAGTAGAGTTGACAGCTGAAAGACCCAAGTGAAAGGGATTACCTCTTCTCTGAACTCAGGCACTTGTGAAAAAATTCATCTTCACAACATATCCCTTCATGGTGTCCTGTGTCGCTGTCTGCTGCTCCTCCCCAGGTCACATTTTTAAAAGCACCCAGATCGCATTAAGGCTCATAAATAGGGTGACCAGCTGTCCTGATTTTATAGGGACCATCTCGATATTTGGGGCTTTTTCTTATATAGGTGCCTATTACCCCCACCCCCATCTCGATTTTTCACACTTGTTATCTGGTCATCCTACTCAAAAGTGATATAGTAATTTTTACTCTTGTAATTTTTACCTTGTGCGTTTACATATGTGTTACGAGTTTCATGCACAGCCACTTCTTCCCCAAGTGTTTCTGGTTGGATTATAAATACACTATGCTGAGGGATGGGCATGGGGCTTGTCTTGGGTAGAATATAGGAGCTTGCAACAATACTTTTGAAAGGTGCATATGCACTTGTTTGGGTGGGATTACATGTTTCCAGGCACCTTCAGAATTTGGTCTGAGATTTTGTGTGACTCTTTTGATACCTTTTTTCTATAGTATTTGTAACTTGTGTGCTGAACTTAGTAAAACTTGAAATGAAGGATGGGATAATAAACCTATGTTTTGAAAATCACGAGTCTCTTGAGGAGAATAAGACTTGGGTTTACTTTCATTTTTCTGTAAATAAAGCATTTTAGCTCAGCGGTTTTAGTAAAATAATACTTTACGTATTCGTTAAATAGAAAAATCCAATTACATGAAGATGCATTGAGGAAAGGTTCTTTCTCTAAGCACAGGCTTCTATAATTGAGTTTACAAAAAAGTAGTGATTACTACTTTAAGTAAGCTGTCCAATTGCAAATTGTCTCCTTACATGTCTGGTGTTTGTGTGTGGTCTTTCTCCCTGCCCCCAGGACTGCTCTAATGTTAGGCTGTGAATATGGCTGCAAGGATGCGGTCGAAGTTTTGCTCAAAAATGGTGCAGATATTAGTTTGGTTGATGCCCTGGGTCATGACTGTTCTTACTATGCCAGAATTGGTGACAATATTGACATTTTGGCCCTAATAAAGACTGCCATTGAGGATTCCAGCAAAGGTACGAAAAGCATTCCTGTATTTTGGAGAGATTTCTCTTCTTTCCTTCTGGGTTTTTTGTTTTATTGCTTATTATTCCTCTTATAGGAGTGTGGGTTCTTGTGGGCAGATAGTGTTAATATAAGCATTATAATGTTGGGTTTTTTAAAAATTATCTGTAACATTTTGTGGACAATGTCTTTTTGGAAATAAGTTTATTTAATATAAGGATGTGATATTGTCACAGTATACGGCATGCTAACCTTGGAGAACAGACTGTCACTTCTATTCAGAATAAGAACATTTAAATTTAGCTAATCCTGGGATACTCCATTGTAATGTTACAAAACCTGACACTGTGTATGATGTAAATATGTTACAGTTGGAAAATAATCAGAAATGGAAATGATACATTTTAAATAGGACTAGTTGTTTAGACCTCTCCTGAAATTGGTATAGCATTATCAATGATAAAGGGGAAATACTCAATCTTACCAGTAGTAAAACTGTTTGGATTTCTGATTATTCTTTCAGTTAACAAATCAGAAATGCAAACTGGTAATTAGATATTTCCTCTAATATCACTGTTAGATCAATTTCTAACTTGAATTAAGAGAGAGAGAGAGTGTGTGTGTGTGTATTTAAAAAAAAAAAATAAAAACCTAACTTTTTTGCTGCTTTTTAGCAAAGGAGCTTATGAAGAAAGGACAGCCTGAATACAAGGTAAGATTTTTTTTTTCCTATGCTAAATGTCTGTCACAGCTGAAGCTCATATGTTCATAAGCATTACAGACACTGCATGTTGTACGCTTGTAAAGGTTTCACTCTGGCAAGATGTTGACCCCCATGTCCTTTTTGGCCATGTCTGATGACTGCCTAGAAAGAACAATGTATTATGATACAGTACTTCTCAGAATGAACAGGGACATCCCTGTTGTTCTGGCCAAATTCTTTGTCCATAAAACCTTTTCTGTTGTCCTGAGCTGCATATGAGCTATTGGTGAGCACAATGGTGGCTGTGTCTACACCATTACTGCACTGTCACAAAGCTCATGACTTTGCTTGTGTGAAGGACACTGGGGGAATCAAAGTCCTATTCTAAATCCATCCTCAGTAATATTTTCTCTAAGTTTTTGTTCCATCTGAATGATGCTTTTTGGCTAATGCTGAAATGGTTATACAGAATGTGACTCCCAGCTGTTTCTAACTTTTATTAACACGCAGTAAACGGTAACACTGCTTTAAATTCCATCCAGTGGGCAAATGAATAAAAGTAATTTATTAGTTAAATTACTGTTTTCTAAACTTTTTAAGAAAGTTGCTATTGTATATTTTCCCCACTTGCTGTCCATCAATCCAGTAGTATAGCACAACTAGTATGGGAAACAGTTCCATGCCTGCTCATAGTTACCCTCACGCTTTTAAAATATTTGCTCAGTCGTACTTCATGTTGCCCAGGAGCCTGATTTTTATTTACTAAAATTGCATGGTCCATGTAATGGAAAATCATTATAGTGTGCATCTTTGCGAGCGTAAGTACTGATTTTCTTAATTTGTATCTGGTTATTTGAAACTTAGCTCTCTAACAGTCTGAATGTATATGAAACATGATTCTCAGACCTCTTAAATCAGTTTAGAGAGCTAATGGAAGACTCCCTAGCAAGGGAAATGCTGCAGCGGTGTAAAATCACGATAGTGGCTCATACAACATTTTTGTCTAATGTTCATAAGTGTGCCTGGGGTGAAGACAAGTGGCATGGCCTGGTGCTCTCTGACTGCTGGCATAGTTTAGAGTAGGCTCAAAGCTGCTGTGATTGAACATAGGCACTGCTGCGGAAGTGACACCCCTCTTCAGCTGCATTCAGTGCTTGTTGGTTATAGATGACAATCTGGGCCTTGATATTAGTTTGGGGATTTGAAATAAGGCTACCCCAATTATCTCTGTAGATTAGATTGCCTGACAAATGTATCGGATTTTTATCCTCTGTGAAATATAGCATAGTAGAGTAAGCGTGAACTAGTAATAACGCTGACCTCCCTCCCCTCCGGGGGATATATAACAAAGTATAATGCTGATTTCAGCTGGAAAACACTGGGCTTACGTGTTGTATCCAGAAAGTGAAAGAGCATGAGTTTAGTTTGCTTAAATTTACTATTTTATGCTTTAATGCTGCAATAACAGGTTACTAATGTGTCACAGAAACGGAATCAGCTGTATGCACAAGAAGTGAACTTCAAGCAGTATCAGAGAGAACAGCTAAGCATGCAGGTAAATCAGAATAAAAAGAGCAGGAAGGGGTTTGTGCTTTATATATTTTATGTGATAATCAACAAGTTTGATTAAAGATTAGAGTTTGGTTATAAATCACATTGTCTGTTCCCATAAGAGGAATGCAATATTTCAGCTCTCAATATTACTGACATGCAATGTTGCAAGTGTGTGATGCCCATCTTTTAAAAAAACTAAGAAGTTATTTAAAAAAAAAGTCTTCCACTTAAAATGCATGCTAATCAGTTCAGTCAGACAGCCTAAGGTTGAGCTATTAAACATTTCTCTTTATGTGGATGCTGATTCTCTTAGGTGTTGAGTATTGCCTGTAGAGTGAGAGATGAAGGTGTCTACTACTTTTCAGGATTGAGGCAACAGTGAGGGAATTACTGGCTTTTAATTGACTCTTATACACTGTAGAGAAAATGTAAATGTAAAAGCAAGAAATAGGCCTTACAAAATTTACCTGGTGTTTCCTCATGATTTATGAGACATACTCTTACTAATTCCACCTGATAACTGTGAGCAGTCCATTTTAAAGCTGTCTCCCTTTTGTCCCCTATGTCATATGTAGTGTCTATTTTACAATATGTCCTACGGAGGCTTTTATTAGTTAAAATAGGTAGATTTTGTAAAGAGCACTCAAATGTTGATAAATGGTAGTGTAATAAGCTAACTTCTATTTCAACCTTTTAAAGCATTTCACTGAACTAAGGAAAATATAAAATAAAATATATTAGTAGGTGTCTTACTAGAAAATGAATTTACTTGCTATAATTGCTAGAATAATCAACGCCATTTCCTTCCTCAGCTTATTAGTATGCCAGTATAGTATTTAAAAAAGGTAAAATAACACAGAGGGGATAACTTTTTAAACTAGGGAAACAAGACAATTTAAACCTGAGGCTGCCATTATGAAATATTTTAGTATACAACAGAATGACTTGAGATCATAGGTCCCAAAATTGACAATCATGCATATCCTATTGTAGCAACTTTACTGTTAAAGTACCTTACTATGTGCATTGTGAGAAGTTACTGTAATGGTAGCTTAACTCTGAACTTTTAGCTTTTGTCAGTTTAAATAGGTCCTTATTTATTTATTTTTAAATATTTATAAAATGGTCTTTTATTAGTGGATAAAAAATTTAAATGGCCAATAACGTATTTTAGTTTAGAAAGCATGTATGTATCTCATTCTGATAAAGGGTACTATGCTAATTGGTAGAATTGCACTGTATTTACAAAAGACAGAATGCATTTGTTCTGGCTTAAAAGATGTGATTACGGTTACATTAAATGCACTTCAGGCATACAGCACGTTAAAAGGCTATCATGATGCCTCATGCCAACGAAGTGTCTTTTAGATTACATCTTTAAACACAGTGGCTGGGTTTCAAACTTTTTTTTAGCACAAGTTGTTTTTTATATGTTGACAACCAGGAGATAAAAGTAACTCTTGAAATGCTGTCAGCATTGGAGTATGGACAGAGAGATTATATTAAAAACTGTACCACATCCATCCTGGGACAAGCATTCTAGTGGTGGAGACTCTGAAGGCACTTTAAATCATTATACCTGTAAACTTATCTAAAGTGAGGCTACAGATATTTTATGAATTTTGTTAAACAGTCATTGGTGTTCTGAATGACCATTATAATTATTAGTTAAGATGCCTAAATTTTCTGTTTCAGGAACTGGAAGCAGAAAATGAAGATTTGAAAAACCGATTGAGAGAGATTCAACAGGAACACAGAATACTTTTAAACAGAGTCAGTGTATTAGAGCTACAACTGAATGAGGTAAAAACAGATTTTGTATAATCATATTTAAAAACTAACAATCTAACTTGAATAACAAAGCCATTCTTTTGAAGCTGGCGTAGTACATCAGAATGGCTTTGTGGAAATGGAAATTTCAACAATTCACAGTGAACTGCACATTAAAAAAGGAGCCAGGGATTTTTTTGTGGGTTGCTAGTTTTCTTAAATCAAATAATCCACCAGGAAACCAATAGCCTCTCTGCTTTTATAGAGAGCCATTGTGGGAAACAGAATTACTTCATTTAACTTTTAAAAAACAAATCCTGCTTTGAACTTTAGTTTGATGTTCTTTGATGAAAAACCAGTGCTTGTTTTGAAAGGAATGCACGTGGGAAGGCTGTCACTCTCACTTCCTGAAAAATGATTAACAAAGCAATTTTACTTTCTCAGTTTAATGGTTGGCTTAGATTCCGGTCTCAGTGAGTGTGTGTGGGGGGGAAATACACCTAACTGAGCTTTGTAATTTTTTATTGCTTCCCTGTGAGCTGTTCTTGTTGACTCAATGTCGCTTGGGTTTTTGCCACAATACAGTATATCCATAGCCAGATGACCTTTTGATACTGTGGTCATTTCTAGAATGTGATGAAATGTTGCTGTTAGAAGTAGTTTTACTGATGCTCAAATATGAGCGACAGCTTTACATCACAATCAAGACTGTGGAGTACTTGATGGTTCATCTTACAGTTTTAAGAACAAATACTAATCTCAGATGCATGGCTAAAAGCAGATGTTCTGCCTTTAATAGTATCTTCTATTCTGTATTTAAAAACATCTGGAAAAAACCCCAAATGTGATTATCCATTAACTCGTAAATTGCTTCTAGGGCATTGCTTTGCTATTTTAGTACTGAGAGCTGGTGGGGGTGACTCGGCAGACATGAAACTGTAGTAATTAACAGGAGTGTTCAGCAGGCGCAAATCTTCAATCAGCAGAAATTAAAACACAGATTCCCAAACTGGGACTTGCCAAGCTCTCACTAAGTGAGTCTGAAGCTCTGCCTTTCCAGAGGCATTGTGTGTCCCCCTCTACCTTTACAGCACTCGGAGAGGAGGAGGAAAATAAAGCTGGAGTTAACCTCTTGTTTACTGGGAGCCAGGTTTTACCCTTGCACTTTCTTCACAAGTACTTTTTAAAAGTAAACAGCCGTAATCAAAAAATCAAGCGTGTACATTCTCCCATCATGTGTATGCATGTGTTGATAAGCATCTGTTGGTATGTTCATACCTGATGGTCATGATTACAGCAAAGTGAACCTTTTAACTACTTTGAGCAGCAGCACCAAGATAAACTTGTCTAGCATTCATTTTCAGCCAAAATCAAGAGAAAATGTGTTAAATAACTCGAGAGAGGTTACATACCTCAGTTTGGAAGCACAATCTGTCATATTAGCATGCATTTTAAGACTTCAAAATTATTTAATTCCTGCTTTTTTTTATTTGGATTATGGCAGACTGCAGGTGCTTCCCTGCCAAAAATTAGAGCAATGTGGAAAATGGAGGGGAAAGATCTTGGTAGCAGATATCATTCTGGACTGAAATATAGTGATTATTTTATCAATACACATGAACCCCTGTTTAACATATAACTGAAATGACTTTGGGGGGTGTGGGATTTTTGGTTGCCTTCTAGGAGCAAATGGTTGCAGATGATCTTGAAAGTGAGGTAGGAAAACTGATTTTTTTTACCTCTCCACCTTAAATTTTAGTATTAACTTGTAGCATGAGTAAAATACTTCCCTTAGTTCATCATATTACTTTTATTTTGACATTTTGATAGCAGTTTTAATGATTGCCACTTTAAAACTAAAATGCTACACATTGACCTTTTAATACAAAAGTTGCACAGCTGTATTTTTGTCCATATGAGTTCTTCCCATGTTTTCCACTTGTGTACAGTGAAGGCAATAGCTTTTGATTAATGAGAGCTAAAATGATATACATTTAGTGTTGCCTTGTACTTGTTGTTTAGGTTCCTGCCATCACCACCATACATCTTGTCACAAGAATGTTGCATAACGCATGCCAATGCATCTGTGAATTATATTGCTCATTTTATAGATCTTTCAGTACTAAAATAGTGTCTCTCAGTAACACAGCAGACTTCTGGTGCATGCAGCCATGTTATTGATGTTTTGTCTGCCATCATTTACATGTTCACTTAATTAATAAATGTACAGATGTTAGTGTCAGAGAGAAATCTATGGCATTGGAAAGCAAGGGATTCTGAATGTTAACCTCTAATGGGAGATCCCCTGAAACTTTAACTCAGGATTTTAAGAAGTGTTCTAAATGCTTATGGGTCTGCATACAGTAGTGGATAGCTGATCTCAAGCACAACCATCTCTTGTACTTCAGAAAGATGAGCTGAGAAGACTCTTAACAGCCAAGGAAAAACAGCAGGAAGAAAGCTTAAGAAGTATTGAAACTCTGAAATCTAAACTTAGACACTATGAGGTATGTTGTAGTTCAACTCAAGCAATAAATAACTATTTTTTTCATAAATATTGGGGGAATAATACCAATTATAGTCTTGAAAACAAAAATATAATTGTCCTGAAAGTCATCTTACACCATTAAACTGTAACTGAAAATTAGGTACCATATTAGCATCTCATTCTATATGTAAAATTAGAACAAAATGAATATTTTATTTTTGTCAATTGCTGCAATCTGTTTTTTTCATTTCAGCGTGACTATCTGGGCTCTGGCAGCGATTCTGGTAACAGTGTTTAATTTTATTTTTAGAATTTCTCTCTCTTTAAATGCATTATGCAATCTCAAAAAATTCAAGTGAAACTGTTGCCCTTTTTTCTCTTTCTAGTCTCATGCTAATTTTAATTGTAACTGGATTTAACCTATAGGTCTGACTTCTGTACACTCAGATTTATTCTTTGAGAGTAGATGTTCCTGTCCTGAATACGTATCCAGATCTCATTTAACTCCCCATGCCCCAAACACAGCAAAGAGTGATCTAACATTTATCCTCTGACTAGCAGACAGGGACAGGCATGCCTATTCTGTAATAATAGAGGGTGAATATCGCTAAACCCATTTAAGTTTAAAAAAAAAAAATCAGTAGATAAGACAACTTCAATAGTTATGTTGTAACTATACAAAGATTGCGAACAACTTCTAAGATCACTTGTCTTAGGTTCTTGATTTAGTCAAGTTTTCTGTTTGGTATCTATATTGGTGTTTGTTGCTGTAGAATCTGAGCTCTTATCAATAATTATTTTTAAAAAGATTTGTGGACCCAATTTAAAGAGATGTTTAAAAGTCCAGTGTTAGTTTTGTAAGTTATTAGAATATTTCTTAAATGTGAGTTTCTATGTGAGTGATTGAAAGGCTTTGGTGCAAGCTTATCTATCCATATTTACAAGTGTTTTGTAGTGTATATTCTTAAGATTTTGAGCTCACACACCACCCCTCTTTTGATTTGGGTATACTTTTAATTTTCAAGTTTGATTACCAACTAATCTGGATGAGCACAGCGTTAACATCTATATAGTTAAATTTTTTTTTAATTTGGTCTGTCATAAACCTGTGTGCAAGTCAGTGGGGGCTACCCATTGAAGTAAGGTGTCCTATGGCTGTTTGAAAGAAGAGGTTTTTATCTTGTTCCTTATTCTATGGTAATCTAGGGAAAGAAGATATGCTGCTTAAACAGGGTCAAGTGTTTGCTACAGAATCACAGGTAACGTTTACTTTTTGAGACTATATTAACATTGTGTGTGGATATTTGTGATGTGTCTCTTTCTGTATGTATTCCTGGGCATGTAAACAGTGCTTGAAGAAGCTCCAGTTGTACGACAGAAATGTGTTCTATAATAAACAGTAAATTATTTCATGTTCTCTGCATATACACCGGACCCTCTCTAGAAGGCAGGATGTGGGATCCATGCGCGGTACTGCATTAACACAGGGACCATGTTAAAATGAATTGCAACTGAAGTGATTAAATTTGGGATCCATGGCTGCGACTGCGTTATATACGAGTTTGCGTTACATAGGCATGCGTTCTAGTGAGGGTCTAGTGTATATATCTTTCTACTGTATTTTCCACTCCATCTGATGAAATGGGTTTTAGCCCACAAAAGCTTATGTCCAAATACATTTGTTAGCCTCTAAGGTGCCACAAGTATTCCTTTTTACGGATATGGACTAACACGGCTACCCTCTGAAACCTGTCACTAAATTAATCTCACTAAACTGTTTTTGTAACTGCTGGTGCCCTCTAGAGGAAATTTGCAGCATAGCTGTTTAAATTGTTGCTTAGTTCAAATGGAGCCTGTTTTTAATACTGCTGATATGGGACTGAATGGATAAAGAATTGAAGGAGGATGATACGTGGTTATGGAAAATAGATCCTGTCTAACTGGATTTTTTTTTTTGAGATTAAAAATATGGTTGATTAAGATACTAGTGTTTGATTGTAGTATAATTAGACTTCTGTAAGGTGTTTGACTTGGTACCCCATGAAATGGTACCCTATGCAATTTTGATTTAAACTAGAATGACATAAACTTAACGCAGCACACATTGAAATGATAAAAACTGGCTAATTGGTAGGTCTCAATGTAATTGTAAATGAGGAATCACCGAGTGGGTGTGTTTCTAGTACAGTCGTGCAGGGATCAGTTCTTGGCCCTGCACTATTTAACATCTTTATCAGCCACCTGGAAGAAAATAATTGCTACTGAAACTTCTCAGAGGAGAGAAAAATTGGGTGAGTGGTAAATAATGAAGATGACACATCTGGATCGTCTGATAATTTGGGCTCAAGCGAACAGTCATCGAATCATAGAACTGGAGGGGATCTTGACAGGTCATCTAGTCCAGTCCCTGCACTCATGGCAGGACTACGTTTATTATCTAGACCAGTGGTTCTTAACCTTAACTGCAGCCTGCACCCCTTTTGGTTCTCAAAAGTTGTTCTCGCACCCCTTATCACAAATCAAAATATGTTCTCGCATCACTTAGACCTAAAAAATATATGTTCTCACACCCTTTAAACCTAGATATACTTTTTGTTTGTATATTACGATAATCATTAAAAAATGTATAATGTTAATAAATACATAGGTTTGATGAAACAAAGTAGTTGTACTTACGTACCTGTGCTTAATTTTGTGTTTTCGATGATTTACCTTCTAAAAAAATCTGGCATGTCTTGTGCTCCCAGAAAGGGCATCTCGCACTCCTAGGGGGTGTGTGCATCACAGGTTAAGAACCACAGATCTAGACCATTGCTGACAGGCGTTTGTCTAACCTGCTCTTAAAAATCTCCAATGATGGAGATTCCACAACCTCCCTAGGCAATTTATTCCATTGCTTAACCACCATGGCAGATAGAAAGTAGGGCTATTGATTAATCGCAATTAACTTACATAGTTAACTCAAATTAATCACGATTAAAAAATTAATTGCTCTGTTAAACAATAGAATACCAATTGAAATGTATTAAATATTTGTGTATGTTTTTCTCCATTTTCAAATACATAATTTTCAGTTACAACACAGAATACGAAGTATACACTGCTCACTTCATATTTTGTATTACAAATATTTGCACTATAAAAATGAAAAACAAAAAAACAGTATTTTTCAATTCACTTCATACAAGTACTGTAGTGCAATCTCTTTATCATGAAAGTGCAACTTACAAATGTAGGTTTTTTGTGACATAACTGCACTCAATAACAAAACAATGTAAAACACAAGAACCTACAAGCCCACTCAGGTCTACTTCTTGTTCAGCCAATTGCTAAGCGAAACAAATTTGTTTGCATGTACAGGAGATAATGCTGCTTGCTTCTTATTTACAGTGTCACCTGAAAGTGAGAGTGCTTTCACATGGCACTGTTGTACCTGGCATGTCAAGATATTTACATGCCAGATGTGCTAAATATTCATATGTCTCTTCATGCTTTGGCCATTGTTCCAGAGGACAGTGCAGAAGAATTACTTCTCATGTCTTGCTTACAACACTCCTGCTAATTCATCCCAGAGTGATGTTTGGTTTTTTGCAACAGCGTTACACTGTCAACTCATATTTAGCTTGTGGTCCATATGACCCCCAGATCCCTTTCTGCAGTACTCCTTCCTAGGCAGGCATTTCCCGTTTCGTATGTGTGCAACGAGTTGTTCCTTCCTTCCTAAGTGGATTACAATGTGTGTTTTTAACATGGCTAAATGTGAATACAGACATCTAGGAACAAAGCATGTAGGCCATACTTACGGGATTTGGGACTCTATCCTGGGAGGCAGTGACTGTGGGAAAAAGATTCTGGGGTTGTGGTGGACAATCAGCTGGACATGAACCCCTAGCACAATGCCGTGGTCAAAAGGGCTAGTGTGATCCTTGGATGCATAAACAGGAGACTTTTAAGTCAGAGTAGGGACAATGTCTTACCTCTGTGTGTAGCACTGATGCTACAGCTTCTGGAATACTGTGTCCAGTTCTGGTGTGCACTATTCAAGAATATTCAAGAATGAAGTTGAAAATTTGGAGATGATCTAGGGGAGAGTCCCGAGATGGATTAAAGAATTAGAAAATCTGCTTTATAGTGTTAGACTCTGGCAGAGAAAGGTACAACACAATCCAGTGGCTGGAAGTTGAAACTAGAAAAATTAACGGTGGGAGTAACTAACTATTACCAACCAATAGTCGTGGTGGATTCTCCATCACTGACCATTTTAAAGTCCAGATTGGATGGGGAAGTTCTATGGCCTGTGTTCTATGGGAAATCAGACCAGATAATCACAATGGTCCATTCTGACCTTGGAATCTATGCATATGATTCGAAAAGCAATTTTTTTCTAGTTTTTGACAACACTGGAGCAGGCCATTTCATAGTATTAAAGTACAGTCAGTTGCCCTTCTCCACAGATTTTTCTCCTGTATGCTAAACATGAGGTGAATTTAATTTGTCCATTGAATTCCAGTGAAAACAAACTACACCTTTAGGGCCTAGTTCAATTTATAGTGTAGCTCAGTGTTTCCCAAATTTGGTCCGCCGCTTGTGTAGGGAAACCCCTGGCGGGCTGGGCCGGTTTGTTTACCTACTGTGTCCACAGGTCCGGCTGATTGCGGCTCCCACTGGCTGCGGTTCGCTGCTCCATGCCAATGGGAGCTGCTGGAAGTGGCGTGGGTTGAGGGACATACTGGCTGCCATTTCCGACAGCTCCTGTTGGCCTGGAGCAGCGAACCGCGGCCAGTGGGAGCTGCGATCGGCCGGACCTGTGGGTGCGGCAGGTAAACAAACCGGCCTGGCCCGCCAGGGGCTTTCCCTACACAAATGGTGTCTCAAGTTTGGGAAACACTGACATAGCCCAATGGGGATCTTTTCACTGACTCTTGAGAGTGGGGTCAGTTTCTAAATGATGGAAAATGTGCATACATTCAGTACACTTACATTTATTTTATACGCTAACATCTTCAGATCATTGTGCTTCTAGGTGTTTGAGTGATGGCTACAAGGAAAGTTGCATAGTTTCTCTGTAATACTGATAGTTTGGCTTATATAAACAAAACTATCTTTTGGACTCCTGGTCTAAATTACCTGCATTAATTTTTCCTGCTCACAAATTATAAACGGCTTGTAAATCTGAAATATACAGTGGAGGTAAAGCTTATATGTTTTAGATGAGCATAGTTAAAGTAGTAATGTATGAAAAAATATGAAGAGTAAATTGAACAAATTTCTGTTTTAAAGCATGTATCTATTTCTGTGCCAATTAATCTGCAGACCAAGTCTATGCTGAGACCACTGGAACTATCACTATCTTGCCAATCTTCCAGTTCCGAGAATGAAATTCTAAAGAGAGAGCTAGACAACATGAGAATCTCTT
Organism: Gopherus evgoodei; assembly: GCF_007399415.2. NCBI lineage: Eukaryota > Metazoa > Chordata > Testudines > Testudinidae > Gopherus > Gopherus evgoodei. The sequence goes on from NC_044331.1 coordinate 2,853,856, forward strand.
ATGGCACAGCAAAAGAAGAAATAAGCAAACTTCAGAAAGAGCTGTCTCATAAGGTAGCGGAATGCAAAGCTTTGGCATCAGAGTGTGAAAGAACCAAGGAGGAATCTGACAGACAGATAAAGCAATTGGAAGATGCTTTAAAAGATGTGCAGAAAAGAATGTTTGACTCAGAAGGCAAAGTAAAGCAAATGCAAACCCACTTTCTTGTGCTGAAAGATCACCTGACTAACGAAGCAGCTTCAGGAAGCAATAAGTTAACAGAAGATCTCAAGGATCAGTTGAAAGACATGAAAGCAAAATATGAAGGAGTTTCTGCAGAAGTAGGCAAGCTGCGGAACCAAATCAAGCAAAATGAATTGTTAGTTGTGGAATTTAAGAGAGATGAGGGGAGGCTGGTGGAGGAAAACAAAAGGTTGCAGAAGGAACTCAGTATGTTAGAGATGGAGCGAGAGAAGAGTGGGAGAAATGTCTTGGAGGTACAAGGGCAGCTAAAAGAAATGGCAGCAAAGTTAGTCCTCTCTGTACCTGTTGAGAAATTTGAAAATATGAAGAGTTTATTATCAACTGAAGTGAATGAGAAAGCAAAGAAATTAGTAGAGATGGAAAGAGAGTATGAAAAACTGCAGGTAGAGCTTCGGCTCTTAAAGAGGGAATTTGAGAGTCAGAAAGCTAAATTTTCTCAGTATGTGAGGCCAGAGGAACATGAACAAATGAGGGGCAGATTTGAGAGAAAAACTGAAGAACTGGAAAAAACGATTTCTGAATTGTCGAAGAATCAGACATTGCAGAAGGAAGTGGAAAGGGTTCACATGGACAACAAGCTGCTTAAGCAGCAAATACACACTTTAACAACTGAGATTAAGAGCCAATATGTGCCTTTAAAACTGAATGAAGAAATGAAAAAAACAAGTGATCTGACCATTGGGGATCTGACCAAAAAACTTGCTGAAGTAACGCAAAGGTACAATGAAAACAAAGCAGAAGGTGAGAAGTTGATGGCAGAAAAGACCAGTTTAAGTGAGACTGTAAGTCATTTCCAGGCTGTGTACCTGTCTCCAGAAAAGCACGAAAAAGAAGTGGCAGCCTTAAAATCCACCGTTGTGGAACTTAAAAGGCAGCTTGCTGAGCTTCATCAAAAATATGATGCTGAACAAGCAAGAGTCTCCAAACTAGTGTCTGAAAACACAACTCTGAGGGACTCTCTAAATGATCAGTATGTACCTGCCATAACACATGAGGAGATTAAAACAGTCTTGAACAGCACATTAGAAAAGACTAATAGAGAATTGTCAGATCTGAAGGAAAAAACTGAAGATATAAAGCGAGAATTTATGAGAGTAAATGAGGAGAATGGAACTCTGAAAAAGAAGCTGAGACTCCTACAGACCCACATACAAACAGAGTATATATGTGTAAAAGATCATGAGAGTAAGGTGTCTACCTTAAATAAAAGCATGCAAGAGTTACAGGACAACAACACTGAGACATTGGCTAAATATAAGAGAGGCCAAGAGGAAATCTTACAGTTGCATGCAGAAATTGAAGCCCAGAAGAAGGAACTTGACACAATTCAAGAATGCATTAAGTCAAAATATGCCCCAGTTGCCAGCTTTGAAGAGAGAGAGCAAAACTTTGAAGCCGTGGTGAAAGAACTAAAAAAGCAGTTGCTAGAACAGGCACAGAGATGCAGAGAATGGGAGGAGGAGACACAGAAATACAAACAGGAAAATGAGAAATTAAAGAATAGGATTTTGTCTATCGAAAATGACTTGCAACAAAATTACATCCTTGCTGAGAAATCACATGAAATGGAAAAAATGTTCACCATCAGAATGGAAGAACTGAATAAGCAGTTGAGAGAATTACTGCAAAAATACACAGAGATAAAACATGAAAAAGACAAGCTACAAGAAGAGAGTGCTAAACAAATTTCTGAGGCCCTTGCTGTGCAAACTCGCATGCAGGGTCACTATGTTCCAGTGCAACAGTTTGAAGCCTTGAAGAGAACCCTTGGCCACACGATAGAGGACCTAAAAGAAGACCTCAATAGTAAGAAGGCATGTTATGACCGAGAACTAGAAAAAGTAAGAGAACTACAGCAGGAATTGGCAGATCTACATAATTCCTCCATATCTTTGGCAGAACACGCACAGATGAAAGAAGCATTTGAAAAAGAAATTGTAGCAGTCAAAACTAGCTTGAAAAAGGAGGTAGAAGAAAACCAAGCAAAAAGTGAGGAAATTTCTAAACTCCAGTCTGAGATTCAAAGTACTAAACAAGCTTTAACTGAACTGGAGAGCAAAGAAGTAGTTGATATGTTGGAGTATAAATCCATGAAAAGTGCCTTAGAGACCCAGGTTGCTAGTATAGCTGGAAACTTGGCCAGCTTGAATAGAAAATATGAGGAAATGTGTGAAGAGGCTTTGCAAGCCAAAAAGGAAGAGCTTTCTGCAAAAGATGAAAAAGAATTGTTGCAGTCAAGAAGCTTCTGCATTGAACAAGAAATTAAGGACCAGAAAGAGAGATGTGATAAATCTTTGACAACAATTACTGACTTGCAAAAAAGAATACAGGAATCTGCAAAGCAAGTGGAAGCAAAAGATAACAAGGTAGGCAGAAAGTATCAAGTATCTATCAGTATTAACTGCCTCTGTTTAAATCCAAGGTGCTAAATTTTCAAATGTAGTTACTTAAACAGACTCTCACTTACATCCTAGATGTAGGCATCTGAATTTGGGCCAAATTCGCAAAGCTGAGGACCAGTTTTGTGTGCTATGTGAAGTGCTATCTAATTCCCCCAAAACTTTGCCATTTTTTGTAAATAAAGTATGGTGATTCATAACTCAGAAATATTCAAATTTCTGTTTACTAGAATTTTCAGGTTTTAAATTCATCTTATCAAATTCAAAATATTCATACTACATCCACTAGCAGACTTTTTTTTAATAATCTGAAGAAATACTCGGCTTCCTTTGTGTGTTACCTTGTCATTTTGACACTGCTGCTTGCCGGTTTAACACCAAATGATATTGGGAAGTCAATGTAAGAGAGAAGATTTAAAGCATCATGAATATGTGATGAAAAAGACTTGCAATTTTCTTAATGCTATTTATTAAAGATTCCAAATTGTGCCTGCACCATTTCTAATGAAGGTATTTTAGTTTTAAAACAGGAAGCATTGTTATACTAGGATTAAGGAGCACAGCATTATAACTTTATCCTACAGTATCTTTCATAATTAATGTTTATATGCACTTTATAGCATCCAAATAACTAGGTTTTCATATCTAGTAGTAGTGGCTAATACTGTAGTTAAATGTGTATACTGTGTGCACTCTTCCTCTGAAGAATTGGATTCCTTTACGGACGAATTTCCTAAGGGCAGTCTTGCTTGTGTTCAATCATTGCACCTGCAAAAAAAAAAAAAAAAAGGCTGATGCCTTGCTTTGAAATCTGGGCCTTATTTTCAGTGGCTGATTGACCTATGGGCCATGTCTTACAGATTTCTGAATCCTAAGAAGCCAAGAGCAAAATAACAGTATCTGATATCTTGTCAAAGCATATCTCTTTCTCTTACAAACTTTTCTAGTAAACCTAGATTGATGGGCTACATTGAGAAGTCAATATTATGATGCCCTCATACACTTGTTAACCTTCAGTTGACCTTGCAAAGTAATATTCTCTATTAATATGTTCAGAAAATGAAACATTATAATCTTTATATTTTTCTTAAAGATAACAGAGCTGCTCAATGATGTAGAAAGACTAAAGCAGGCTCTTAATGGCCTGTCTCAGCTTACATACACCTGTGGGGTTCCCTCAAAGAGACAGAACCAACAAGTTGAAATGCTCCAGCACCAGGTGAAAACCCTGCAGCAGCAGCTGGCTGTAAGTACTTATGTAGAACTTTTGTTCCAGAGCTCAGTCATAAGGCGTGTTACTATTTTTGTCAGAAGTTGTGGAATAAGCTTTCATATATGTTTAGGAGCAGGGAAATGCAATGGGTAGGAAACTAGGATTTCTGAGGAAAAGAATGGCATTGTTTAATGTGATCTGGAAAAAGGGGTAAACAGTGAGGTGGAAAAATTTGCAGATGATACAAAACTTCTCAGTATAATTGAGAGCTATCCAGTTTTGAGAGATCCTTTTGTAACAAAATGGCAGATGAAATTCAGTGTTGATAAATGCAAAGTAATGTACATTGGAAAACATAATCCCAACTATGCATATAAAATGATGAGGTCTACATTAGCTGTTACCACTCAAGAAAGAGCTCTTGGAGTCATTGTGGGTAGTTCTCTGAAAACATCCACTCAATGTGCAGCAGCAGTCACAAAAGCGAACAGAATGTTGGGAATCATTAAGAAAGGGATGGATAGATAATAGAGACAGAAAGTACCATATTGCCTCTATATAAATCCATGGTATGCCCACATCTTTAATGCTGCATGCAGCTGTGGTCACCCCATCTCAAAAAAAATTTGTGCACATGAGGAGGTAGCAGTGTCTTTTGGAAAAGCCTGTCCAAATGAAGTGTTCTCTTACTGCAATATTAATCCAAAATCATTGAATAAGTCCTGTATGCAGGTGCTGCAGTAATGTTGCCTACTACACATGCTGACAGTGTATTCTGTGCAGTCTAACACACAGGACGGTAGGCTCTGTCCCAAGGGATTAACAATCTCAGGGTTGTGAGAAGCTAGGAGGGTGCTTTCTAGTTTTGATACCACTGATATGTGCTAGCTTGGTTTGAGCTAACCTGCTAGAAACAGCAGTGGGGCTGCAATGGCAAAGGTGGTGGGTTGGGCTAGCCGCCTGAGTATGCAAGCGGGAGGGTTGGGCTGGATTGTGCTTGAGTGGTTAGCACGAGCCTCTGTACTGGTATTTTTAGCTCACTAATTCTGGCGGAGTTACTGCATGTGTACCTGTGCTGGGAGGTGTCCTCCCAGGTGCTGTGTCCAAGCCTGCAAACACTTATTTCAATGTACAGGACTACTCACAACGGTAAGTAGCAAATAACCTCATTGGAGTTCATGGTAGTAAGTGCTAGGGCTTTAGTATAAATATACATACATGTATCTTTATTCATGGGTGTAGTAGCACTGTTGACTTCAGTGGAACTACTCATGAGAGCAAAGTTACATACATGTGTAAATTACATAGAATTGCGTCATGTTCCTGGTAGTGTGAGCAGCACTGCCACATAGTGTGATAAAGTGAGTTTAAACTGGGACTTGGGTTAGGGGCTTCTGAACAGAAGTCAAATTCTATTCTTGTCTGAGTAGATAGCCCTATTTCATGGCAAAACACTTCAAGCTGATGCTAAAGCTGAAAGGCTCTGTTTTTCAGTTAGGATTTTGTAAACACTAACCTTGAAATTCTAAGGTCATGTGACACTTAAACAAGCAAAGTCAAACAAACAAAACTGTAATTATACAAAGAATTGATGTTGAAAATACTGACGTTCTTCTCTCCTCCTTCCCCTGCCCTTCTACATACAGGATGCTGATAGACAGCACCAAGAAGTAATTTCAATTTATCGGACGCATCTTCTTAGTGCTGTGCAGGTATGTTAGCTGGTCTATAAAAATGAAGTTACTCTTTTTTGACGAGTTAGGTCTTTTTTTAGAAAATTTTTTTTCCAAGTAAATGTGTGTGAAATGAGTAATATGTCAGTGCTTCCTATATGCCCATTAAAATATTTTAAAAGGCTTTTTGCGGTACCTGGTATTTCTCCAGAAGGAAACTGAAAAGCAAAAGAGCACCACAGCATGTTAAATTTAGTGTTTGCCTTCATCTACTTGTCATTTTTATGGATATCTAGACAACATACAGTGGTGACCCACTTGAAGGGGGATAATACAGTGCTATCAATACATGTCCCTATCCCAAATAGTGCAGTGGAGGAGTTGAAAGTTCCCAACACTCATACAACTCTCCTGTTCCTTTTGAATAGGGAATATGAATGTATGCAAAGACCAGTAAAACCTCCCTATGATTACTGGCTGCAGCAAGTTACAATAACATGGTTCAGCTAGCTGAGTACTGTAGATAATGGCAGGAAGCTGCAAGGCAGTCCAGAAGATATGAAGAGCAACATCTCTAAATCAAAACGGTGATTTCAAACAGGAAATTTGCCACTGTGCTGCAAAGTTGGAAATTAACTCTGCAGACACAAAGTCATTAATAAAGTTAATTAAATTCAGTTTTACCAGTGAGATGGTGATTGACCATGCATTCATTTTGGGAGAGTATTTGTTTTAATTTTAGTCATGAATAATGCAGTCTGGTTTTTAAAAAATCTTTTTTCCCCCCCACTTTCAGGGCCACATGGATGAAGATGTTCAAGCTGCCTTACTCCAGATCATTCGAATGAGACAGGGGCTTGTTTGTTAATATGCTTAATGTGATAGCATGGCTGCTGCTTCTCATAGGAGTGCTTTGATTACAGATGTATTAACCTTCGTGACCTTTATCTCATTATGGCATGGTAACTAAAAAGAATGCACCACCTCCTCCCCTCAGAAAAAAATTATTCCAAGTATGAAAAACATTAGGAAGCTGAAGTCATTTGCCCCTTGTAAAACAGAACCAATAGGACAACTCCTTTAGATCACATTAGACATTTCAAATATGTGGATTATAAATTGTGTTGAGTTTATTTTACAATTGGCATACAAGCTGGCAGTCAAAATGATGACATAGTAGTTACATTCTTTTAATGTCGGATTGACCATTTTCAAATGAATAAATAAACCGATATCCAAAACCTCCACATTGATCCTATTGATAATTCCCAAAGGGTGAATGACAGTGAGCTTAAACTAAAGTGACTGTGGCTGAAATACTGTAACTGTTGAATTTTTTTTAATGGTTAAGAAGTGTGCTTTTTGTGATCATATTAAGTTGATCAGCAGATTGACAGTAGATCAACTACAGAACAAGATGGATAGTATCAAGGTACACATTGTAGCTTGGCTGGCCAGGTTACATTCTTTTATTTAAGTAATTTTAAGATTTAGTGCCTTAGTGTTTTACTAGAGGTACAAATCAGTATTTTCCATCAGACACTAACTTTTATGCTTTTTTACAAGATATATATTTTTTCATTAATGCTTTGTAACACTGATTTCAATAGGCTAAGAAACAGCAGGACTGGAAGGAGATCATGAATGTAGAACAGCATGTCAGTCTCAAATGCAGTAGTCCAATTTTTATTCTTACGTACTTTTTCAAACTTCATTATGCATAAAATGGACCTGGATTGTTTGCATAATACACTTGATAAAGTTGTACATTATCTAGTTCAAGTGTCAAATGGTCAACCATTTTCCAGCAAAAGCTTAAGAGGTTTTTCTGGTTTATTAACACTGTAAAATATGTACTATAATCAATTTTTGATTATTTATGGGGAAAGATGCAGATAGTAAGATTCATAGAAAGCAAAATCTAATTTGGAATTCACATGTTAAACAAAACAGAGCTTCATATTTTTTTAAGTGGAAGTGCAATAATGCCAAAGAATGAAATATCTACAGTCGTTTTATGGAAGGAAGAACAAAAATTGGGAATATTTCAAGGAAAATGGCAGTGAAACAAGAGTCTGATCACAAAGTTACTGTTTTTTTAGTGTCTCAGAATAACCAGAGTAGCGTCTGACCCTGTAAATACTACTTATGGGATATAATGCTCCTTGCTGCCGGGAGTAGTCCCACTAGTTCTGTACTACACTCAGTATGTCAGTAAGCATTTGCCCATAATTAGCTGTCACCCTGGCACTGATTCAGGGCAAGACTGAACAGAATTCAGCCTCTGTATTCCTGCGAATAGCCTTTCAGGATTGTACAGTAAATTCTGTAAGTGCTTGATCTAACTATGATTATGTTAACTGGGTTTAAAATACAACCCCCCAAACTGTACCTGACAGCTTTTAAGCTTCCTGTTTTCCAACAGAGTTTAGTGTCTCTGCCCTTGAGTGTGGGCCTTCTGCTGTATCACTGAAATGGCAGTCCCCAAACATAGAAAAGAGGATGTTGACGCAGGCACTTCTAAACCAAACTGTTGTGAAAATGCATGTTTAATATATTTAGCTGTAGTATGACAACTGATCACTCTTGTTTTCCTTCAATTTCCTGGAGTCCCGTGAGATGCGAGAGTTCACCAAGCATACTTTAGTTTTTAGAAATTCTTTTCTAATCACATTACTTGAAGCTCTGGTTGAAGAGAAATGTGATTGTTTTGATATAATATACTGGCCTATTTTAGTATTGTATTTTTTCCTTACTGGGAAGTTTTATGTATTTTTTTCCCTCTTGTATTACATATCAATAAAGTGTTTTATCTTACTGTAACAGTCCATTGGTAAATGGTAAAGCAGTATAGTAACTTGTGGTTTATTGGCAATAGTCTATGGGCAAGAGAATATTAGTCTTCATTTTGACTGGGAAAGACTGTATGTGTGTGTATTGCCAGGGCACATACTGGGATTACCAACTTTTCCACCTCCAAGACTGAGCGGTTCAGTTTGTCTCCAGTCAGTCCTGGACTACTGATGCTTCAGCCAACAAAAGTGTCAGCTGTGAGGGCAGTTTGTGAAATGGATACATATCCCGTAAGATTGCTGCCTTGTTTCTTGTGGGAAACTGAACAGCCTTCATGTGTTCACTTCTGAGCACTGCTAAAATGGCTGGATTGGAACTAGTGACCTGCAGGTGAAAGGCTCTGTACCAATATCTAGCCCCAAATATTAGCTTCATATTAGTTTCCATAATCTGTTCCGGCCAGGTCCATGAAGGAAATGAGTACGAGGGGAGTGCCGAAAGTTCTTCGGGAGAAGTGCAAAGTGAATCTTGTGACTAAATGCAATAAATGATGGTTTTCTCTTAGAACTTTGGAGATTTTACAAAAGTGACTCAGAATGGAGTATAAGCAATTATTGTGAAAACATTTCTTCAGTTCTTCTAATACATCTCCAACCTGAACCGAAACACCTCTTGCATTTGAGTCTTAAAGAGACACTGCCAGTTGGGTCCAAAAATGATGTGGTTTTATGTGGCTAAGCATCCTCCAACAGCAGTTGTTATATCTGTTAACCTTACTATGAGTATCAGCTAGTCTACAACACTTGCTACTCAGACCTTATTTGGAAGCTGTTTTCACTGATTTACCGGTAATCGGCTTTATGCATTATCTGATGGATTTTTTAAAATCATTTAATCTCTGACCATACTACTTACTTCACATTGCAGCCAGTTATTTGAAAGCTTTTGAATGGCTATCCATTACATTTTTTTCTGAAGCAAGCAGATTCCCCTCTTGCTATAGATGTTTCCAGAGGGAGTCTTTTACTTCTATCTTCGTTTCTAAATAAGATAACATTTAAGAGGACAGTGAAATATATTAATTCTCACACCCTTCAAATTTACAATGCAATGGATACTTGGAAATGTCCATGTATACTCTAGTATCAGTAATATGGAAGCATAGAAATCAGAGTATCATAATCTTGAAATTGTATGGAGATCGACAAGCAGCAATTTGTTCAGCAAAGTAGAAGACAGAAATGTTCAATGAACTTTCAGATATAATAGTTGGAGCTGTAGAATTTTTGCAATATCTGATGTTTCTACCAAGTGTTTAAGCCTGCTACTTATATTTGTAAAGTGGAACTGTTTGATATCAATATGATTAATCACAATGAGTATGAGACTGCCCATTTTATATTAGTGAACCAGTTTTCAAGATCGACTTAATTGCTATTGTTATTGGTTCTACTGATGGAGTGACAAGGAAACACATGTATGGACACTACTGTGGAATGTTCCATGGTTTGACAGCTGCAGCAGCTGTTGAGGTGGAAGTGAAAGGAGTCGTCTGGAAAATGGCATACATAGAATCAGAGAACTGGAAGGGACCTTGAGGGGTCTTCTAGTCCAGTCCCCTGCACTCAAGAGAGGACTAAGTATTGTCTAGACCATCCCTGATAACGTGTTTGTCTAACCTGCTCTTAAAAATCCCCAATGACAGATTCCACAACCTCCCTAGGCAACTTATTCCAGTGCTTAACCACTCTAACAGGAAATTTTTCCTAATGTCCAACCTAAACCTCCCTTGCTGCAATTTAAGCCCACTGCTTCTTTTCCTATCTTCAGAGATTAAGAAGAACAATTTTTCTCCCTCCTCCTTGTAACAACCTTTTATGTACTTGAAAACTGTTACATAGCTCTGTCTTCTCCAGACTAAACAAACCCAGTTTTTACAATCTTCCCTCATAGGTCATGTTTTCTAGACCTTTAATCATTTTTGTTGCTCTTCTCTGGACTTTCTGCAATTTGTCCACAGCTTTCCTGTGAACATGTAAACAGAAAAACTTGGATACAGTCAGCTTTAGAAGATGTATTGTAACAGTTTGAGGGGAATTTGTAGCTACTGTTCCGTGCCATGTGACAGGAATGTCTAACCCCTACCATAGGACTGGGGCTAGGAAATAAAAATCTGAAATTTTTTTAGTACCGTCACATCTTTATTATTAGCAATAAACATTGAGTGAGTTGGTGCTATCTGAAACAAGTAAACAACTTAACCAGTTTGGATGCTTATCTGAACCTTTTGAGTCTGCACAAATGGGTGGGGATATCACAACAGCATTCTTGCTGGACTTCTGGTACTCTTTGATGCTTGTTAGACCACAAATACTACAAGAATAGCTTTCTCTAAATATTTTGGTAATGGGTTTTCTGCTCCAAGAAAGAGGCATTGTCAGAGCACGGGATCTAGGAATCTGGAATTCTTGTTGCAGCTACAATAGTTTATCGGAGTGTTCTGTCGTTCGTTCCAGAGGGCAAGCTCTCCCACTTCTGTCCTAAAGAAATTTATTCTCCCTTTAACCTGAGTGTCTGATCTCCCTAGACTGCAGCATCTTGGTCGAGGGTGGATTTGGGCAATACCTCCTTTTGCCTTTAACTGTGCCCTCTTTACTGTAGCTGTGTTCCTAACTGGTCCTGATTCTGATCTCGTAGCAATTCAGCTCCATTGACTTTTTTGTACTGCTGTGAGGTCACAATTATGCATCCTGTGTACAGTGTAAATAATACCCCAGTAGCATGTCAGAGGGTGAGCCCCTTCCTGAGGAGTACTTTTGAACTGGCTGTGAATCTTGGAATGAATGAGCACTGCTAAAATTTTCAGCCGCATTTAACACTAAGTGTGTAATGTTGTAATTCCCACTTGTAGTACAGTACTAGCTGGACAGTAGACAGACGTGTCCAGTGTCCTGGAAGTGGTGGTAAGTCTGAGGGTATGTCCAGACTACCTGCCGGATCGGCGGGTAGCGTTCGATCTATCGGGGATGGACATATCGTGTCTCATCTAGAGGCGATACATCAATCCCTGAATGCGCTCCTGTCGACTCCAGAACTCCACCAGGGCGAGTGGCGGTAGCAGAGTTGACGGGGGGGCTGCAGCTGTCTATCCCGCACCGTGAGGACGGGAGGTAAGTCAAAATAAGATACGTTGACTTCAGCTACGCTATTCCCGTAGCTGAAGCTGCGTATCTTACGCGCGCGCACCCACCCACCCATGTCTCTTTCAAGTTAAAAGGAAAGTAAAGCTGAATTTGGTTTCAAATGTGTAGTAAGTGAAAATTCCAAATGCTGTGTAATCCAAAAGAATCTCTTAAGCTGTTATCTTCCCTTGAGTTTTAATGTAGCTTTTCTCTTGTGATTACACTATACAGCTGTGCTGCAAGAAGTTAATTTTTTCATAAAATTTAAATCTTAATAGTTGACAATAACGAAACCCCCAAAAATGGGACTCTCCAGTCCCAGGACTATTGAAATAAGCACAGTTCATTTGGATGTCTGATTTTTGGTTTAAGTAACTCATGAAAAGTGGAGAGTAAATCTGGCTTGTTTATTTGCAAGGCTCCCATTGCAGTGATAATGCATGTGTTCTGCATAATCAAGCATGCAGCATCACCTGTGAATTAAAGGACATTTTCATTCATGTTCTTTGTGAACAAGCATTGATGATAAATTCAAGCAAAATGGAAGGTCACAAATGTCAATGCAAATAAAAAATACCCAAGAATCATAAAATATCAGGGTTGGAAGAGACCACAGGAGGTCATCTAGTTCAACCCCATGCTCAAAGCAAGACCAACTCCAAATAAAGCATCCCAGCCAGGGCTTTGTCAAGCCTGACCTTAAAAACTGCTAAGGAAGGAGATTCCACCACCTCCCTAGGGAACCCATTCCAGTGCTTCACCACCCTCCTAGTGAAATAGTGTTTCCTAATAGCCAACCTAGACCTCCCCCACTGCAGCTTGAGACCATTACTCCTTGTTCTGTCATCTGGTACCACTGAGGACAGCCGAGCTCCATCCTCTTTGGAGTCCCCCTTCAGATAGTTGAAGGCTACTATCAAATCCCCCCTCACTCTTCTCTTCTGCAGACTAAATAAGCCCAGTTCCCTCAGCCTCTCCTCATAAGTCATGTGCCCCAGCCCCCTGATCATTTTCATTGCCCTCCACTGGACTCTCTCTCCAATTTGTCCACATCCTTCTTGTAGGGGGAGTCCCAAAACTGGACTTAATACTCCAGATGCAGCTTCACCAGTGCTGAACAGAGGGGAATAATCACTTCCCTCGATCTGCTGGGATGCTCCTACTATGGCCCAGTATGCCATTAGCCTTGGCAACAAGGGCACACTGCTGACTCGTATCCAGCTTCTCATCCACTGTAATCCCCAGGTCCGTTTCTTAAGAATTGCGCCTCAACCAGTTGGTTCCCAGCCTGTAGCAGTGCATGGGATTCTTCTATCCTAAGTGCAGAACTCTGCACTTGTCCTTGTTGAATCTCATCAGATTTCTTTTGGCTCAATCCTCCAGTTTGTCTAGGTCACTCTGGACACTATCTCTACTCTCCAGCATATCTACCCCTCCCCCAGCTTAGTGTCATCTGCAAACTTGCTCAAGGTGCAATCCATCCCATCATCCACACCATTAATGAAGAAGTTGAACAAAACCAGCCCCAGACTGACCCCTGGGGCACTCCGCTTGATACTGGCTGCCAACTAGACATGGAGCCATTGATTACTACCTGTTGAGCCCAACAATCTAGCCAGTTTTCTGTCCACCTTCTAGTCCATTCATCCAATCCACGCTTATTTAACTTGCTGGCAAGAATATTGTGGGAGACCATATCAAAAACTTTGCTAAAGTCAAGATATATCACATCCAGTACTTTCCCCATTCCGCAGAGCCAGTTATCTCATCATAGAAGGCAATCAGGTTGGTCAGACCTGACTAGCCCTTGGTGAATCCATGCTGGCTGTTCCTGATCACCTTCCTCTCGTCCAAGTGCTTCAAAATGATTTCCTTGAGGACCTGCTCCATGACTTTTTCCAGGGATGGAGGTGAGGCTGACCAGTCTGTAGTTCCCCAGATTATCCTTCCATTTTTTAAAGATGAGCTTTATATTTGCCTTTTTCCAATCGTCCGTGACCTCCCCGGATCACCATGAGTTTTCAAAGATAATGGCCAATGGCTCTGCAATCACATCAGCCAACTTCCTCAGCATCCTGAGGGATCTGGACCCAAGGACTTGTGCCAGTCCAGCTTTTCTAAATAGTTCTGAACCTGTTCTTTCACCGCTCACCTCCTCGCCATGCTATGCTGCCCAGAGCAGCAGTTTGGGAACTCACCTTGTCTGTGAAGACCAAGGCAAAAAAAGCATTGAGTACTTCAGCTTTTTCCACATCATCTGTCACTAGGTTGCCTCCCCCATTCAGTCCCTGATTTTCTTGTTGCTAACATACCTGTAGAAACCCAGAAGTGTGAGGGAGCGTCTTAGGGGTGCTATGCATTGTGATCTGTTCCATGAACTAGTGAAAGCAAGACCATTAAGTAATGCAGCTTATAATTGATTGTTGGCATAATGTTATCCATACTGGCTCTCTTGTTTTTAAGTTGGTAGGCAAAAGGTTTTTTTTGGGATAGCTGGCTTGGGAATATCTCTGAATTCAGAAAAGCTTAGAGGTTATTGCTTTCTGAATAATTCAATGCTTGTATTGCTCTGCCAACTCAGAAAATTAACTTTTAATAGAAAAACAGTAGAATATAATTTAGTCACAGCTATTAGATCTGATGGATTTTACATTAAGTGTAAAATGCTGAGCATTTAAGGACCATTACGCTGCAGGGCTTTTTTATTATGGGAATCATAGGCCTCCAAGCCAACGCTCTGCTGTGAAGAGTATTTATTTTTAGGTTTATGGAGGACATTCATGATGGGAAAGGCACACAGTTTAAAAGAAAATAGGACGTGAAAATTTAATTCCCCCCTCCCACACACATTATAAAAAGCGAGTTTTATTTCACAATAACTAGTTTTACACTTCATTAAGTAGTGTTTTTTTCTTAAATGCTTGTAAAGTACGATGGAGACCATTTTAAAGACTGTTACCTGCACAAAATGGAGCTAAGGTGCATTATAATGCAATGGGGATGTTTCACTGCAGGGAAGCATCTTTTAAAAACAGCTCCCAGTGCATGGAGGGTCAAACATGATGGGAGGGAGAACTATTTTTAGGTGTAAGGAAGTTCTCACTTTAGGGCCTGATCCTGCAAAACAGTCACTGAGCATGGGCCTGAGATTGGAGATAAGGATACTACTTAACTGCATCATCTCGAACAGGGTCACAAACTACATTCTGAGCATATATTAAGTTGAACCTGCAGTGACTTGTTCATGATAGGGTGAGTGAGGTAATCTCTTATTACCTTGACTTCTTTTGGTGAAGTGGCCTGATCTCTTCTGTCATAGGACTTCACCTTGCAATATGTGTAAACTACATATGCCAAACAATCTGTTACACCTTGTATTTAGCTATGACCCTCTCAGTTCCTTTCCCAGACCTGAAGAAGAGCTCAATGTATAGCTCAAAAGCTTCTCTCACCAACAGAAGTTGGTCCAATAAAAGATATCACATTGCCCATCTTGTTTCTGTAATATCCTGAGACCACCACAGCTACAACAACACTGCAAGCAACTGCTTGTGTTAGTCAGACTTGGGCAAAGAATCCTCTTGGTTGCTGGGCAGCTGATAGTGACCTTATGCCTAATACCTGACCGCAAGAATCCTTACCAGGGAGGTCATGCAGTGGAGGCAGTAAAAGGGACTGTTTCTGGCTGAATGTACGGCCAGTGGAGGGATTTGCAGGTTGGACTATGAAACCAATGGACTCTGCAGAAAATACCAAGATGTGGGGACAGCTGTGATAGAAGCAAGGGAAGGTAAGAAAGGAAAATACCTCAAATCTCTCCTGCCAATGGGGAAGAGGAGCAGAGAAATGTGCTAGGTTTGGGAGAACTGGAGTAAAAGTCCTCCATAGGCATGAGAGTGGTAGGAGCAGCAGGAATTGAGCGAAAATAGCAAAAGTGTCTTCCTGTGGTTGCACAGAGGCCCAGGGAATTGTAAGAAATAGACCACTTTAAACCTGTTCGAATTATAAAGAAAAAATGGGGTGGCTGGTATCTTGTGTGTTAAATAGCATGGGAATGACTCAACATTACCAGGTTGAAAGCTGTACCTTGTCAAGGAGCCATCTCTGTGAGGTAAGGCACTGGAAATGGCCAGCTGGGTCGTGAAGCATGATATCAGAGCTTCCAATGGATGTCTTGAGTCCTGAAGAGAACATTGTTCTCTAGACTTGAAAACTGTGCAGTGAGACTAGTGCTGCTTGGAAGCAGGCCGATGTGAATTATATCGGCTCTTAGCACAAGAACAAATTGACAGTGACTTGGAACAGGGATTTTTTTTTCCCCACAGTTTACCCACAAACTCATGCAATGAGCATGAATGTGCACAGACAACACAGGGCATATTCTCAGCTAGCGTAGTAACTATTGAAGTCAACGGAGTTATACTGATTTTCAGCAGTAGAGAAGCTGGTCAACTGAGTTAATGACTTTATAAATGTGCTGCTGGATAGCATGCCTTATGGAGAAATGGAAAAGCTGCTGCAGATTTGGCAAAGCCATGAAACCTTGAACGTTCCCAACCACAAATATTGTGGGAAAAATAAGTATGGATATCTGAAAGAATAGTCCATTTTTCAACCATCAAAAATGAAGTTGCAAAGATTTCTTGTCCATTGTCCTAATGCTCTCAATTTTTCATACATGAAATTGCCTCCAGAATATTGCACTTCCTGTTGACAACTAGTGAATGCTGAGATAATGCAAAGATTTTAAGACCTCTCTCTTATTGGTACACCTCTATTCCGATATAGCACTGTCTTGGGGAGCCAAAAAATCTTACCGCGTTATAGGTGAAACCGCGTTATATCGAACTTGCTTTGATCTGCCAGAGTGCGCAGCCCTGCCCCCCGGAGCACTGCTTTACTCCGTTATATCCGAATTCGTGTTGTATCAGGTGGCGTTATATCGGGGTAGAGGTGTATTTAGCAGTATGTAATACACACCGCCAAAGCACGCCATTGCAAAACAAATCCACCTGCACAGAGCAATGCACTGAGCTGATGCAAGTTGTAATGCTCTGGAGACCAGGAGCTTCAGAAATGTTTCCTAATCTGTGGCTTTTTAGTTGACGGTGCCCTGACGGAGGTGGGAATGTCCTGCGTTGTCCTGATGAACTGAGTAACCACACACCAGCTGGGCTGGTCTGTGGTGACCCATGCAACTGCCTGTTCTTGAAGAGCACGGAGAAGAATGTAAGGAAGAGGAGGTAGAGCTCTACTCCCCAGAGAGATGAGCAGGGAGGCACCAAGGCAGAGAGAAGCTAGTGTTGTTTTACATGCCCCAGAAACATAGATTAAAATCTCCAAGGCTGCAATTTGTATCCAGGGGCGATTCAGGATTTTTGTCATAGCTAACAAGATAATAGAAGTGAGTGCTGCTCTGTGGCTGCCAATTTATAATGGGATAGCAATAGGTGACATCCTGGCCCTATTGCAATGCATGGGAGTTTTGCCAGGGACATCAGTAGGGCTGGGATTTCACCCAACAGTTTCCCTTCTGCACTAAATAATCCAGGTTATCTCCAAATTTTTGCTGCTGTCAAAAATGAAGAGCATTGGTGGGCTGCTGTCTAACTGTGTATCATGCATCTGGCAGTGAGATCTGGGGGTGATTCTGATCTCGGTAACCCAGGAGCAGCGTCACTGAGACCAGAGTAAAGTGGTGTGAAAGAGAAGCTGAGGATCTGAGTCTGATCTGTTGAAAAGGAAGTTAAAAGATGCATTCTCAGATCTGCCCCCTTCCCTGTTATGTGCAACGTATTCTGGCACCGTTTGTTTGCCCGAGAAAAGCGTGAGGAAATTGAAACAAAGGTTTCATTTTGTGCAATATCTGCTTCCTCACACAATTCCTGAAGCGCATTTGGGATGTGTGCGCTCACCTAAAAGTGCAAGAAGAACTTCTTCCTTCTCTAGACCTGAAGAACAGCTCTGTGTAGCTCAAAAGCTTAGCCCTTCCACTCCTCCACAAGTGGTCTAATGGAAAATCTCTCCCTCTCCCCTTCCTTGTCTCTCCTCTCAGTGACTTTTTTGTTTGGTGTAGACTCTAGGTTGCATTTTATAACTGCTTAAAGAAATATGAATCCCGGCAGTGGCCCTTAGTAGATTTTGCTCAATTTTGAATCCAAGTGTGAGAAGGAATATGAGAGCCTCAGCTTTTAAAATGGCTCAAGTAATGTAAACGAAGCTTTGTAGCTATAACTGAATTCTTAGTATGCGGGAGTGTGGAATATGGATTTTCATGTAGGTATTCAGTGCTATAGCAAGAGCTATACTGGACACTGAACAAGGCTGGATTTTCCATAGCCTCTCTTTATAAACACAGCTGCTGCTCTTCTACCTGAAACTACCAGGTGTAAATGTGCTTTGCACCAAGCAACCACCCTCGGTACATTGAATAATATTAGAATATGGAAACAAGAATGTGTTAACACCAAGGTGCTTGGCTATTTTAGACAGTTCAGGAACAAATAAATGTATTTATTACCTACTGTCAGGCCAAAGATGGATTTGCAGTTTAATACAATAGGGGGCTGAATTTCTATAGAACTAATGAAAGAAGGCTAATTGCCAACGCATCTGTGTATGAGCTAGTACCCAGCACTTGCTCAAATGAGAACTGCACTCCAGTTTGTTATGGAGCGCTGGATTATAGCGTTCTCAGGCACATTAAACACCTGGTTATGACATTCTACTCTAGCTTTCTGGCTGTGCTAGGTTAACTATCACCAGCACTTCCGCAGTGCACTCATCCTGCACTAGTACTTTACGTGCTTCTCTCTGTGTTTTTTATTTAACCAACTTCTGAGATATTTTGGATACAGTGCTAGGAACTTGGCTGTGGATCCAGATTCATACTACGCGTAGCTTTCTCATTTAATAAACACACAACCAGAGTGGATTTGTAACCAGCCCCATTTTAGTATTTGTGTGTTCCCCTGAACTGCAGCATGGGTTGACTCTAGTGGACTAGGGTGTTAAGGGGGTTGATAATGAGAATTTGGGGGGACTCATGTCACCATTTCAAATCCAGATCTGCAGAGCTGGGAGGTACAGTAGTTACTATCTGGTCTGTTGTTTGTATTCCAGTAGCACTTGTAGCCCAGGGCTCCTGACAGGGAATGGACCACTCCGTAAATTGCCCAATTCCATTCATTCCCTCTGGGGCACCTGCATTGGCCATTATCGGAAGACAGGACACTGGGCTAGTGAATCATTGGTCTGACCCAGTATGGCTGTTCTTATGTTGGTTTTTTTTTTCATCTTATCCTCTTAGGCAGGAATATAGTCACTAGCCAGCCTATAAAGATATACACACAACATTTATAACCGCAGTAGTCTTTGCATATTCCATGTGGCTGCATCATGTCTCATCTCAATAGAATGATGTTGGAATATTCCATGTTTCTAAAGCCTCACATCTGTTACATTATGCATTGCTCCTTACATCTGTTGTACCTGTGCTGGGTCAATAGAGGACATTAGTCTCTAGGACTTGCAAGACAGCTCCTTAGCTTAGCGTTAATTTCACTTAAAACATTTTAAAATGAGAAATCTGTTTGTTCCCTCGAGCTGCTCTGCAGCTCCCAGTCCTGCTGGGCAGAGAAAAGGGTAATGTGAACCTAAAAAGATCATTCTGTTAACAGATCAACGAGCTCCAGATTCTACATGCTCTCCCCATGTTATTGGCAGTCTTCCTCAGCTAAAGCTTGCACAACCAAGAAGCCACCCAGACATTCACAGCTGCCCTGTGACCTCAGCCAGGCTAAGCAATGTTAACCCTGCCCTCCTTCCTCCTGGGCTGCTTTCTTTTTGCGTTGCAGGGAGCATGTGACAAAACTTCTCAGGTCACCTTTGTAAGAACAATTTCCAAGAACAATTTAGGGGAAATCAAGGGATGCATTTTCAACTAAATTGCATGTAGTAAATAAACTGATCTGCTTCCAAGACATGTTTGTGTCTTTGAAAATAACAGTGGTGGTTAATGAGACTTTTAAAAAGTATTTATATTCATTCCAGTGAATGACAGAGGCTGACCCTGA
The DNA here is from genome assembly GCF_007399415.2 of Gopherus evgoodei. Taxonomy (NCBI): domain Eukaryota; kingdom Metazoa; phylum Chordata; order Testudines; family Testudinidae; genus Gopherus; species Gopherus evgoodei. The sequence continues at coordinate 2,873,434 of NC_044331.1, forward strand.
TTCTCTGAATGGCACAGGGATTTAGGCATTGGCTGCCAGGGGGTGTTGTATGCAGCGTTGTAGCTGTGTTGGTCCCAGGATATTAGACTCACAAGGTGGGTGAGGCGATATCTTTTATTGGACCAACTTCTGCTGGGGAGAGACACAAGCTTTCGAGCCACACAGAGCGTCTTCAGGGCTGGGAGTTCAGTGTCACTTTGGAGCTAAAATCCTTACAACTCTGAAGATGTAAGAGGCATCTATCTCTGTAGCTTTCATTTAACCTGGAGCTCATCTGATCAGTTTCCAGGTCAGTTTGGCAGGAAGTCCAGCTATAACCTCTTGAGCTGTAAGGAGACAGGAATTGCTAGCCTGCAAAAGGCAGCGGCTCTAATCCAGTAACCCATTTCTTACAGCAGTCTAGGCCTAGTGCTAGCCTTCAGAGCACAGCAAAATCCATCCCCTACACTGACTTGGCCAAGTATGCAGTCCTGTAACATGGAGGAAAAGACCCAACCAAGACCTGGAAGGAAATTGGCCTCTGACCAATACACAGGGAGAAGAAAGTCTGTGCATTTATTATTCTAGTCATGCAGGGCAGGGAGGGAAAGAGGTGAGAATGGGGGGGAATTGGGTGTGGGGGTGTCTTTGTCAAAAAATTCCACAAAAAAGTTTGGGGGGTGGGGTGGGGTGGCACCAATACCAGTATTACCAGTATTTAGTTTTTTAAAACTATATAAAGAAATATTTGCCTGTGTTGGTTTAAGCACTTTTCAGCCTCAAGAGCAGGTGCCTCTTGTGCTGCTACTTGCACACACTTTGCAGAACCAGAGATGCTCAGATCTAACTGAGCACTTGAGACACGTGACTACCTAGTGTGCTTAAAATTCAGCATGTGCTTAAGGCTCTGCTGAATCAGGGCCTAAATTAGCAAGAGTCAGAGCATAGTAGCAGTGCTGTAAATATCTAAAGAACCTGGTGTGCCAGTTGTCTTTTTCCATCTGTTTTATTCAGGTTCTTAATTGTTAACTGGCCTTTTGTTGTTCCACTAACAGTGTTTGGGACACTTAGGGGCTGATTAGGGTGACCAGATGTCCAGATTTTCTAGGGACAGTCCCGATATTTGGGGCTTTGTCTAATATAGGCACCTATTCTCCCCCTGCCCTCCCATCCCAATTTTCCACACTTGCTGTCTGGTCACCCTAGGGCTGATCTAATTAATCCAAGTGAGGTTAAGGGAAGTCTCAAGTCAGTAATGGTTACAGATCAGACCTTTAGTGTATCAAACATATTAAGGTTCTGATCCTGCAGTTAGTAACACGTGGGAGGACCGCTGTGCCCACAGAGTCAGGGGGTGCACAGTCTGCCTGCATGCTATCAACTGCAGGATCTGAGCCTGAAGTTATTCTCTATTTTACAATGCATTTGCCAAACAAAACAGAGAGTGGTGAGAGTGCATTATTGCTCACACTAAGTGACTATGAAGTAAGATTGGCTTTGGCTGCGTTTCTCTGTTAACCACATTCGTCCTCTGAGTATGGCAAGACTGGGGATATGCTACTACTCATTGATTGCATGTTCTCGCTCAGCCCTCTGTTAAACTCATTGCTCCAGTGTGTGATTGACGCACCTTAATAAGTAATGACATTCAGACTTGGCCACCGTGGCCTAAATGAGTTCTATTATGGCCCACTAGATTTTCTCCTCTCCTATAACAGGCTCATTTCTGTACAAATATTCTTGTTCTTTATAGAGACAAATTGCATATTATGGTTTATTTCAGGGAAATGATACATGCACAGTACCCAGTGAGCCAAATTCCTTCCTGCTGTAATGCCACTGAAGTCACCTGCTTTCTTGTGATCTTGGCATGAGTTACCTAATATGAGTAACAATTCAGAGAACTCAGATGATTGGGCTTAGAGCAAAGGCTCTGAACTGAGTATACGAGCAGCGAGTTCAGGGAACTTTTCTGTCCCTCAGTGAATGCACCTGGAAAAAGGAGTGAAGAAGGGGGCTTCCTGGGCTTAGGGCTGAGATGGACTTTCCTAATTAACTAAATTGCAAAACCACACTTCTCTAATGGGGACGTGCTGGCAAGAATTAGACATACAAAGTCCACTCACAATATTGAGGGTGTTCTGGGCGAGCGGGCCTGGATCCACAGAAGTTCTGTGAGCCCTGCGGGGGGAACTGCCAGTCAGAGTTCAGGTTCCATTCAAATAAACATGCCAAAATTTAGCGAGGGGCCAGAAGCTTATTTGAGCCTCTTGCATGTGCACGTTTGGGCTGAATGTCTTCTACAAAGAGGCTTTCTGATGTGTTTGTCAGGGCTCCTTTCTCTCTTGGAGTGGGAATCTCCTCAGAAAGGCTATTTGCATAAGATGTTCAAAACAAGTCTGAAAAGCCAAGAGGATCAATCCAGTTCTCTGTGGGGCTTAAATCATCATGGAAACAACAGGTCCAGAGGTAGGGTTGCCAACTTTCTAACTGCACAAAACTCAACACCCTAGTCCTGCCCCTTCCATGAGGCCCTGCCTCCTGCTCATTACATTCCCCCTCCCTCGGTGGTTTGCTGTCCCCTACCCTCACTCACTTTCACCAGGCTGGGGCAGGGGGTTGGAGTGTAAGAGGGGATGTGGGCACTGGGCTGGGAGTGCAGGCTATTGGGGGAGGCTGGAGATAAGGAGTTTGAGGTGCAGGAGGGGTCTCTGGATTTGCGGGGGGGCTCAGGGCTGGGGCAGAAGGTTGGGGATTGGGGTTGGGGCTCAGGCTTACCTCAGGCAGCTCCCGATCACTGGCACAGTGGGGTTAAGGCAGGCTGTTTGCCCCTCCTGGCTCCATGTTGTGCCCCGGAGGTGGCCAGCAGATCTGGCTCCTAGTTGGGTTACGGGGGTGGGGGACAGGAGGCTCCATGCGCTGCTGTTGCCTGCAGGCACCACCCCTGCAGCTCCTATTGGCCGTGGTTTCTGGCCAATGAGAGTGTGGAACTGATGCTTGGGACGGGGGACAGCGCATGGAGCTCCATGGCACCCCCACCTAGGAGATGGACCTGCTGGACACTACCGGGTCACAGCACAGTGTCAGGTCAGGTAGGGACCAGCTTGCCTTAGCCCTGTAGCGCCATCGACTGGACTTTTAACGGCCTGGTCGGCAGTGCTGACCAGAGCTGCCAGGGTCCCTTTTTGACTAGGCATTCCAGTTGAAAACCATACACCGGGTCACCCTCCCCAGAGTGGGCCACCAGGCATCTGCTCGTTGGCCCAGTGGGCCAGTCACATCTCCAGCAACCAGCAGCAGCCGGCTCGGCTCATCTGATGGGGACCAGGAGGCCCTGGTCTTTACTTATTTTTCCAGCTGAGTTGGTTGAGGGACAAAAATGTCCCATGACCTAATTGCACTTTTACACCGTGACACTCATTGCCCCATCTCCTGTTGCTCTACCTGGTGTGTGCAGGCAAGGTAGACAAACAGAAAACGCACTTGTATGGTGGCTGTTATTTATTGGCAGACTGCCGGGAGTTGTGAGTGGTTAGAGTATTGCCCAGCCTGCTGGTGCCAGTCAGTCCGTGAAGAACGGCCAGCTAACAAATGCCAGGGCTCTGAGGAAGAGGACTGCGGGCCTGGGCAGAGATGTTGAGCACCCACAGCTCCCATTGACTTCAGCTAGAGTTCCAGGTGCTCAGTGCCTTTGAAAATCAGGGCCCCTATTCAGCTTATGCCATAAATTGTATGTGGGGCCCATGCTGATCTTGCACTGCAGAAAGCCTTCATGCCACCTTTATGCCTCTGTCATAAGCAGATTGTTAAGGGTTAGTGTCTCTTGTACCTGTAAAGGGTTACAAGCAGGGAACTGGACACCTGACCAGAAGACCAATCAAAAAACAAAATACTTTTAAATTTGGGTGGAGGAAAGCTTTTGTGTGCATTCTTTGTGTATTGTGTGTTCTTCTCTCAGAGGGTCTGAAAGAGACCAGACATTACTACAGGCTCTCTAAGTTTCTTTTCATATAGTAAGTAAAAACAGGCGGTTTAGGCTTTTTAATTGTTTTTACTCTATTTGCAATTGTGAATCTGGCTGGTTAACTTTTATATGTGTAGTTGCTGGGAATATTCTGATTTGTATTGGTACTGGGGGGAAAGTCTCTTTCTGGTGTCTGTAAGCTATAGGACCCTGTAAGATTTACATCTTGAAGTTACAGAAATAATTCTTTACTTTTTCCTTCCTTTTATTAAAAGATTTCTTTTTTTTTTTCTTGAGAACCTGATTGATTTTTTCTTCCTTGTTTCCCTTGTGTTATTCCAGGGGATTGGGATAACTCACCAGGATGGGTTCGGGGGGGAGACAGAATCTCTCTTTGTTTTCCTTGAATCTGTTTGCCTCTTTGTGGAAGGGAAGGGAGATGCTTCTCTGTATGGTGATTTAGAGGTTAGCTCAGTATCTCTCAGGATAGCCCAGGGAGGGAAATTCTGAGAGGGGGAAAGGTGGGGGGAAGGGTTTATTTCTCCTTGTTTTAAGAACCCAAGGGATCTGGGTTCTTGGGGTCCCCAGGGAAGGTTGGGGAGGTCAGAGTGCCCCAAAACACTATTTTTGGGTGGTGGCAGTGCTATCAGATCTAAGCTGATAATTAAGCTTAGAGGATTCAGGTGCTAGTATCTCATTTTCTGAACTCTAAGGTTCAGATCTGAGAAGGAATGCTATGATAGCCTCCCAGTCCCAGATTCTGACCAGCTCAAAATAGTCGCTAATGTATGTTAGAGCAGCCCAGCCCAGATCACAAGGCCACAAGAGGCTGCAGGCCAGTCCTCTCCCTGCCAGCCCTTGCCTTGTGCCTGCACTGGGGGAGGTCTCTCCCAGACACTTGGAGTATATTAGTGACTCCTATGTGGCACCAGAGTGGGGGTCCAAATCTCTCCCCTTGTGTTTAGAGTCTCCCCTCGTACCACAGGTGACCATGAACACATCACACTTGTCCTCTGCTCCCTGCTCTGACATCCCATAGAACTGGGAATTAAATCAAGTTCCAGGCTCTCAGTGCTCTGGGCCCAGAGTACCTAAAAGAGCCTAAAGTCAACAGCTTCGCTCCTCTGGCCCGAGGGAATCTCTACAGTAAGGGTAAAGGTCATCTGCGCAGGAGACGGAGCTGCGGAATGAAACCCCCAGAGGAACAAAGGCCACCACAGACCTTCCCTCCTTCCACTGCAAGTGCCGGGCGCATTTCGTTGACCTGCTGCCTTTAACATAAACACAGAACAATGTGTGCTTGTGTAGATATTATCCAAAACCTCCAAACCAAAACACATCTTCCGTGCGGGAGACTAGAGAGAACGAACATGTGACTGGTGTTAGTCGTGTAGCTTGTCAGCGGCTAGAAGGCGCTCAGAAGCTGCAGTCATGAGGGTGGTATAAGAACCTCTATAGAATAGAGTCCAATACAGAATTTCATTCCTGATGTGAATATTGCTGTCTGTAACTATTAACTGCAATTAGGCCAAAAGAGAAGTGAGAAGGAGGCAGTTACCTCGGCCCCCTGCTGCCATTTGTGGGGTTCACTGCACATGCTGGGAACCAGAAATTAAAATGTAAATTATTTGCATGATTTGAAGTTGAGTCTGACAAGCAGCTGCTGGTCTCTGTGCTGTCTGCAGCATTCATCATCTCCTCCTCAACCTGCATCATGGTGTTCAACAAGCCACCAAAAAGACTACTAATCCTGCCTTGCTTTCCCTTGTTCGTTCCCCCCCAGCAGTGTGTTACGTTGTTCAGTAGCCTGCCACTCCTGCCTGGCTCCAACTGGAAACGCAAGACAAGCTCTGCGGCTTCCTCTTGCACTTAACATACCGTACAAATTGTTTGCTCAACTTTGGCATCTTGCCTCAGAGGAATTTTTGTCATTTGAAGGTTTTAAATCAGCTATTTGAGCCATTCACAATTGTAAATAATAGGCTATTAGTTTATAAGCGGCATGCTTGTTGGCATTTCAAAATACTCTGAGGGATTGCCCTGTCTTTGAAACCCTTTAATGCTTATGAAATAGAACATTTAAAAAATGTGCCCCAGGAAAATTCATTTACAGAAAATCAGTGAAATGAATAGACATTTTAGGCCACATGTTAGTCATTTTCGTGTTATTGCTTTAGCATGTCTTCACTGGAGTAAATGAATGTTGGAGGCCATTCCTGCTCGCTCTACACCTGATTCAACCTGGAAAGAAACAGAGCTTGAGCTTTCATCTTCTCTGTCTTCTGTTATGCCTGGAACCGAGGCTTGGCCCCAGATCAGACAAGAGGGTGAGCTGAAAACCATCAGTGTAGCTGGTTTTTAGAGGAAGTCTTTAGAGCCTTATCAAGTTTATGTACTGGCAAAAGCAGGAAACCATCTCCTATAATGTGGCAGGCATGGCACGGCGGAACAGAAGCTGTGCCAAAAACTAAATAATAACAACATCTCTTGGTTTATGGTTTACTTGTTCACTCCAGATCAATGAGTAAAAGGTGCATCGAGCCACCTTGTAATTACCAGGCCGATGTGATTAGGCTTTGGTGGGAGATGCAGAAAGCTGAAAAGGGGCCGACACGGAAACATGTTTGAGTTTCCAATGTGGAGATCTTGCTTTTTTCTCCTCGTTATTGGTTAGCTGCTAATCTTCCAGACACCCAGCTTTTTCATGTAGCTTTGAGAGAAACCAAATTACAGCTCAGCATGGCTAAGAGGGTTTCTTCTATCCGATTTGTTGTTCACTTTCTGGTAGTCATATATAGTGGAAATAATTTCCAATAAAAATGCCAAGCGAGTGCATTTCTATGGGATTTTTGGTTCATTTTAAATTAATTGCAGATTCATTTTGCAGCAAATGTCTGGCATTTATTTTTTATTCATGCTGAGAAAACATTTGGTTTCTGCCAATAACTGGAAGGAAAAAAGTTGCTGCTCCTACGAATTCCCTAAATGAAGTGGACATTGGTACACGGCTTAAATTTTTCTGCTCCCTGGTTTAAGGCATGGCTTCGATTGAAATAAACAATATTCACCTGAAGGCCGTGTTTCTGCTCTGTGAGCTATAGGAGAGGGGCCTGCTGAATGATGTTACTTCGAGTATCTGGCTGGCCTTTAATAATTGAATAACTGGGCTGGCTTTGCTTGATTGATAAATAGCCAGGAGCAAAGTATGGTTTGGAGATGCAAACTCTTCTTTCTAGAACAAGAATGGATCAGTTGCTGAGCTCCGGCCATTGTCCTGAGCACGCCAAAGTCCAAACCCACTGGATGACAGGCTCCATGAAGCAGGACTTTGGTCCTGTTTGTTGACTTTATGTTCCCTCCATCTCTTGTAAAGCATCATGCACTCAATGATCGTTTAAAATACAGAAAAAACGAACATGCTCTCTGCTGGCCCAGGGTGCACATAAGAGATGGCACACAAACAAATTCCAAACTCAGCGCCATTGATTTCCAAATGGCCATAAGACCCTGATCATCGCTGGATGCCTGAAGCTTGGTCCTGGGGGCAGATTTTACTGGTGCTCAGAAAAGCAGAGGCACATGGAATACAGCCATTAGCACAGAATGTGCTAAAAACTGTAAAAACATTTTCATGCTTTTGAATAGTTTTCAGCTTTACCTTTCTCCCCCCCCCCATCTTGGTAGCACTGTTGAGCACACACTGGGCTCTGTGAGGTAACACAGAAACCACCAGGCTAGAGGGGCTTGAACTGAAGCCCAGTGAAGTCCCTGGAAACAGTCCCACTGACTTCATTTGGCTTTTGCTCAGCCCCGTGGGATCATGGGTTGGCAAGAAGAGATCTCGTCCCATTTTATCTGAAAATCTTCGTCATGTCTCTGTGCATGGGAAGCGGGCAGGGACCCAGCTATCCAAGTGTCTCACCAGTCTCACAGCCTGAACAGGGCCTCTAGCTTTTCCATAACTCTGGGGCTACCATTTTCTTCTACTTCCTCATCACCATGGCAACTCTTGCCTCTCACTAGAGCTTGTCCTATGAAAACTGAAGCAACTTCCTACTCTAACTACAGGGAACCAGCTCAGTATCGCAGCTCCCACAGGCTGCTAAGGGTTTATAAAAGATGACTTCAGTAGTGACTATGGTACGAGTGGAACGGCTGCCGGGCTAGTGAACCAGTTAGTGACAGGGAAAGGGGGGTACCATGCCTGAGTTCTGTCAGTCTTTAAAATCTCTCTGCACTTTGTGATGGGGTGTCTACCCTGCACGGGTGCTGATAGGATTATTGTGTGCCAGAGAGGCCAATTATTTCACCTGGTTGCACCTGGAGGGTGGTCCAAGCCTAATTAGTGATGAAACCTAGCCGGGAGGGGCTGGGCGGTGCTATAAACAGAGAAATGTTAGTGCAGAAGAGGCTGCAGGGAGAAACTTTTCAGTTGCTCTTCTGGTGGTAGGGAGTGAAGAGACCTATAGGGACCACGAAGGCTTTTGCAGGGTGAGGAGGGAGTCCAGGGAGGTAGCAGCAAGGAGACAAGTGGAGTGACCCTTGACTGGTTGGACGGGAACCTAGTGTAGAGGGTGGGCCTGGGTTCCTTTAACAGCCCCCGAGGAAGGTGGTGTGAAGCCCCTGAGATAAGGACTCTTGAGCACCCTGAGGAAAGAGTGTATGGAGCACTGGGCTGGGAAGAAAGGGAGGAAGACCAGACAGCGGGACCGGACATTTATTTCTGTTACCATGGATGGGAGGGGGCTAAATGTGTCCTGACTGGAGGGCCAAGTCACGAGATGAAAGCGAGACTGCGGCAGGGCCAGAGCAGGGGGGGCTAGCCACGGACACTTGCTATACCAGGCCCAGAGACGAGGGGGTGCCCTCTACTGCTTAACTGGCCTGGGGATTGCGTGATGCTCCCGACTCCCTCTTCTAACTGCTGAACCCGGATGCCAGGAAAAGCGAGCAGGTAAAGGAAAGGATGAAAGCTGCATGGTCGTACCGGGCGGGTGACGACAATCCCCGGAACACCATTCACGTTTTGGAGGCCAGGGATCTATTGTGCGGGTGCTCTGGGCTGTCGAGTGTCCAGAGGCTCACTCATTTCAGTGGGTCTGCCCTGCCCTTCTCTTGATTGTTTATGGGTCCTGCCCTCATATTTGTGTCTCGGCTGCCCCTGTTCTCCTCATCTGTGCGATGGTTTGAGAAGGGATCCCAGGCCACAGCTAGGATGGCGGATCCTGCATTTCCCACAGCGCTATGAGCCCCTGGTCTTGTCAGCCTGTGGTTGTGCCTGGTTTGCTTGGTTCTTTGGCTGGATTTAGTGATGTGTCCTTTGCCCTCTGCTGTACAGCCCTGCACAGCTTTGTGACGGGCACGTTCCAATGGGGTGAATAATTCAATCCATGCACGGGGTGCAGTCGTCGCTCCTGGCAGTGGGGGAGGGAGGTTAGCAGCTCATCTTTGTAGATCGAACGTAGTTGGCCAATGCCACAAGGTTTCTTTAGAGTTTCCCGTCCCCACAACCTCCCTCTACTGCCTAAAACAGTTGAGACACAATGGCAATTTGTTCACTCACGCTCCTTAGACACACAAAAGGAATGAGAATAAAGAGAAGCAAAGCCACAAACAGGGCACACAAGTTACAAAGTGGCCTCCTTTGCCTTTAGTGGGCCAAAGAGAAAGGCCCTGAAGTTGGCAGCAAAGCCCCTCTACCCATCCCTATTTATTGCCCTACTTCAGGGCTTTCCTGTGTCCTGGCCCCTCAACATTTTAAAAGGAAGAAATCCCTCCAATCTGTGAATCTCAGGATAGGTTTGCTCCAAATTCTGCTCTCGACTATAAGCCCATTGGGGCAGGATGCATGGGCAGACAGAACAAAGTACTAGAGCTGAGCACAATTTGAATTTCTGTCCCGTGAGAAATTCTGACATTTCAACATTTTTTTTAGTCTTGAATTGGAACAAAAAGTTGAAACTTTGAAAATTCCAAGACTCCAGAAATGTCAAAATGTTTCATTTCCATTTACTGAACTCAGCCGAAATCCTCGTTTAGACTCAGTTCAATACTAAATTGCATTGTCCCATAGTGGTGCATTGCCTCAGAGAAGCTGAAGTTCAGGAGCCTGATGCTCCCACTCTCTCCTATGGGCCAGGAACCCTGACCACACTACATCTCCTAGGATGCACCCAGTCATGCCACACCCATGATGCACCACTCAGAGCTTGGTCAGAGGGAAATCCCCAATGCATTATGGGAGATGTAGTCAGAGAGCTTGGCCAATACGAGAGAAAAGGGGCCCAAAGTAAAACTCCCATAAGGCAATGTACTGAGAGGAAAATGCAGTTTAATATTTTATTGCATTGATTCAAAACTAAGTGTCCTGGATCAGTTCAACAACATGAAATATTCCAATTGATTCTGAAAAAAACCTGCTATGAAATAATTTCAAGAGAAAATTGAAAATTTTCAGCAAAATTGAGATTGTTTCCCCCTGTGGAAAATTCCAATTTTATGGAAACTACCCTTTCAGCTGGAAATCATTAAGATGGAAAATTCCCAACCAGCTCTTCCCAGCCTGCTGTGGTCAACTTGGTGTGCTGGTTCAGTGAATGTTCAGGCCAATGCTTATTGGGATTGTCAGGGTGAGCCATCCCCAGAATACATGTGCACCATGTTTCAGGATCTAGCCAGGGTTCTTCTGAGACAGATGCCTATGAATTCCTGCAATGAATGCACTGTACAGCAGTGGTTCTCAATCTAGGGCCACCGCTTGTGTAGGGAGAGCCCCGGCGGGCTGGGCCAGGACGGTTTGTTTACCTGCCATGTCTGCAGGTCCGGCCGATCGCGGCTCCCACTGACTGCGGTTCGCTGCCCCAGGCCAATGGGAGCTGCTGGAAACGGTGCGGGCTGAGGGAGGTACTGGCAGCTGCTTTCTGCAGCCCCCATTGGCCTGGAGCAGCAAACTGCGGCTGGTGGGAGCTGCTATCGGACGAATCTGTGGACGCGGCAGGTAAACAAAGTGGCCTGGCCCGCCAGGGGCTTTCTCTGAACAAGCGGTGGCCCTAGTTTGAGAACCACTGCTCTAAAGGAGACCTGGTGATGGTCTTTGAGAACTGCCATGAATCGACAGGTTCCCCTCTACTGGTGTTGCTCATGCCTCATCAATTGGATGGGGATCTTTAAGCCCGGATCTTGCAAGTCTTTACATGCCTGCTTAATTGAAACCACTCGAGCAGTTCCACTGACATCAAGCAATGAAAGCGAATGATTCTCATGGGCGTAAAGTTAAGCATGTGTGTAAGTTCTGGTAGGATCAGGCCCTTAGGCTGTAACATGTTCACTCTTCGATGGGCCTAATGTTGTTTTTAAATTCATACACCTTGAAGGGTGGAAAGGAAGGCAAGTCCAGTGGTTGGGGTACTAGGGAAACCAGGTTCAATCTCCAGGTCCACCACGTTCCTTCCTGTATGACCTTGGGCAAGTCATTTAGTCTCTCCTCATGCTTCAGTTCCCTATCTGTATAATGGGGACAGTAACACTGCTCTGCCTCACAGGGATGGTGGGAGGAGAAAGACATTAAAGCTCATGAGGTGCTGAGATACGAGGGAGATGGGGGTCATGGATGTACAGTACAGAGTTTGCTGCTATCATCAGCTGAATTGGGATGTTGGCTTTAAAATCCGTGCTCAAAATGTTGTTTGTTCTTCCTCACGTGATCGAACAGAACATAGTGGTTTGGGGTTTTGTAGATTTGCCCATCTAATAAAGTGTCTATCTGAAATCAGTATGTTGATTTTCTCCCATAGTGATCACGGTTCTACTTGGAATTATTATTATTTGTGTTTTATTCTGCCAGGCTTAATGAAAATATTAAAAGAACCAACCATCCTGTCCCCCTGCAACCTCAAACCTTTAATTTTTCCAGTGCAAATACTGTAGTGAAAAACAGGACCATTGAAAGTGGGGGGTGAGTACAGCCTGCAGGTGGCACTATGGACATGAGCAAAAGCCACCTTACACAGCTGTACAACACTGATCAAATCTAGATGGGGAATTGGGTGAGCAATGTGCTTAGCTGGAAATAATAAATAATCATCATCATAAAACTAAGAGTAACACCAGGCAGTACTTGGGAGAAAAAAAGCTGTAATGAAAGAGATTTCATAGGGAATGATTACAGAAAACCCCTGCCTGTGTTCAGTGCTTTGCCTGAGAATGTTACCATTTATCGGGGGGGGAGGGAGGGGGGGAGTAGAAATAACAATCAGATGTGGAAGAAACATTCATTTTAATAAGGCCCTTTAAAGAGTCACCGCTCTTTGGTAGGGCAGTGTCTCCTCGAGGCCGAGGCAGAGACCAGGCTCCATTGCGCACATACACAGTCCCTGCCCTGAAGAGCTTACTGGGTTGTAGACAGGACAGAGCAAAGAAGGGAGGAGGAAGGGGGCAAAGAGCAGTGAGTGACTTGCTGAAAGTCCCACAGCAGATCCGTGGCAGGCCTCTGAGGCCTTGTCATTGCCCCACCCACTAATCAATACCGTCTCTCAGGGCAAGCTGTATCTTCTTGCATGTAAGGTCAAGACCTGCTTTGTTTGCCAGGGCTGCTAACCCAGCTTTGGCAGCATGAGCCATACACAGTCGTTTGGGCGGGGTTTAGTGTGATGCTCTAAGAAGACCCAATAGCACCTTACAGGAGGGCATGTGATAACAAGAGACACATGCTGTTTCCTTCGTTCTCTTCTTCCATTCCAGAGCTTCATCATACACCAAGCCACCTGCCAGCTCTCTGCTCTGATATTTTACTTGTTCCAGAACATATGTCTCCTAGCTCTGAATATCCTTGAAGTCACTTGATTAATTGCTCAGTTTGGGAGCACTTAGCACATTTTAGGACATCAGCTGCCTCAAAGTTTAGTTACAAAAATAGAAAATGAGCAGACAGACTTTCTTCAAATTAATTGTTTTCACTAAAAAGCAAGGCTGGATAGAGACATCCAGTGCAATTACCACAGTTCAGCATTAGCTGCAAGGCAGAAATGAATTTAACCTTGTCATGGCAAATGAATCTCCAAGTGTATTTACTGTTCTTTTTCCTCCTCAAAATATTTTTAGTTGTGAAAGACCTGAGGTCAGTTACAGGATCTATAGAAAAAACTAGGTACAAACAAAAATGCTTGATGTGACCCTATACTTCTACTATGGGTCTAGGCTGGGTACAGCTTGGCTATACTGACACCAGTGGAATTACTCTGCTGCGTACAGGCAACCCTTAAGTGTGTGATCAGCATGGTCTAGCCCATAGGTGTTAGTTGCCCAGGACAAGGGGTGATGTCCAATCCAGAGCTGAGCAAAGGGTGACAGTTCCCTTTCACAGCAACTTTTGAGGGTTTAACATTGTTTTTGTTCCACAATGGCAAAAATTGAAAGCTTTCAAGTGTTTTCACAAAAATGAAATTGCATCAAAATCCCCATTTTCAGATTAAAACCTGAACATTTCAATTCATCAAGAGTCACAGCTGGATGACCCAAGTTCAAGGCCCCACTCTTCCTGATTCAGGGTCTTCCATTCCGGACTCCTGACTTAAGCAGAACAGGGTCTTGAACCTGTGGCTCTCAGAGCCCAAGCCAGTGCCCCTAAGTGGTTAAGACTGTATCTCTAGCTTGTTTGACCCTTTCCTGCTGAAAATTGGTCAAAACTGATACATCTCCACACAAACATTTGGGCTGTGACAGCACAGCATATTTTGGCGATGTTTCATTGAAAATTATCTGCTCAGCTCTAGTCCAGATCTCCTTGTCTTTCAGATGAGGTAAATTTTTCTCCAGTTTTCCAAATACCCATCCTCTGCCATTTCCTGCTCTTCCTGAAATCATGGGCAAAGCCTCCTTTGAAGGAGCAGGGCCCAAATAGCTACATGCAGTCTTTTGGAAGAGCCACTCATTGGGCTGATCCAGATCCGTAGAGTTAAGCAACCAGGTCAGACTTGGCTGCCTTAGTCCAACCATGTTTGTTGACAATGCTCCAGGGTGTCTTGACTTTGTCGTACATATGATGTTAATTCCATTGCATAAACTGACCAAATCAGATGAGGGACTAATTTGATGGTGAGTGACTTTTATCTTGTTTTGCAATAGCTTACAGACGGGATTTATTTGCTGTAGAATAAGCAGCTGCTTACTGACTGAGAACATCTTCAAGTTTGGCTTATGGCTTTACAGAGGTGGCTAATCACTACACTGTGGTGAATCCAGATGGACCTGACAGTCTATTTAATTTAATTTAATAATAATTGGAGATACACCTATCTCCTAGAACTGGAAGGAACCTCGAAAGGTCATTGAGTCCAGCCCCGTGCCTTCACTAGCATCTGGCAAGCAAAGACGGAGGCAGAGCTGTACTGTGGAAAGTGGAGGCAGGCTCTCCCTCTTCTCTTGCTTACAGGGCCAGTATTTTTAAGATCAAAAGCTTTTAACATTTGGTCTCCAAAATTGAAGAAGCTAAAATGTTTCCACTGCAGACATTAGAGAATCTGGCTCAGCCTCCTGCCATCTATCCCCACAACGAGCTTTTGGCGCATTCTCTTCATAACTCTGCAACTTACAGAAATAAAACTTAGATTAAAACCAGTCCAGAAGCCTGGAGGTTTGAATGAGCTCTTGTACGATGTGCTGCCAAAGGGAGACTTACTCAGGAGTGTGTGTTAGAGAGCAACGTGTTTCCAAAAAGAGCCACAGTTTTCACAGCACTGACCAAGGCACCCTGAGTTAAGAGTCCTCCATGCCCTTCTCAGTTGCAGGGGTGCCTGTTGTCTTGCCCTGGTGCTCAAGTCAGTATTTTCCACCTCGGTCAGTAGATTCTGATGTTCTTGCCTTGAGTGGGGTTTGCTGGCTGAGAGCCACCCTCCAGTCTCCTTGCCTCTCCCCAGATGTACACTAATAGATTGACATTCTTGGCTTCCTGTTAGCAAAGATTCCATCAAGTTCTTCTCCAGCGGCATCACCAAAGGGCAAGGTGCTCAGTCAGACTTTAGCAATTCTAGCTCTTGGCAATGGGATTTGCCAACAGCTAGCTTCTGAAAGTCCTGGCCCCCAAGAAGGATACTGGTGAGCTCTTATCAGGAGTCATCAGAGCTGGCCTGCTTTTAGCAATGGCCTCGGGGGTGGGAGATGGCATAGTCTCAAAACAAGGGTTGCAATGAGTCTGGGCACATGTCTGCATGCGTGGAAGGCTGAAGATGCAAAAGGGCAATATGCTGCATTCAAGAATTAATTTGTTTGGCTGCAGTTAAGCTAAACCGTTAAGTGCCTGCCAGCATGCACTGGGGACCAGGGCAAGTCTGCTGAGCCAGAGTCTTTATTATGAACTGTAGCATCAGTTGTTTCAGCATTACTAGAAGTGAGTGACAGCTCCATGGCCTATTGGTGACAGAAAGGCAAACTGCCTGAGATGCTGGCAAACCACCTTCGTGGTGTGATCCTCCCATGGTCCTGAGCCTTTCGGTTTCCTTGGTGGTGAATCCTTTGTGTTGTATGACTGGATGATTTCACGCTCACATTTAACAGAGCAGATGTCGCGTTCCCCAACAACAGTCAGGGCTGGACCAGTTAGCTAGTGCCTCTCTTTAGTCTGAGACTCCTACTCAACGTGTTCTGTCCGAAAGCGATAGCTCTCTGCAGGAGCCTGTAGCTCCTGGCCAGATCTGCAGGAGATGTGCTGAGCTTGTCTTAGCTGGAATCAGACTCTGCATGTGCTTTGTCTGTGCTGCAATAAACAAGGCAGACTAAGGAAGCCAGATTATCACCTCTCTCCTTCACTCTGGGTGGCTTCAGCCTTGTTTATAGAGGGGCTTGACCCAATCTGCAGATCAGGGTCCAAACTTCCTCTCTCTCTAATCATGAATATTACAGTCCTGTGTAGTGGGCCCCATTGTTCTGAGCACTGCACGTGAGCACACCATGGATTTATACAGAGGCAATATGGTATTTTGTCTCTATTATCTATCCCTTTCTTGATGATTCCCAACATTCTGTTCGCTTTTTTGACTGCCGCTGCACATTGAGTGGATGTTTTCAGAGAACTATCCACAATGAATCCAAGATCTCTTTTTTGAGTGGTAACAGCTAATTTAGACCCCATCGTGGGATTATGTTTTCCAATGTACATTACTCTTCATTAATCAACATTGAATTTCATCTGCCATTTTCTTGCCCAGTCACCCAGTTTTATGAGAACCCTTCGCATAGGTGCTGAGTTTCTAATCTGCCCGGGGGTACTCCCCTGACTCCACCCAGCCCCAGCCCTACTCCACCCCTTCCCCCAAGACCTCCCCCCTGCCTTGCTTCTTCCCACCCCAGCTCTGCCTCACCCCGCCTCTTCCCGCCCCAGTTACGCACCTCCCCTGAGCACGCTGAGCCCTTGCTCCTCCTGATGCCGTGAAATAGCTGATCTGTGGCAGGTGGTAGGCACTGGGAGGGAGGGGGAGGCCCACTGGCGGGGAGGAGGTGCTGGGGGGAGGAGAAGGTCCTGGTAGGGGGCCAGCCCTGGAGCTCCCATGGGGTCGGCACCTATGACTTTGTAACTCTCCACAGTCAACTTTGGACTTAATTATCTTAAGTAACTTTTTGTATCATCTGCAAACTTTGCCACCTCACTCTTTACCCCCTTTTCCAGATCAAATATGAATATGTGCAACAGCACTGGTCCCAGTACAGATGCTTGGGGAATCCTGCTATTTACTTCCCTCAACTGTGAACACTGATAATTTATTCCTACCCTTTGTTTCCTATCTTTTAATGAGTTCCTGATATAGGAGAGGACCTTCCCACTTATCCCATGACGGCTTATTTTGCTTAAGAGCCTTTGGTGAGGGACCTTGTCAAAGGCTTTCTGAAAATCCAAGTACGCTAGATCCCCTGAATCACCCTGGTCCACATGTTTGCTGACTCCCTCAAAGAATTCTAATAGATTGGTGAGGCATGATTTCCCTTTACAAAAGCTAAGCTTTTTACAGGAGCTGAGACTTTAAGGGTAGTTCACATTATCCCTGGTGTCCAGCTAGAACAATGCATTTCAGTTGTTGCCTTGTTAGAGCAAACTAGGTCTCTTAACATTGCCTTCTGTCAGAAATACCCACATTCACCTGGAGGCCAGTTCAACAGCTTCAATCCAGCCATCCGGATCAATTATTAATCAGACATTCCAACAGAGCACTTGAGCCAACAAGGCGGCTGGAGTTCTTGGCACTTATCTGCCTGGTTTTCTTCCTTGTCTGCTAGATGGCAACCTTTCCCTCCGCTGGGGAGTCTGGAACGGAGCTCGGGTTTGTGCCTCTTGGAAGTTGCTTTTGCTGAGGGCTGGTTGGATGCTTGAAAGTTGGAACTTATTTCTGTGCTGTCATCTAGAGTCCTTGTTTTAAAATGGATCATTCCAAAAACTGGCAGCAATTCTCTGCATCTAAATCTGTGGCTGCATCTCTGCTGCTCCTAGAGCCATCCTGCTGTTAGCACCTTAGGAGTCACCGACCTGGCACTAGGCATTCTGGCTGAATGGCAGATTGTCTCTCTCCTCAAAGGCTACACTGAGCAGTGACAGCTCCCACTGTGAACACTCTGACCCGGCACTAAGAGTGCTCTGTGTGAGTTTGCGTAAACCACTGACTAGTCACCCAAAGTCAGCCTTGCTGCAGAGTAGGGCTGCTCACACAGGGAGTTACTGGACTTTGCATTCACACGCTAGCTATTCCACATTAACTTCCCCATGAAGTCTACCTGTAGACAAGCCCTTGGGATTTTATACAGCCATCCATCATAGCAGTATATGAGCCTCTTCCAGGTAAAATCAATAACACTGCCCCTGGAAAGAGCCCCGCAGCCTGCAATTCTGGAGAGTCATTGGAGTACTGCGTCCAGTTTTGGGTCCCCCACTACAGAAGGGAAGTGGACAAATTGGAGATAGTCCAGCGGAGGGCAACAAAAATTATTAGGGGTCTGGGGCACATGACTTATGAGGAGAGGCTGAGGGAACTGGGATTGTTTAGTCTGCAGAAGAGAAGAATGAGGGGGGATTTGATAGCTGCTTTCAACTACCTGAAGGGAGATTCCAAAGAGGATGGATCTAGACTGTTCTCAGTGGTGGCAGATGACAAAACAAGGAGCAATGTTCTCAAGTTGCAGTGGAGGAGGTTTAGGTTGGACATTAGGAAACACTATTTCACTAGGAGGGTGTTGAAGCACTGGAATGGGTTACCTAGGGAGGTGGTGGAATCTCCATCCTTAGAGGTTTTTAAGGCCTGTCTTGATAAAGGCCTGGCTGGGATGCTTTAGTTGGGGTTGGTTCTGTTTTGAGCAGGGGTTGGGCTAGATACCTCCTGAGGTTCCGTCCAAACCTAATCTTCTCTGATTTTACGAAATGCTCAGTGAGACCGGAAGAGTCTGTGTTTAGAAGAGTGTACAAAGCCATGGCCCACCCACTTTGCAGCCAGGCCCACTCAAATCTGAGCAGGGGGGTAGTGCTGCCACTGCGGCTGGAGCATCACTCGGGCACCTGAAATGCAGGACGGAGCTCTGCGCTCACCCTTCAGAAAGATACACCCCAGCAGCTCTGCCTGGCCATTGTCTGAGCCGCCCTATGCGTGTGCCCAGCTTGGCAGGTGAAGCCCTGTGTCTGGGGGCACCAGGGCTAGGAAGAGGATTTTGGCATGGGGGGAGGAGCTGAGCGAGCACTGTCTGTAATTGCCCGGCCATCTGAAAGTTGTGACCCACCCACATTTCCACTCCTACCTAGGCCACTGGTACAAAGAGGCCTTGCTCTGCTCCCTTGCAGGAGGTCTTTGCATTAGGTGACTTCTTGCCATTCTTGCCAGGTGTCAGGGCAGCAAACACAGGCTCTCCTGACCCAACAGCTCACCTAGCTGCGGCACAAGTAGAGGGGACTGATAAATACCTCAAAGAAATGCCACAGGCAGGTTATTACCATGCTCAGATGCTGTCCCCAAAGACTACAGCGCAGCACTGAAATCCTGCTATCCCAGAGGAGTAAATGTCCACGTTCTGGATCAGGAATCGGGAATGTTAGTGCAGGCGAGCTGCTGAGAGGCTATGCCTTGCAGGATCGGGGGAGAACAGAGCTGAGGGGAAAATTCTGGGGGAACCCCCAAAGTGGGTGTTTGCAGGGCAGTGGGGGGGCAGTGGCAGAAATGTTGATGGATCCTGGCTGGGTTTATCATGCTCGGATTCTGCAGCATATTCATCCACCCCTGTGATAAGGTGCAGATTTGACCATAAATAAACTGAAAGTTGAATTGAGAATAGTGCTATAGCTCTCCCCTGCAAATTGCTAAGAAAAAAAAATACTTGCCGGCTCCTTAAATAAGAAACAAAATTGGGAGAGAAAGAGAGAGAGAGAGAGAGAGAGAGGGCACCATTTCCATCCCACCTCCCAAAACAAGATTTTCTGCCTACAAAAAGGGAATCGCTTCCTGACCTATCAAGCCCACGGTGCAGTTTAATTTCTGTCAGTGCTAATTGATACGAATCAACATTATTGCCAGATGAGGCTGTGAATTAGATTCAAATGGGAGAAATGGGCCACCCACTGACCAAATATCATATTGCATGGACAACATTAAACACAGAGCAAGCCATAACCCAGGGAAGGAAAACTCAAGTCAAACCAGATTTCCACTCTCTCTCTCTCCTTGTGAAAGTGGAACCAGATGGCCTGTGGCTTTGATAATGAGAGAGGCTGGTTACTGCAGATACCACTTAAATGAAATAACACACAGGGATGGGGTTAGAAGCAAAACCCAGAGGAATATAAGTTTTGCCTTCTGGGGCCACTGGCATCTGAAACAGTCTTAATAAAAACATTACCAAAAAAATCCAATTCCTGACTGAACTCAGGCCGCTCTCTTTGGACAGCAAACACAGCTGGGTTTCCCATCTGAAATCCAAAGAGCCATTTTCAGTGTACATGCAAATTTGTAATGGGGTTTCCTGCAAGCGACTGCACGCTCACCACGGTTAGGAACATTTGGAAACTACATGCACATCAGGGCTTCCTTTCGTTAAGTGTAGCAGTTGCACCCTTCGGCCTTCAGATGCAAGAAGATGTGTGCCAGTGGCCAGCTGCATGGATGTGTCTGCACGTGATAGCCACCATGTTGGCCAATACACCAGGGATTGAACTGGAGGCTTTTAAAGCTATAGATTTATGATACTACACCTTGAGCTAAAGCCAAGGCTTGCTAATCAGGCCGATAACAGATGCAGCTTGGGCACAGAGAGGGCCCTTACCACACCCTTACCAGTGGTTACGCATGTCTCACTGCAGGATTAATGCCTTAGGGTTCGATCCTGCAAGGTGCTGAGTGCCCTTAACTCCCAGTGATATTGCTGGTAGCTAAAGGTGCTCAGCACCTTAAGGTGTTGGGCCCTTAGGGAGATGCACCAAGCATGTGTGCAGGGGTAGTTCAGGGCCCAGTGCTGCAAACACTGACCTACATCAGTTGCTGTCCTCCCACACTCCAATCTGTGGGATTTAGCTGCATGTGGCATTCTCATGTAATAGACACATTTTTTAAAACTGGTTTGCCAAACGTATAGGGTCACAATTTTTTGTTAAAACTTGAAGCAACATGAAGAGCTCATTAAGCGTTAACAATCAAGTTACCTTTGGAGAGTTTCAGTGCAGTATTTAAGTTCTGAATGTTGAGAACCACCAAACTGAAATGTTTTTCCATTTTGCACTAAACTAACCCTGTGTGGCATGGGCTAGGGAGGCCTCTACATTCAGCACATGAGATTTCATCCAGCTAAAGCACTGTGCTAGGCCCAGCTTTGTGTGGAGGGGCGACTGGGCCTTTAATGGTGCCACTGGCTCTGTCATAATAAGAGACAGCACTGCCCCTGCTGTTGTCAGCAGCTGGTACCTTCCTAATGCTGAGGGGAAGCAGATGCTGCTGCTGTATGTGGGAACATCCCTATACAAGCAGCATGGTCCACAGCAAATCACAAATACCTTCTATGCTCCTGCAGGACGTTCTCCTTTACCCACAGTGACCACTAAGAGCAGGGAGCCATGCCCTCCATCATTATAGCTGTCGCTCAGGTCGCAGAAATGCTCTCCCATTTCAGCAGAGTTGTCTGGGAACCCTGGTGAATGGGTGGGCCCAGATTTCTCTTTTTCACTTTGACATTGTGTTGACTCTTCCCCCCCTGAACAAACTTTCTTGCAGCCCAGGAGGCTTTGGCAAAGGGCTCGGAAAGGAGATATCCTTGTGGCGTAGGCAGCAGGCACAAGGAACAGTGACTAGTCAGGAAACCGATATGCCAAGCTCATGCCAGATGGACCCCGGTGATTAGCTTGTTTTGTGACTGTAACGCATGGCCGGAAAAGGTTAACCATCCTGCAGGATAAATGACCCAAATTCAACCCTTAAAGACATATTAGTAGATAATGTTTGTGATTTTGTGTGTTTACATATATACTGGTAGAGGTTAACAATGTAATCAAACAGTCCGTGTCTACGCTGTATTCTGTTAATTCAGAGATCAAAAGGACATATGAATATTTACATGAGTTGTAAACATAATTATATGTATTCATCTCTGTTTGAAATGTCTAGCAAATCACCTGAGAATGGTGGAAAATGGACAATTGCCTTGTGTTAATCTCTGTAGCTAATTACGGTGATGCTTAGGAAATAGGTCTACTTCAAAGTCTCCATAATTGCCTATTGTTTGCCTAAGGCCTCCAAGCTGTCAAAGAAGGCCTGGAACTGTATAAAGATGGCTTGGGTCCCAATCCTTTTTATCTCAGACCTGCTTGATGCTTCATGCAGGGAAAGCTTAAGCCAAAAGGCTAAAATCTCCAATCCTGACTGAGTCACCCTGAATATGGACATTGGACTATAACCTATGAACTAATTCTGAAAGAACTCTTTGCAACTACAAAGCTCACCATCTCTACTATAAATCTGATCTCAGAACTGTACTCATGCCTGTATGTATTTTGATCTTTTAATCAATACTCTCTCTCTTTTCTTTCTTAATAAATTGTAGTTTAGTTAAGAAGAATTGGCTGTAAGCATGTATTTGGGAAAGATCTGGAATATTCATTAACTTGGGAGGTAATGCATCCGATCCTTTGGGATTGGTAGAACTTTCTTATATAATGAATAAGATTTTCAGTAATCCTCATCGTATTTGACTTGGGTGTCTGGGTGGAGGCCTATGGCTGGACTGCTTTAAGAGAACTGTGTTGTTGGCTTCTGGGTAACCAGTGAGGTATTAGAGAAGCTGTTTTGTGCTGGCTTGGTAAATCTAAGTATTGGAATATCCACCAGCTTTGGGATTGTCTGCCCCATTCTTTTCAGTTCACCCTGATTGAGTGACCTCAGTTGGCTCCCTTGAAACTCTGGTCACAGTGACAAAATGACAAGATCTATGTGTACAACCTACCTAGATGTGGGTTTTCAAAAACCAGTGCCAAATAGCTCTAATTTCCTCTTTGCCAGGTGCTGGGGATAGGTCCTGAGCCTGAGAAATGGCAGTCGCTCACCGTAATGAGACACAATGGAAATCTCCATCTAACTGAGCAGAGAGTGCTGTGCAATCACTTCCAAATCACCATGGGCTGTTTTATCCACAGACATTAAGCCTGATTTCCATGGCCATGCAAAAAAATCGGTCAAGTAAGATGTGTGATGTGTACACACATGAAATTGCACACTCCCCCTCTCCTCCCCATCTAATACCCACAATCCTGGGACCTCCCACACTCCGTCCCCTGCCAATTCACTTTGGAGCCAATGGGTGATGCAGTGTCAGCTAAAACATTTCTCTAGCATTGGTCTGAATGGCTACCTGACTCAGCTGCAAAAGAGCCAACATGTACCTGTGGACATCCGATTAGATCATCACCCCTAAAGCCATTAACTGTCGTCGCGTTTTCCAGGTCTGAAGGCTGATCTCTCACCGCTGTCCCCTGGGTATCCCAGTGGGGCTGATTATAGCAGTACAGAACTGTTAACCTCTCACCATCCCACAAGCAGGCAGTATTTCATTGTATTTGCATTGAGAAGTCACAGTCTGACTAGACAACTTGATTCGTCCTGCATGTGCACAGGCTTCCGTTGTGTCTCAGGCAGATTCAGCAT
Source organism: Gopherus evgoodei (assembly GCF_007399415.2). Taxonomy (NCBI): domain Eukaryota; kingdom Metazoa; phylum Chordata; order Testudines; family Testudinidae; genus Gopherus; species Gopherus evgoodei. The sequence goes on from NC_044331.1 coordinate 2,896,522, forward strand.
CACATTGTGTGCACGGATCTGTAGAGTCTCTCTCTGGGGGTTTTAAGTAGGAAGAATGGGTGAGTCTGGGGGACAGTCAGAGGCCAGAACCCTGAAGAGCAGGAACTAAACACTGGCTGCTGAACTCTGCCCTGAAGCCCTGTTGATGTCACTGTAGCTACGAAGGGCCGAGTGAGGGCAGGCCCCATAACATATCAATGACTTTTGCCCATGGACGTTAGTGAGGAATGACGAAGGCAGCTGACGGGACTTAGGAGACTTAGGTCAGTTCCCAGCTCTACCACAGGTGTTCAGGGTGACCGTGGGCAAATCACGTGCTCTGTGTGCCCCTCTGTAAAACGGGGCTGGGAATACGACCCTCGGCTGCCTCCTCTGCTTAGACAAGTTCTTCAGGACGGTCTGTGTCTCGGCACATGGCACTTACCATAGTGGGACCCTTCTCTCAAATGGGCCCTGGAGGCGTTAGCCTAATACAAGCTCCGGTGTATTGGAACCTCAGTCTAGAAGGCAGGGTGGGCAGGTGAGCGCCTGATAGAAGTGTGTGCGTGTTCTCAGGGAAGCTGATCCACACTGGTGTCGGACTAATATGCTGCTTCTCTCCTCCTCTTGCAAAGACAGCCTCAGTGAGCAAAAAGAAACTATTGCCCCAAATGGAGACTGACCCCATGGTCCTTGAACTTGGCATTATGACTGGCTGCTTTTCATTATGCTGACAGCCTCCTCCCGAGAAGCACACAGCTGGGTTCTACCAGACTAATCCCTCTTTGGAACAAGATTGATCCCTGTCTCCTTTAACTAGTTTCAAATCTCTTACCCCTTGTAGAGTGCTCAAAGGGATACACCCTTCACCCCCAGCATACAGTATGTTACCGTTTGGCACCTCTTTGAGTCGTTTTCATACCTAGCCATCAGCAGACAGAGAGATGAGTGCAGAACATAAGGTGCACATATGCATGTCCTGTAAGGAACAGCTTAACGTGTGTGTTATCAGAACCTCTTTGGAGAAGGTGGAGTGTTTTCCTACCCCTCCCTGTTCTGATGGCTGGGAATGAATTCAAGCGTTTCTCAGATTTTGGCTGCTAACTTGGAGATCGAAAATGTCAGTAGCAAACTTCATTCTCCCCGTGTGTGGGACACAGACATCTCCAATAAGCACCATGTAAGACAAGCAATTTACAGGCTGCTAATAGCTAAGGGCCTGATCCTGAGAGCCCAGCTAACTTATCCAAGGCACCTCTGTTTTCAGATAGCTGTTTGCCCTGAGTTCTGCTGACCTTGTCAATATGAATTGTTTCTGTGAGCGGCAAGGGAATTTCCTACATGAGCTATCTGGCAAGATTCGGACTTAATTTCTTTGAGACACTAATTAAACTGCCGGGACTTGTGCTATTTGAAAAGGTCAAGATATCTACATAGACTTGGAAAGTTAAAGCTGCTGCAGGCAGATCTGTGCTTGTCAGGTCATGTACCGTGGCAAAAGCACATTCTGATAGCTACATAGACACAGCTTTGCCTGTGCAATGGGAGCTGCTCCCTCCTACAGCTGATCCCAGAACCTGCTGCCTCGCCAAAACACACGAGTCCTGCAGCTCTTTAAGGCTTATTAGTTACCAGGACTCAGCCTCCTCCGGTGACACCAGAGAGTGACAAGCACAATGGCTAAAGAGAAGCCTCTTCAATCTGTGAGACTGCCTCTAGACAACTCTAATTGTCTTCTCCTGGCTGCCTGGGAAAGAACCTCTCCTCTCCTCTCCAGCAACCAATCTCCAGCTTCTCTCCTCCCCTCACCCCCAGCTGTTTGAGTCTTCTCCGGCTCACGCGCTTGGCTTCTGCCCCCTGGACCTCATTGTGTTTATTAAAAATGTATTTGCATGTGGGCTAGCCGGACACTCAGCAACACAGGGCGGCGGAGGAGTGCAGAGTCAGGGCTAGCAGCCGGTCTCTTCACCGGCAGCAGCTGGGAATGTTGTGGAGGCAGCTCACTTGGCTGCTGTAATGAGCCCACTAGCAGATCCAGGAATAGACCCAAGGGCCCCCAGGACAGTTCTCCTGGCAGGGTTAACACTGCAGAATAAACTCATTCATTGCTAAGGTGGGGCAGGTCATACCTCACCAGCTCCCTTCAGTGTGCAAGTCAGACTCAGAGCTTTTTCCACAACTTACAGCCTGGGGCATGTTTGACTGGCCCTAACTAACTCTCCCCAGTGCAGGGTTACTCTTTTATGGGAGCTTTTTTCCCAGCATACCTTTCTGGGGCTGGCCCTTTAAATTCCACAGAGACAGGCAGCTGCAGCCCTTAAGAGGCCAGTTTGCAACTAGCTGCTGTTTGCTGCATCTCTTGCTCTTACAGCTGGTAAGTTATGTTAGTTCTTGTTCTGTTTTCCTGGAGAAAGGGGCTGATTCTCACACCCCCTCTTACCGTCTCAGTCCACACAAAAGAACATGGAACACAACTTTGCAGGGGATGCCCAGAACTGTGATCCACTGTTACTGCTCTGCCTTAGCAAGAGGGAGCTTTGCTGTTGCTAGGCTGGGGGCCAGCCTGTGTGCCTGGCTATCAAACTCTTTAGGACTCTGCTAGTCCAAACCAGGCCTTGCAGGTAGCAATCAGTGAACCCCCAAATCCTGAGTTTGCCCAAGTCTGCAGAGGTGTAGCTTGACTTCTATATTGGCGGGGGGTGGAGCGGAGCAGAGCCCTGCAGCCACCTCCACACAGCAGGGTCCAGGCAGGGAGTGCCATCTCCACCCCTAACTCACCTCAGCAGGCCACCCACCTGTCTGGGTTTGGGAGGGGGTGCAACCAAAAATATTAACTCGGGGGGGGGGTGGGGAGGGCTCAGTTCAAAGTTTGAAAACTGCTCAAGGTGGAGGTAGGAGGGCAGCTAGGGGCTGTGTGTGGGCAGGATGATAGCTTGGTGCAGTGAAGAGGCAGCGAGGGGCCATACCCAGGCAGGGGGTGATTAGCTAGGGGCTGTGTGCAGGCAGGGGTGTAACTCAGGGTGTGGAGTGGGTAGCTAGAGGCTGCGTGTGGGCAGGATGATAGCTTGATGCAGTAAAGAGGCAATGAGGGGCCATACCCGGGCAGGGGGTGATTACCTAGGGGCTGTGTGCAGGCAGGGGTGTAACTCAGGGTGTGGAAGGGGTAGCTAGGGGCTGCATGTGGGCAGCATGGTGGCTTGGTGCAGCGAAGAGGTAGCGAGGGGCTATGTTCAGGCAGGGGGTAGCTCAGGGTACAGGCAAGTTAATTGAAAACGCACACTTTAACACACAGCAGTGAGATGGTTTTGTACTAAAACAAGAATGGGTTTATTAACAAAGACCAGAGATTTAAGTGATACTGAGCAAGAATCAGGGAGACTGGTCTGGTTACAAATCAAACGTAACAAAATGTGCTTTCTAGTGACTAAAATTTAATCTTTGTGTAAGCAGGTTTCTCACTTACCTCAAGCTTCTAGCAGCTCTTGCCGGTCAGGCCAAGAGAATCCAGCTTTTCCTAGGCTGAAAGGGTGCTGTCCCCTGCTGGCCCCGAGTGAGGGATCTCTCCTATATCCGTCTGTTACTCAAGTCCGTTGCCTCTGCCTCAAGGGCCAGGAAGGTTTCCTGGGGTGCAGATTCTGTTCCTTGGTGTGATTGTTGAATGGTCTCTCCCATGAGTTTAGCTTGAGGGCTTTGTTTATCTCATATGTAAATATCCGTTCATTGCCCTCAGCCAGCGAGCTTGCTGGTCAGACAGGTAAATACATGTTGCTCTGTCTAGGGCAGGCAGGGGTCATGCTCTGCCTCCCAAACTCATTTTAAGGACAATTTCCCGCCCACGCCCATGGCGCTTTGTATACAATCTGCACCTACGTCACACAGGGAGTTTGGGGAGCAGCGTGTCGCAGTTTACATATGATGCCTTACGGGACACCTTTGGGATGTATATTATGACAACAGTGTGTTGGGGCAAGGAGTGTGTCAGGCAGGGGCATGCACAAGGGGAGGCAAGCAGAGGCATGCAGCCCCCCAATCTCCTGCTGCTTCTCCTTCCCTGCTGCTGGAGTCCCATGTGATGGCTCTGCCTCCACCCCGTGACTCACCTCGGTGGGCATCTGCCAGCAGCAGCTGTAAGGATGAGGGGAGGAGCTCAGCCAGCTGCCAGCCGCCCTGCTGTTTCCTCCCTCCAGGGCTGCAGGGACACGGAGCGTGTTGCTGCTGGGTGTTCCCGCCAGAGGCATCCTGAGAAATCGTGGGTGGGGGGTCACACACACCTTCCATTAGTGTGTGTGTGTGTGTGTGTGTGTAACGTGCCTCTCCAAAGGCGCTCACATTGAAATGCCAGTGCAAGTCCCTGGGGTCGGGCCTGCTGGGAGTGACGGTATGGGGGGCCCTCTGCCAGTTGGCATTGAAGGGCTTCCGGGGTGTGTCTGGCTCAGCCCCAGCAAGAGAACGTGGAAGGGCGCTCTGCTCCCCATTAGTAGTGGTGGTGTTGGCAGGATGACCTGTATTCGGAACCAAAGGGGCTGGACACACTTGTGCACTGGCTAGACAGTTCAGATAGTTTGGCTCAGATTAGCTCTAGAAGCCGGTCCCAGAAGAATGCAGAGACGCCGTGTTATTCTGTTGCTCATTCTCTCAACCGATGGTGCTGCGCTGATTAGACGAGCGGGTCTCTTTCTAAGGGACGCATGGCTGAAGAGACGCCATTTTGGTGGGTTCTGTTTTCAACGCTCGGCCCAAGCTGCTGACGCGGCGCAGGCTGCATGGATGACATATCGTTTGCGCCCGTTAACGGAGACCTTTCCTCTGCCCCCACCCGGCAATGATCGATTGGTGTCCTTTGTGCTCGCTCGCTGCGTTGAAGCCAGCTGAGGCAACAGACGTTCTTCCTGACAACAGGCTGACTTGCTCCGTTTGGAGGAGCAAGGGTTCCTTAACTGAAATCACTTCCTTGGAGTAATTAGGGATATAATTAGCTAATTAGGGCAAAGTGACAATTCCTTCACTCTACAGAGAGAAAACGCTGTACAGAGGCAAGCAATCCTGAAACGCCCCCTCTCTCCTCCCACAGCTGTGGGTGTCAACAGGTCTCAGAAGTGGTGTTTACTGGCCTTGTCAGCCCTGTGCTTTCCTCTCCCTCGGTTTGTGAAGGGAGATCATTTCCTCCAGCTTGCGATGCCTAACTCAAATGGACACCACTGTGCTCCAGACAGCAAGCTGCTGCCCTGGCTCTCTTCAGGACAAGTTCTGACTTTCCAACTGAGTCTGTGCCTTGCGCCACATTTCACCGTTTTCAAGCCTTAACCTGTGAAGACGTTACTCGTGGGGAGGAGACTGGCCTGATGTTCCCTGCCAGGCAAGAGGCTCAGGCCGTGAGGCTGGTTTTTAAGATGGAGGGTGGACGTGCCCAGTTCTGACTTTGTGCCGTGCGAGCTGGGTTGTGGGAGTGGTTTGTGTTTCCGTGGGACAGAGGCTGGCTGGTGCTTCCCGTCAGAAAGATTCATAGCTGAGGTGAAAATTCTGCTTTCAGCCTCTTTCTTGCTTGGTTGCTTTCCCATTTATAAACTAAAACATGAACATGGCCAGAATCTGTAGCCTAGTGTCAAGGTTCCTTCCCCACTCTGAACTTTAGGGTACAAATGTGGGGACCTGCATGGATGCTTCTAAGCTTAATTACTAGCTTAGATCTGGTAACTCTGCCACCATCCAGAAATTTCAGTGTCTGGATCACTTCTTGTCCTCCCCGAAAACCTTACCCTCTCTGGGCAGCCTTGAGAGGCTTCACCAATTGCCTGGTGAACACAGATCCAAACCCCTTGGATCTTAAAACAAGGAGACATTAACCATCCCTCCTCCTTTCCCCCCACCAATCCCTGGTGAGTCCAGATCCAATCCCCTTGGATCTTAAAACAAGGAAAAATCAATCAGGTTCTTAAAAAGAAAGCTTTTAATTAAAGAAAGAAAAGTTAAAAAAATCATCTCTGTAAAATCAGGTTGGAAAATACTTTACAGGGTAATCAGATTCATATAGACCAGAGGAACCCCCTCTAGCCTTAGGTTCAAAGTTACAGCAAACAGAGGTAAAATCCTCTCAGCAAAAAGAAACATTTACAAGTTGAGAAAACAAAATTAAGACTAACAAGCCTTGCCTGACTATACTTACAAGTTTGAAACATGAGAGACTGATTCAGAAAGATTTGGAGAGCCTGTATGGACGTCTGGTCCCTCTTAGTCCCAAGAGCGAACAACACCCAAAACAAAGCGCACAAACAAAGACTTCCCTCCACCAAGATGTGAAAGTATCTTGTCCCCTTATTGGTCCTCTGGTCAGGTGTCAGCCAGGTTTACTGAGCTTCTTAACCCTTTGCAGGTAAAAGAGGCATTAACCCTTAACTATCTGTTTATGACACCTAGCCTCTGGTAAACCTTTCTGACAGGCTTCAGTATGTGAGCCAGTGGGTAGGGCAGAGGACACTGAGCTGCTGGAAGTCCTGCATGTACTGCCTGGTCTTGGGCCGATTGCTTCCCGCCCCTCTGTTTCCCTTCCTCCTTTTGTCTGCCTTATCTACTAGAGTGTATGCTCTCTGGCAGGGGCTATTCCTGTGTGTGTACACACAGTGCCTACCACAGGGGGGTGCTAATCTCTGTGGGGGCCGCTAGGCACTACTGTAATAAACAGAACGTGTGTTCTGTGCAGGTCAAACAGACCGCTGCACAGAAGGGCCCATTTTCAGGACGTAGGTGGTGCATATACCTTGGTCAAGCCAATTTTGCACTGGGTGCATAAAATGTCTCCTCTAGGCCAAATTGTGTAAGGTGCTGATCCCTGGCAGCTCCCACTGGCCTCTCAAGAGGCACTCGGCACCAGCATCTCCTAGGACAGGGGTTGGCAACCTTTGGGAAGTGGCGTGCCAAGTCTTCATTAATTTAAGGTTTTGCATGCCAGTAAAAGGTTTTGCGTGCCAGACCAGCAGCGTGGCTGGCAGATGGAACCCCAGACCAACATTGGGCTGAGCTGCACAGCCTGCTGCCAGTCTGGGGTCCCAGCCACCAGCACCACTCAGCCCAGTGCCGGCCCAGGTTCTGTCCATCCAGGCCGGCAGTGGGTTGAGTGGAGCCGGCGGCTGGGACCCCAGTTGGCAAGGGGTCGGTGGCCGGATACCCAGACTGGCAGCGGGCTGGGGGGCTCATTCTGCTGCTGGTCTGGGGTTCTGTAATCCAGGCCGGTAGCGGGCTGAGTGGGGCCAGCGACTGGGACCCTGGCTGGCAGCAGCATGCCACTAAAGATCAGCCTGCATGCTGCTTTTGGCATGCATGTCGCAGGTTGCCGACCCCTGTCCTATGATCAGGTCACATTGCCTCAAAACTCCAAACAGACTGATTAATATCTTCTTCCCTCCTAAAGCGACAGATGCTCCCAGCTTTAGGCCTGGCACAGATATAGGAACACGCTTAGATCTCGAGCGCCCCTCATTTCCTGCAGTCAGTTGACATCAGATGTGATTGCCAAGCCTATGAAAGCTGCGAGGGTAGTGTGCTCGTTTTGCAGGCCCCTGTGCCGGAGAAATAGTCCCTTTGGGCCGAGTGGGATTACAAGCATGAATATCTTTGAGATTCAGTTTCTAGTGAATCCGAAGTCTTAAGCAAATTGAGTCCCACTGTCTCAGTTTCATGTCAAAACCATATGAAACTGAATTTCTCATCAGCTTAATGCAACAAAATTCATTTAATACTGGGTGACCCTTCTGCCGGATAACAACGTGAATTTGGAGTCTGGAATGACAGCCAGAGTCAAGGGAGTTTTGCATGGTTTCAGGTTTATTGTGAACTTTTCACCAGCTTCTAATATACAGATGCTGGTTATGGTAACTCCTAACTTAGTATTTAAGTTACAGCAAAGGATACTCCCTCTGACACTATAAACAGTCCACAATCCTCCTCTTGTTTTATATATTCACTGTAGAGTAATGCCTGGCACTTACATGATCCAACTTATTCTCTGAGATGTTGTTGCAGCTGGGAAAACTTTTCAGGATAAACTGGACTCAATGTATTTTTATATTGTGCAAAATATTTTATTTTTTATTGAATAAAAGAGACAAATAAGTAACTTTCCATGAAGCAGAAAGGAGGATAAGTTCCTGGAGTAAATTATTCATTGGGAATTATTTTTCTGCTCTAGAGCAGGGTGAATAACCAATATTTTGGTTCAATGGCTGAAATCAGCAATAAGGATCATTGATTGAACCAGAATGTTCATTTTTCAAATTACTGGGCAAAACAAAAAAGTTAAACATTTTCTTATGTTTTCTGGGTTTTTTAAATGCTCTACAAAAAAAAAAAAAAAGGACGAAATTGACCAAAACTTGTGAATAGTTTTGATTGTCCCAAATCTGCACTTTTTGGCGAATAAAACTATTTGAGTGAAATTTTTCAGGTGACTCTATTCAGTTCTGTTTTATTAATCACTTACTTATTCTACTGTAGCACCCAAATACCCTAATCAGGATCATAGTCTCGTGTGCTAGGGTGCTGCACAAATCCAAATGAAGAAACAGTGCCTGTCCTGGAGATTTTACAATTTAAGTCCAAAATCCTGCAGATAGATGTGACTAGGCCCAGGGACTTGGCTGCCCAGGTCCATCTGCAAGATTTAGCACTAAATAAACATATGACAAGGCAGGAGAAGAAACAAGGAAAGGGGTGGAAGATGAGTGGTTATAAATACAGAGTAGAACTGAATAAAAATTTTCATATGAAACTTTTTTTGGCAAAAACTTCAGATTTGGTGACATTAACATTTTGCAAATGTATATTGGTGCTACCAAATTGTTTTGGTCGAAAAAAAAATCCCAAATTGAAATGTTTCATTTTGATATTTTTGAAGTGAAACATTTCAATTTTTTTATTCAAACCAACTTTTCTTATCAAAATGTCCTTTGTTTTTTTAAAAGTAATCAAAAACATTTAAAAATGATCAAAATCAAAACAAAATGTTTCATTTAATCCTCAATGATTTTTTTTTCTCGAATTGCCAACAAAGTGAAAAATGCACAGTGCAAGTTATGAGTAGGACTGTCCAGGAAACAGAAATTCTATTTCACAAAAAATATTGAGGTTTCAATTTTATTTTATTTTGTTCCACATTGGAACAAGAACAAGACCTTTCAAAATTTCAAGAGAGGACCACACCTCCCAAGAAAAGCCGGTATTCCAGTAGTTCAGGTGCTTGCCTAGGATGTGGGTGATCCAGGGTCCAGTTCTGCTCTGAATCTAATAAGCTTCAGTGCAAAGCTTTGGTTTTGACGCATCAGCTACAGCCTGCATCTTTTGATAGGTGCAAGCGTGGGCAGCGGGTATCATAGGCTGGGGGAGGCTGTCTCTGCCCAAACAGCCAGGCATGGCCCCGCCCATACTCTGCCCCCAGACCCACCTCCTGCTTCCACTCTGGGTGGCTCCAGTCTTCCTGTGGGGTGACCTTGGCTTGGGTCACGCCACCTGCCCTTCCAACGCTCTGGGGCAGAGGGGGAAGGCTGGGATCGTGCCTCCCACTCTGGGACTGGGCGGGAAGGCTGGCAGCATTAGCCTGGGGCGGGGGCCAGTGGCTGTGTTGGGGAGTGGGGCAGACTTTGGGCTCTGCAGGTTGGAAGAGGTGTGGGGCCTCAGGCAGAAGGAGTGAGGCTGGGGGGCTAGCCTACCGCAGCTGGCTGTTCATGCATTGCCTATAGGTGTAAGTGGGGAGAGCTGCTGCTCCCCTTTAAACTATGAAATTAACACTCGCCTTTTCTCCAGCGATTTCTCTCCTTGCAGCATCTCCTCACCTTATGCCATGCTTCCCGCTGTGCAACTCAATTGCCTGGAATAGGATTGCAGGTTTTTAAGGTTAACAACTTAGCCCTAACACCCAAAATACACCTCTTTCATTCAACCGAGTTTTTGTTGATACTATAGTGAATCTAGCCCTCCTAGGGTGACCAGATGTCCTGATTTTATAGGAACAGTCCCAATTTTTGAGTCTTTTCCTTATATAGGTTCCTATTATCCTTCACCCCTGTCCTCGATTTTTTAGTCTTTTTTTTATATAAGTTCCTATTATCCCCCACCCCCACACTTGCTGTTTGGTCATCCCTCCTCAGTTGTCACTGTCTGATCAGAAGTTCTGGCGTGCAGATGGAAGAGCAGTTCTGATTCCACCCAGAAAATGGCAGTGGAAAACTCGCCCAAATTGCTTCATTACAAGGTTAAGTTCAGAAAGTGGATCTGGCGGGAAAACCAACATTCTTCTGGTTGGAAAAATTTGGAATGAAAAAATCTTTGTTCAGAACTTGGTATGGTAAAATGTTGGGTTTCCCACAGGGAGTTTTGAATGGAGTCAAAATAAAAATGTTCTGAACCGACATTTTTAAAACAAATTTGTTTTGTCTCCTTTCAACTTAAAATGTTGTGTTGGGTTTTTGACTGAAGAATCAAAGAGAAACAACATTTTAATTCAAAAGGAAAAGCTTTGTCTGGATGTTTCCCCTGGGAAAATCAAACTTTGTAATCAGAACTGATGTGTTCCCCAAGAGGAATGCCTGTCCCAATTCAACTGGTTTGTGGGGAGACTTTCCCCAGACTAAACTTCAGCCAGCTCCATCAAACACCTGTGCAGAGAAGCAGCTTGTCAGAGGGGCAGGTGGGTGAATTCCCAGCTATGCAATTAATCAAACCAGCTCAGGTTGTTTCTAATCGCAAAGAAACAGCGGATTCTACTGCTGTTTCAATATAGGTGCTCAGGTCACCAGACTTATGCCATGCTGTGGAAACTCTGCATCTCTTCAACAAAATCCTCTGGCACTTGAAATATTGAGCTCTGGTACTTCAGTGTGTTTTATACATCCTGCCTTGAATGCAAAGAACCTGCCTTCCCTCTGCTAAGCAGGCTCAACAGTCTATCCCGAAGCCTGTCTGTTTCGCTAACTCTCTTTCAGAGAAATGCTCAATTATTGCCAAGTAAAGATTTGCTTTTCAGGAGAGTCCAATCCACAGAAGCACCCTCTTGCGCAAAGGCAAACTGCCCCTTCTCGCGCGTTTCGCAGTGGCGTGGTGATGGTTTTCTTGAGGAGGGAATGGGGTATAGAAAATTAACTGCACGGAAGAAAGTTTCCCACTCACAAAGTTGGAGAAGTGTTAATATTGGAGCTTCCTAATCAAGTCTCCCAGGAGACAAGGGCATGATTTGTTCTTGCTTCTCGGAGACCTTAACATCCAAGTGCTAAGAGACTTTGACGGCTGGGAGCAGGTTTGGGGCCAGCATGGAAAGGACAAGGGAGGAAATGTGCTTGAATTGTGTAGTCAGAACCTACTGATGATGAAATATGATAAGATGAAAAGTGACACCTCCTGCAAGCAGAACAAGGCTCTAGTGCTTACCAGGAGCTCCCCTCTAGGACAGCTTGATGCTGAACGGTGATGGAAGGGGAGCAGCTTAAACCTGCCCGGGCATTGTGAATGGTGCAGGCAGGGGGTGGAGTGGGATGGCTGAGGAGAGAGCTGAGGAAAAAGTTCCACTGCCTGGGGAGAGGTGGCACTCAGGTAGGGTACCGAGATCTAGGTATAAATGTAACCCCCAGATGACATGAATGGGGAGAGGCCAGGGGTGGTGGGTGTGGAGCGGCTAAGCTGCGATAGTACTCTCATTCTTTGGGGAAGGTGGAGTTTGCCTGGGCTGTGAGCCATTGGACGGAGGTATTCAGGGAGCAGACAGAAATGCTGGGATGGAGGTGCTATGTGAGATGGCCATGGGAGATTTTGACGTTATGAATCAGCTCGGTGGCAAGTTCAATGAACTGGAAACAAGAAAGGCTAGGAGGCAGGGAGAGGAAATGCACATGAGGAAGAGGGATTCTTTTGTGACTGGCAGCTGTATGTGCCTTTGACAGATGCCAGGGCTGGGTGCTGTTTTGGGTATGGCTCGTATGAGAGAAAAGGTAAAGAACTGGGGGTAAAAAGCATGATCCCTTGTAGCTTCAGCAGATATGAACTGCTCCATCAGCTCAGCTTCTGGTCCTTTCAGTTTAACTCCTTATTGCCAATGGCTGCCTAGCAGCAGCAAGAAGCTAGTTTGCTAGTGTGTCTGGGTTGATATTGGAGAGGCAGCGGTCAGCCTGTGTGTAAAGGAAAAGATGAGACCCAGAAGATTGGGTTAAGGCGGAGAGAGGCTCGGACTCAAAGAGAATGATCAGAACCTCTTTGCTCCAGAAATTCTCTGGGTCCAAGCTGCAAAAATCCAGGGTGCATCATTTGGGAGTGATGAGAGGCATGTGTGAGCCAGGCAGGGTGGGGCTGGGGAGATGGAGATGGAACCTCACCCTTGGACAGCGGTTGGAGGGGGCAACGGTACCGAGGGAGGCAGCTGCTCATAGCTGGCTTGTAGAGGGCTGGAGGCTCAGTTGAGGGTTTGTGTTAGCAGCGTTGAAGTATTTGTTGGGGATGCCTCCCTTTTAAATTGGTCCCAATTCTATAGCTCTTAAGATTACAAAAAAATACACTAGAGTGCCCAGCAAAGGATATTGGGCCAAATTCAGGAAGTGCAGATAGTCTCTGAAAATGCAAAGCTCCGGTGGCCACAAATGCTGCTGGCTGAAACTCTCCTGAAGCTTGGCTGATGGTTGGGGTGGTTTTGTATTATCTGACCTGGTTCGTCCACACCCAGAAATGCCCTAGAACACGGCACCGATGTCTCCTGTGTTCTTAAGAAGCTGCTAGGAATCTCAAGAGGAAATTAAATATACATAGATTCTAATCCTCTGACATCTTGCCTGGGGGTTAATTTAGTATCTGTCTTTCCTTAACCAGAAAGAAAATAATTTTGAAAACCCGGTGGCTTTGTGCTTCTGCACCCCCAGCACCTGATCAGTGTGAGCATTCTGTGTGGGTTAGGAGCCTTTCTGTGTCAGTGCCTTGTGTCAGGGCAGCGTTGTGCTGCTGGCCGGTTGCCTGAAAGCCAGGGAGAAGATCTGGCCACTTGTGGATTCCCCTGGGGTACCAGAGTCATCAGGGTTGATGCCACCGCAGGAGTTCCCAGGCCACCCCCTGGACAGTAGGTGTGACCTGAGGAAAGACGAATGGGTCTGGGATTACTTATGCCCCAGTTAACCCTAGCTGGCAAATGGCTTCTTAGGGCCATAGGTAGTTGGTGCAACTTCGAATACCCCGAGGGCTGATCTGATTTGTGCCTTGCAATCAGCCAGGTGCCTGGCAGCACCTCTGTGGGTGGGTGGGTGGGTGGATGAGGAGTGGCACACAGGTGATTTAAAGCCACCTTCATCCTTCACACCTCAACTAATGCCAGAAACACGAGGGGCAGACTTCAGAGCCCAGCCCAAGATGGAGGAGTGTGTGTGTGTGTGTGTGTGTGTGTGTGTGTGTGTGTGTGTGTGTGTGTGCGCGCGCGCGTGCAAAAATATTTCTCTGTTGATTGGTGAAGGAAGTTTGACATTACTGTCCTGAGAAGCCTTTATGGGGCAAGACAAAGCCGAGCACAAACGTGAGCTAGAGACGGGCACGTGTGATAGAACATACAGAGAGACAGAGCCTGGTGTGATTGTGGTGGGGGTATCCTGGGTGCAACCGTAATGCCACTGATGTTTCAACTTCAGAGAGGAAACACATGTTATCTGTTTTTTTAAAAAAAATTTCCTTCCTCTGGACCACTAGGGATGGCCAAGGCTGGAGATGGGACTCTGAATGAGAAGGGCCAGGGCTCTGAGCTGGCACGGTGACGGAGCGTTCTCTTTCTCAGATGCGTGGCTGGCTGGTTCTTGCTCACGGGCTCAGGGTCTAACTGATCACTACGTGTGGGGTCAGGAAGGGATTTTCCCTCCTGATCCGATTGGCAGCGACCCTGGGGGGGTTTTCACCTCCCTCTGCAGCATGTGGGTCATTTGCCAGGAGTCTCTGTGTACATCTCACTGAATCATTTCCCTGCTTTCGCAGAGATCTTGGGCACAGGTGTGTCTCAGGGCTTTGTATTCTCTCCCTGTGCCACATCATTGTTTTGTTCCCGGGGGCTGTTATACTTTGGTCTCATTTCGGCTGCTGAGTTCAGTGTGCGGATGCTGGGGGGGTGGGAGTGGCCTATGCTAAATGAGAGGTCAGACCAGATGATCTGGGGGGTCCTTCTGGCCTTAAACTCTCCAACTACAACTCAAAAACTCATCATTCCCCCCAAAGTGCTTTTCAACACTGTCCCCAGGTCACCTCTGCTCTGAGGGGCCTCTGCAAATCCCATTGGTGCCAGTGGGCGAATACTTGGGCTTTTGCCCTGAATAAAGGGCTCATTTATAGCCTTTTCCCCTACTTCTACTACAAAATACTGTCCCCATTGTGGAACCTGCTAGCAACACCCAGGGTGACCAGATGTCCCGATTTTATAGGGACAATCCCAATTTTGGGGTTTTTTTCTTATAGGCACCTATTACCCACCACCCCGTCCCAATTTTTCACACTTGCTGTCTGGTCACCCTAGCGACACCTATGGGTGAAAACGCAGCAGCGCCAAGTTTTGCACGGCACCGAACTAGGGTGCATGGTGGAAAGGAGGAGTTTGTATTGCACTTGCTCTGAGTTGCGTAGCACGGGGGTGGTTGTAAATAAGTAAATGTGCTTTTTAAAAATAAACTCTTTGAGTTCCAGTATGAGCATCCATAGCACAGAAAGCCTGGAAGAAGCTAGGTTGGAATAGAACTGATGGCCGCACATGAGTGCTGGGCACTTTGCCGAATACCTCTGAAAGGCTGCGGAGTGCCAGCGTGCTGTGGGCCCATGCTGGCAGCAGGCAGGGGTGAAAATAAGTTAAAGGACTTACTGGTGCATCGGAATCCTGGGCAGGGGCTTGGCCTCAACAGGAAGAGGAGGGACCTTTAAATCAAGATTTAAAGGCCCCGGAGCTGCAGCTAGGAGCACTGGGGCCTTTAAATCACCCACAGAGCTGCCAGCTGCAGAGTCGGCTGGGAGCCCTGGGGCCATTTAAAGGTCCTGGGGTTCTGGCTGCCGCTACTGCAGTGGAACTCCGGGCCATTTAAATTGCCGATGTAGCCCTGTTGCGCTACCTCAGGGCTCTGGCAGTGAGGCTCAAGAGGCAATTTAAAGGGCTGCTGCGGGGAGCCCCGGGCCCTTTAAATCGCCAGCTGGGTCTGGCACGGCGCACCGGCTCTTGCCGATATACCATACCATACCGTATTGGGTTACTTTCACCTCTGGCATCAGGACCAAACCCCTGGAGTGGTGCTTAGAAAGTAGCCTTGGGCTTGTCATTTGGCACTTGTGGGTTTTTGGGCTGCTCTGTCTGTTAGCATTTGCCTGGACCTTTTTAAAAAGTAAAGCTGGAAGGAAAGAGGAGGTGCTGCTTTGTGACCAAGCTGCTGTGAGCTCCTCGTGTTGAGGATGATCAAAGGGTGAGCCTGAGCAGTTGGCCCTGTTGGTGATAACACACATCCCTTCATTTCACTTGAAGGGTCCAGCGAGCTTTCTCTTGTTCTGGCTCCCAGCATGGGCTCGTCAGCTCGGATTAATGAGCCAGTCGGACTCTCCTTTTGTTCTTTGGTAGCAGTGCAGTTAAGTCCTCAGATGCTTAGTGCAGGAGGAGTAGACAACCCTTTCATTTGTGATATTACCGCCCTTCACTGCATTGTTTGGCATGGGGGGGAGGGGTGGAGTGGGGAGATGGCAAAGTTCATAACTTCAGCTGGTCATTTCAAGTGTCCCGTTAGCAAGACAAACCACACACCCATCTATACTTTAGTTTAATTGCTGCTTTTTCCAAACACTTCAAAGCATGTTTCTAAGCACAGTGTGCAGCACATATTATTAGATTTGTTTTTGGAATATAATGATAAACTGTTGCCACTATGGATGTAGACATAATTATCCTAAATCTATTTTAATCTATTCTGCCTCTTAAATATTCTGTGTTCTCTTTTAATAAGAGAATGTTCAGCCTTTGATGTTCTAGCAGAGGTGTCGAACGCTCTCCTCTCCTTGCTAGAAATGTTAATTGAATAGCTTGCATTTCTCTTCATTAGCTGCATTAACACCTTTTAATATCGCTTTAAAATCTTGTTCAATTTACTTTCTTTAATCTTTTCCTTTCCCAAAGTGTCGCCTCACTTTGATCCTCATCTTTGTCTTTTCTTTGATGACAACTTGGTGCTTAATTTGTGTTTGAATTGAAATGGAAATTTCCTAATTACCCAGAATTCAGTGTTACGCCATCAGTGTACATTTTATCATGGCATTTTGATATCTGAATTAGCGCCATATGCCTCCCGTTCCCACCAATCTATGGGGGAGGGGGAGGGAGAGGGGAACATATGTGCAATCTAATATTTGTCTCTAAACCTCAACATCTCAACTTTATTCCCCAGCCCCAACACAGACGTGCAAGTGAGCTCTTTTACTGTCCCGTGCTACAGCATACGCAGGCTGTGTGACTACTCACTCCTGCGAGGCAGGGAACACTCGCACCTGGATCCCACACGTGCTTAAATTTCAGCATTTAGGCAGTGCCATTGAAGTATGTGTAACTGCTTTGTTGGGTCAGGGCCACAAGACTCGCTGTCTTGTTGGATCCAATTAAAAGTGACGATGATCGAAAGGTGCCAAACATCAATTTACCTGACTTCTCTCATTTCAGTGTGGCCTAGTTAATCTTGTCCCCTTTCCTTTATTTCTTATTGAAAGAGGCAGCATCAGCTGCAGCCTATTCAAGTTAGGAAAATAGAAAACTTTCAAAAATGGGATTTCCTTTCCCTTGTTTGTGTGAGGTTAGTTTTCTCTGTAGTATTTCTCTCCGCTTTGCACTGGGTGCTGTTCTGGCTCCAGGGTGAGTTGGCACTCAGCATGGAAGAAAAAAGACGGTTACTTTGAGCGTTCTCCTGGGAGACCCGATGGTTTGGCAAGGATTTCAGATTCGATCAACGGAGAAGTTTCACACAGTCATGGCCTTAAAAAAACAAAAACAAAACCCCAAAGCAAAAAACTCTACACTGTGGTCAGCTGGGCTCAGGGCATGCTCTCTACCACTGGCCGTCCAGCCATCTCCTCTCTCACTTCATCTGACCTGGGTCACCTGTGAAGCATGGAAGGTGGTGGAGGGTTTACAAGCCATTCTATCTACTGTGGAGGGCAAAAGATTATAATAAAGTCCTACCCAAACCATCATTAGCTGGCAGCTGTCCCCCCCAGGATGCTTGATGCTCAGTGATTCCACCAAACTCCAAGGGAGACCCTCCGAATGCGCTGACGCCCTGTATTCCTGGGAGTCATTACACAGTCAAAGCCGAGAAGCAGATGTCGGCTGTTGCAGCCTTGCTTTATGCCTTGTGTGCTGCGCTGTACGTGATCTCATCTGTCCTGTCTCCTGCTCCCTCCACATGCATCTCCCTAATGCTCGCCTCTCCAGCTAGTCTGAACTGTCATTCTCCCCAGTTTTTCTCTCGTTAAGTACAAACTCTGTGTTGCACGGCAGCCCCAGAGTCAGCCTGTCCTTCCGCTGGTCCCACTCGTTGGCTAGGTGACAGAGATGTGTTTCCCTGTGGCTGTGTTCCATTAACTGTTGTTGGGTTATGAATGTTCAGAGCTGCACGAAGGAAGCCATTTGCCATGCACAAGGAACTTTTATTAGGCCTACAAAACCCATGTACTCTCGAGTGCCATCTACTGGCACCTTTTCCATTTATTGGCTATTTACATGTGTACAGAATGCTTATTTAACCCCCAGCTTGCTTGGAGGGGCGCATTGTCTCCCTCTAGCGGTGGCTAGGGCCCCTAGAAATGATGAGCCTGCTACAGTCTTGGCTAACAGATGTGAGTCTTTTAGCTCATGTAGTAGAAGTTCATGTGTTTAGCTCCAGAGGTCTCAGGTTTGATCCCCGCTGCCGACACCCATGAGTGGGTCAGCATTACACTTAAAACAGTAATTGCTAGGTGCATGGATGCTCCTAGTCTGTTTCTCTGATGTACAGTTTCTAGATCCAATGACGGTCTGTTGGCCCAATGCCATTTTCTGAGGGAAGGGTTTACAGTAGGTTGTACATGAGTCACGTTCAAGTTCGTTGAGGTGTTTTAAAACGAACTCTGTTCCTGGGGTTTACTTCTCTTTCTTGCTGCTTTTCCACCCTGCTCCCCTGTCATAGATAATGATCAATGCAGTGCGCCCGAGTCCAGTGAAAGCAGAATACGTGCATTATGAACACGGGAAGGTTTATAGTTCCCCTTGTAATTAAATTAAAGTGCAGAAATCAACGCTTGCCATGTACATGGCTTGCTAATTGAGCTTTCTGTGCCCATCTCCTCTGCTGCAGTTTTCACCTTACAAATAACACCGTAATCGCCGGTGCTTTGTGATTTAGCTCTGTGAGTGATCCCGGCCTCATAAGGCTGGAGTGGGGAAATGTAACTTTTTTAAAATTCAGTATGAGCGTGTTGATGATTTATGTCCTTGGTGTATTTATGCTTCCCCACTCCTGCTCCCAGGAGATATTTTGTTTTGCTGTCTATCTGCAACGTCTCTGGCAGCTCCAGCCTTGTTTTTTATTAATGGACTAAAGCGGAGGGTATATTGATTTCCCAGTTATAGCTTTGAAGTTGTAGGCCTGTTTAGATGGTAGTGTACATGAGCTTATATATTTATGTAAATTCTCCCTGCCTAGGTAAATAAGGGGATGGAGTGTTGAGGAAGCAGGTGGCTGGGTGGTGGACACCCAGCGGATTTTAAAGCCCTATGTATGAGATGACTGTTTTGTTATGATCTGGGAGTTGTGCATGTGTTGGCAACAAGCAGGAACATTTCATAGCATGTGCTATTTTCCATGCAGTGATCACTGAGGACCTGATCCAAAGCTCATTGAGGTAAAAAGGATCTTTCTACTGACTACAATGAGCTTTGGATAAACCACTGATTTCTGCCTGTCCCACCCCTGGAATCTTCTAAAGTCAGCTCTTAGGGATGTACTTTACTCCAAGGTTATTCTTTGGCTAGTTCAGGTTTTGAAACCAGCCTCTTTATGCAAGCAAACCAGTTTATAAAGTTTCATTGATTGCAGGATGTGTGTGTGTTCCTCTAATGCAGTGTTTCCCATACCTGGGACACTGCTTGTGCAGGGAAAGCCCCTGGCAGGCCGGGCTGGTTTGTTTACCTGCTGTGTCCTCAGGTTCAGCTGATCACAGCTCTCACTGGCCGTGGTTTGCTGCTCCAGGCCAACGGGAGCTGAAGGAAGTGGCACTGGCTGTTTCCTGCAACCCCCACTGGCCTGGAGCGAACCGTGGCCAGTGAGAGCTGTGATCGGCCCGACCTGTGGACAGTGCACGTAAACAAACTGGCCCGGCCCGCCAGGGGCTTTCCCTGCACAAGTGGTGTCCCAAGATTGGGAAACACTGCTCTAATGCAACAGATCTTATAGAATATCAGGGTTGGAAGGGACCCTACGAGGTATCTAGTCCAACCCCCTGCTCAAAGCAGGACCAATCCCCAGACAGATTTTTACCCCAGTTCCTAAGTGGCCCCCTCAAGGGCTGAACTCACAACCCTGGGTTTAGCAGGCCAGTGCTCAAGCCACTGAACTATCCCTCCACTCCTCATAGACACACGTACATGGAAGCAAGTCTAATACATGGGCTGAGCCCTTAACTGTGTGTTAGATTTCTGAAGTGTGTTAGGATTAGAGAGAAATCCTTCAGCTGCATAGATCAGGCTCTGTGAGTTTCAGAGATAACAGCCTTTATAAAAGTGTCCTGAAGGTGGTGTAAGGATTATCTTACAGAAATGGTATTGGAGCCATTCATTTGTAAGTAGGAAGAGACAGTAGACTATAGACTTTGATCTACAAGTCATACATACAAATGGATGAGATATCACACTGGTCTTTGAAAGAAAGAGAAGCACCTTTCTGACTTTTGCAGGCTTAAAATACAATAAGGCAAGCATCAGGTTGTGCGTTTGAGAGAAAAATATCTATCCTCTCTTTAAAGATCTTATTCTTGGTGCTTATGATCAGAACACTTGGTGTATTCAGTAATGACAAATGGGCACGCTTTGTAACAATAACCTTCGTTATGAATCATATTTGTGTGAACCCCACACACAGTACTTGCTGAGCCCAAGAGGCTGATGATTGACTGATTTATTGTTCACAGTCCTGTCCTGATTTCTGAAAATATATTCTTTATTCATAAATATTCTCCTAGTAGTTCAGGCTGGGGAATACTCACTCGCTTCAGACTGATTGGCGACATACTATGTTTCCTGTTTCCTGATTCGATGACTGAAATGTAAACAGGAGAATAACCACTGGTGAATAATGCATTCTGAATGGGGCTGTGATGGTGGATGGAGGACTGAGACTCAGGCGATCTGCATTCAATTCCCAGGACTGCCAAGTTTTATTTGGGTGAACTTGGCTAAATCATTTACTCTCTCTCTGACTCAGTTCCTTATCTATTACATAGGAATAATAAATCTTCCCTACCTCACAGGAGTAAAAAATGAGTGACTGAGTGGTGCTCAGATATGTGGTAATGAGGGGGCGAATAAGAGAGAGGTGAAGCATTGAGAAGACTTTCGTGAAAGCCAGTGGCTGTACAAATACTGACAGCTAGCTGGTAATGTTGTCCTTGTGAATAGAAGAGAATCTAGTCTGAGTAATTCATTCAATTACTATATTCACAAATCTGTGTCCATCTTTTTCATTATTTGACCAACATGAATATTTATATGGCAACATGAAACGTTAACCAGCAGCAACAGTAATCATAGCTAGGCTCAGTGTGATTGTGATAGCACTTCTAAGCATCATGGCTATGGAGCAAACCAGTCTGGTTCAGGAAATTTGTATGTACCTCTGGAGCAGCTGCCCCTCCTCACCCCCAAACAACACGGCACCATTTTCTGAACATGGCACTGTGCACATGGAGATACTGTCTTGATGAGTAGCTGTATCATGCCAGGGTGATGCTGCTATAACTCCTCAGCAGTGAAAAGGGCCCCAAGAATCCTTGGTCATTGAGGGTTTAGAGGTTGCCACTGGCTACTCTGGTGGGGTCTGAGGTCCTGCAACCTGTGCACCTCTAGTTATTTGTAACGGTGGAAGATTTACAGCTGCTCTGTGCATGGAGGGGGTGTCACAGAGAGGGTTTTTTAACCCTAAGAACATGAGTGGGGTTATAGATGGGCTGGTAGGGAAGTGGACTGCTGGGGTTAAACATGGATTTCCATGAGAGCTGGGATGTCCAACTGATGGTCAGAAACGTTGCAGATGTGGTTGTCTTTGCCTCTAGCAGGTGTAGGCTCTCTTGGAAGAGTAGCCCCAAGGTGCTGGGAGATGCTCAGCCCTCTTGGTCATGGGATTTGTACTCGGATTCAGCCATTGTGGGTGCACATGGGGAGGGGCAGGATCTAATAGGCAAAGGCTTCAGTTCAGGGCATGCAAATGACTGGAGGAAAATGCTGATCTCATTGATGTGGGCTTTCCTGCTGTGTTATTGGCTAGGGAAGAGAACGGTCCCCTGGTTGGCATGTACCGTTGTTTGTGAGGTTGAACCCGGACAAAAGTGCCTTGGTCTTGCTCCCCCCTGCAAAGATCAGGATGACTTCTTACCATGCCACCCAAGTAGCCTGGCCCTTGATATTTGGGTCTGGAGGGAAGCCAAAGAGATGGATGGCTGGAGTTGGGGTGGGGTGAGGCCAGGACGCACTATGGTCCGTGCAGCACTTTGCACACTGCTGCCTCTGGGCACACAACAAATAGAGGGACTTCTGTTGGCCACAGTTCCCTTGGCATGTGAAGATCCCTTGCTGACCACAGGTTGCAGCCTCTAGGACAACTACATGCTTAGTCAGCGTGCCAGCCCCAAACCAACCAGGTCCAGTGTAACTCAGGGCTCTCTCATCCATTTGAACGGCCTCCTTTGGCTACATCTATTTGTTGCCTCCATAGGTCCCACCTGTCCCATGCCCTTTCATCGAATGACCAGCCTGCTGCCTTCTCTCCTGCTTCTTGTTTAACCCTGTGTCCTCTCCAGCATCCCAGAGTCACCAGCTCCTGCCTTTCCAAGCAAGAGCAATGAGCCCTACTGTAGCGTTAGTCACTAACAGCTCCCTGAGAGGCTGGTGCATAAGGAGTCTAAGGGCATTTTCAGGAGCAAAGCTGGGTTTTTTAATCACACCATCCAAGTTCACAGCACTTTCTCAGAGGAAACAATGTGTAACTGAAGTTTCCTTTTCTTACACAGCTTTGCTGGAACCGAAGGGATCTGGATGTGTTATTTACCTTATTGCTTCAAAGGATTCTCAATAAGGTGCCTGATCTCTACAACAGTAAGTACAAATGTGAAAACGCAGCTAACCATTGCGCACGATGTCCTCTAAACTTTGACCAGATTCCACAGCAGGGAGAGGACCCACCTTGAGATTTGACGTGCAGTTGAGGCAGTTACCATGCAATGTTCTGTTGTTGTGCATTGATTAGAGACAGGAGGAAAAAGAGACTGTAGGCTGCAAAGAGGCCAGGAAACTTGCTGCTTCTATCAGAGGACGAGAAGTGACATTTGTATAATGCTTTCCATCATCACATACATTAACTACTCCTTGCTATGAATGTAGGAAATCTGAAGAAGCCGGGCAGAGGGATTAGGTGATTTGTCCAAGGCCACAAAATGTTCTGAGTCAGAGAGGGAATTGGAATTGCAGATTCTTAATGAATCATGGATATTGCACATATCTGTGCCCAGAGAAAGGACTGTTAGTGGAGTATGACCAACGTGGTAGGTTGGAATGAATGATTTTTAATGGCCGTAGATTGTAGGGGCAGTACAATAATGGACTCCAAAGCCTGTGCAGCTAGGAATCCTCCCTTTGAGCAGCCTGTCTGGTGCAGGGGACTAGACAGGGGTAGGACATTGTTTCAGATGGAGACGGGATGCACGCAAGGAGCAAATTCTTCTTTTGTGTGTTTGCAAGCTACTTCTGTTAGCGTCAATGGGTGGCTCTATGCATGTGTGCGAGCAGAATTTGGCCTGAAAGATCCAGCTGCGATAGGAGAGAGTTTTGTCAGGCTGCAGCATCTTCCCTTCGTCTGGACCCTCTTGGGCTATGAAAACCCAACATCTGAGTGCTGCAGGTTGGTGCCCGTGGTGGGCCACCATTTCCCTATGGCATACACTTGTTCCCCAACTAGAAGGAGAGTGTAACCTAGAACACGCTGGCTTCCCTCCATTCTTGTTGCTTCTGGGGTTGTCCTGTCTATATGCTGTGCTTTGTCACAGTGGCATCAGTCTTCCTGGCTCTCATTCCAAGCTCCAAACACCACATCCCCCCTTAATCTCATTCACTGGCTTAAACAAATACATGAGGTTATATTGGTGGAGTGTGTCAGCCCCTCTGCACAGCGCTGTCTGGTGTTGGGAACCTTTCTAGGAGTTGCATTACCTGCCCACTTGACTTGTGGGCACTGCCAGGTGGTCAGATGTTTACATCCATCATTTGTGTCTGCAACTCATTGTACCTGCAGTTATTTCGGGGGCTCAGCGAGGGAGGCTGCCTTAAGTTCCCTTTGAAAATCCTCAAGCCTAATGTGACCTGCAAGAGTCCAATAGCACCTCTTTGGAGAATCAGGGACTGAACCTACACGAGTCTCCTCTTCTAAGCACTAGAGCATGTGGCTTTCTGATCTTACGCCTTCCAGGCCTTCTGTGGTACAAATTACTCTCTGGTGAGGGTTTCACATTAAGGGATGTTTGTAATTTAAAGCAATTTCATTATGATAATTAAGAAAAGGTCTTCAGACTTCATGTAACGAGAAGCTTTTTAGGGAATGTTTGTTTCTGTTAATAGGATTGTGTTGTATTTCTCTAGTCTCTGGTGTTTCTCTTGTAATTTTTTTCAATAGAAAGAAATGAAATCTGAAAACTTTCTTTTGTCAGATGTAATTAGTTTTTAGGTTTGAGGAACAAAGAGCTCTGAGGTGTTGAGGATCACTTTAAATTAAATCTTCATTCACTGTGGAAGTAATGAGAGGAAGGCAACAAATTGGGCATGCTGAAGAATCTTCTTTTGTACAGAATCTTTGCTTTTATAGCTGTTCCACAAGAGGAGCCAAAGGGATTGAAATATCAAAGCTGAGATGCCATTGCTTTGGAGGTCTTGTTGATAGGCTGCAAATGTTCCTGTCCCACAAGGAGCTCTTGTGTACATAACAGCAGCAGTTGCCAACTTGGGCATGCTTCTCAGTGAAGCTGCTCACCTACAGCCACACTTGAGGCGTTAAAACTTACGGCTGGTTTGTTTTCAAAGGTCCATTTCAAGTTTCAACAGCTCGGCGGAGGAAAGATTTTCAAAATGGCTGCAGGAACTTGCTCCTCAGAGGAACAAATCCAAAATGGCAGCCACAAGTGGGCCTCCATAGCGGCTTTGAAAGATGTAAGAGCTGATTAGCAACATAGGAATTGCCAGATTGGATCAGATTCACGGTCCACCTAGTTCAGGATCCTGTCTTCCACAGTGGCCAGCACCAGATGCTTCAAAAGAAGGTGCAAGATCCGCACAGTGGTAGGATAATCTGCCCCCTACATTAATCTCATACTAATCTCCTATAGTTAGAGACTGGCTTTAAACCCTGAAGCATGAGGTTTAATATCCCTTCCAATTTTTTATCATCATTAGCTATAACAACCCTGGATATCCTTGATATCAATATAAATGTCCAGTGCCTCCTTAATGTGCAAGTACAGATGACATCTGCTGTCAAAACACTGGAGAGGTTTTCAAAGCTTCTGGACTGGCTGTAAGGATCTGTTCCCGGCTGAGGATCCCATAGGCCACTTTGGAATCTTTAAAAGCATATGTTCAGATGGCAGCACCTTGAGGCCCCAACTGAAATGGAAACCATATTGTGCTGGGTGATGGACAGACCCATTGTGAGAGACAGACCCTGCCCCAAACAACTTACAATTTCAATAAACAAGCTTAAGAAGGAGAGAGGGGAAATATTCTCCCCATTCTACAGATGGAGAACTGAGTCAGAGAGTCGTCAATTTAGCAAAGCATCTAAGCAGGTGTGGACGGTACTGTCATTAGAGGCAACCAATATGGTGGCTGTGATTTAATGGTGCCACAGGAAATAGGAAAGCCCTAGAAATTGCAATATGTCTGCTACACTTTAAACATTAATTGGCCATCATATTTCTTGGGGAGTTGGGAAAGCTGGTGACACACAAAGGTTACGTTTGTGTCCTTTGAAAAGGGGAACTGAGCAAAGCAAATTCTAAAACATTTCAGAAATCTCTGAAAGGAGTAGAAGAGACCTGAGTCTACAGTGCTATCTGAGACTGTATCAGTTACAAAGGGAAGTCTCAGAAACAGAAAGATTAGGCTGGCCTTCTAGTATTCATTGGTCAATAGTCCTTCCCATGGATGGCTGTGAAAATATGGAATAGACCAGGGCTCGGCAACCTTTCAGAAGTGAGTGCCGAGTCTTCATTTATTCACTCTGATTTAAGGTTTTGCATGCCAATATTACATTGGAACGTTTTTAGAAGGTCTCTTTCTATAAGTCTATAATATATAACTGAACTATTGTTGTATGTAAAGTAAATAAGGTTTTTAAAATGTTTAAGAAGCTTCATTTAAAATTAAATTAAAATGCAGAGCCCCCCAGACTGGTGGCCAGGACCCGGGCAGTGTGAGTGCCACTGAAAATCAGCTCGCGTGCCATAGGTAGCCTACCCCTGGAATAGACTATGGCAGACAGCAATGCAAGGAGATCTAGCCTGAACGTATTTGTATAATTATAGTCAGTGTAGGTGAGGTCACCTACTCAACACTTTCCATGATAAACCCTTGTTTTCAGTTGCTGATTACTTTTCCCAAGCTAAACTGTATTGAAATTTCCTAGGTGGGGTGTCTGCCTTGGCCTGAAATCTTGTTTTGGGGAAGTTTCAGCTAAAGTGGTATTTCCAAGAATAGGGTTAGAAAAAAATGTTTTGTCATGGAAAACAAAACAAAACAAAACCAGAATGTCATTAATAAGCTCCCATATATCCCTGCTTTGTAGCAGGGACTTGAAATTCAGCAGGAGAGGGGGTCACTCTTGGGTCAGGTTATTTGCCCTTTGTCCTCCCTATACATATTTGCACAAAGTTAGCAGAGTTGTAAACCTCTGAAAAATCTGCACAGTTGAGACTGGTGGGTTTGGCAACCAGGGACAGCTCTAGGCATTTCGTGCCCCAAGCACGACACAGGCAGGCTGCGTTCGATGGCATGCCTATGGGAGGTCCACCGAAGCCGCGGGACCAGTGGACCTCCCACAGGCAAGCCGCTGAAGGTACCCTGCCTGCCACCCCCGCGGCACCAGCAGAGCACCCCTCGCGGCTTGCCACCCTAAGCACGAGCTTGGCGTGCTGAGGCCTGGAGCCGCCCCTGTTGGCAACTGAATTCTCCAAAGAGTCCATCTGCACCGAACATAGAATCAGAGACATGTGGGGGCTGCACTGGATGATCCCCCACCAGAGTTGCTTATGCTGGCTACAGGGCTGCGTGGTGCAGACCAGGAGGTGTCCAATAGCAGTAGCTGAAGGGAGAATCTGTCTTGACGTATTCAAAGTGTACATTGCTGAGTGATGAATCCTCCCCTCCCCTGTCTGAGGCAGGTGCTAAGTATTATCCTCATTTTGCAGCGGTGGAAACTTGGTGATAGACTTTCCCAGGTCATGTACTGAATCAGCGTAAACTACAGTCCGTGGCTTTGGCAAAATGACCAGTGACTGCTGCAGACGTCCACTTCGAAAAGAGTGAAAATGGGTCAGATCTCTGCTCTCTCCTCCCATCCAATGTAACAGGGTCTTGTTTATGGGGCTGCGTTTCTAGGCATGTTCTGAGGTTTGACCAGAGCTCGCTTCAGAAAGGGTGCAAGGCGTTCGGCTGAGGGAGGTCTGACTCCTGAACACTGCCTGGGCCGTTTGGTCAAGGTACACGGTGAGGACAGCCAAAGTCAGTGTGGTTGCGGGGTGCTCTGTGAGGGTTTCTGAGAGCCCAGAATGTGGCCGATGCACCTGTTACCTGGCTGGAGAGGGGACCAGGGGCTGGGTGGGAGGGAAGCTGAGCCTTTCCCTTCCTCAGGGCTGCGGAATGAGACAACGTGAACAAGGAGCTGAACTGGGGGCTGGCATGGAGGTGTGGGAACGCAGTGGGTCCAATCCTCCCATGCAACCCAGCTCCACTCGGCACAGGCTCCAGCAGGGCTAATGGCTGGCTTTAGGCCACATTTAGCCCTACCTATTGCTCTGATGCCAAGGAGCTGGTGTGGCAGCTGGCAATAACTGAAGCATGGAGCACTTTGCTCACACCACCTTTCCCAGCCTTGTCCCCCCCCGATATCAGAGGCTATGGAGAGGCATGGAGCAGCCATTCGCTGGGGGCCTCTGAGCTGGCTAAGGGGGAGCCATGGCACAACGATAAATTGCCCCTCTCCATTGGATAACAAGGGAACACTTAATGGGGTGTCTGGAGTGAAGGGGGCTTTTTCGAGTCTTTGGAAAATGCTGGGCCTCAGGTGTAAACAGGAGTAACTCAGCTGGAACTAACCGAGTTTGGTTAGTTTGGCCTCGGTCCCTTCTTTCCTGTGATAAATGAAGGGAGGGAGGTAGCTCCCTTTTATGGACACCCAGCCAGTCAGTAGCTATAAAATCCCTCATAGTAGCTGTTCTCTAATTGCTCTACTTGTAAAGGGTTAGTAGCTGTTCTCTAATTGCTCTACTTGTAAAGGGTTAGAAAGTCTCACTGCTGTGCATAGGTAAAAGGAAGTGAGTGGACACCTGGCCAAAAGAGCCAATGGGAAGACTAGAACTTTTTAAAATGGACTAAAGACTCTCCTTTTTTCTGTCTGTCTGTTGTTCTCCCCGGGAGAGGTGGACAGGGCAGAGCTATGCTGTAAGGAGCTTGGGGCCAGGTATGAAAAATCATCAGTATCATACCTAGAAACTACTTGTTTAAAACCCCAGATGTGTAAGTAGATCAGGAAATGTCTAGAAAGATGCGATTAGGTTTATCCCTTTGATTTCTTTATGGCTTGTGGACTCCTCTGTGCTAATCCCAGATGCTGTTGTTTTACTTGTAACCTTTAAGCTGGACCTCAAGAGAGCTATTTTTGGTGCTTAATCCTTGTAGCTGCTCTTTTAAAATCTAGCAATAGCCTGAGTTCTCAGATGTATTTTCTTTCTTTTTCTTTATTAACAAAAATTACCTTTTTAAAGAATAGAATTGGATTTTTGTGTCTTAAGAGGTTTGTGCACATGTTGTTTCATTAGCTGGTGGCAACAGCTGATTTCCTTTTTTTCTTTCTGAGCTTTTTCCAATATATGCGTGTGCGTGCATGTGTGTGTGTGTGAAAGGGCGTGAGGATACCCCACAGGAAGGAATTTCCAAATGCGCCTTCCTGGGCTCCCAAAGAGGTTTTTGCACTTGGGTGGTGGCAGCATCTACCCACCCAAGGTCAAAGAAGAGCTGTAACCTTGGGAGTTTAACACCAGCCAGTATCAATTTTTAGAATCCTTGCGGAACCCACCCTCGGCACTCGAAGTGCCAGAGTGGGGAATCAGCCTTGACACTTCCCCTGCAGCACCATGGGTAGGCAGCAAGATCCCGCAGCATGAGAATAGCATGCTCACTTTCAAAGCTTGGCTGGCCTCTCCTAGCTCACCTCCTGGCAAGTCCTGCCTCTGTGCTTGTCAGAAAGGCTGCTTGAATGCAGGCACTTCTTGACAAGGCTACTTAAATGAAGAACCCTGCCTGTTGTTCAGCAGAAAAGAGGCGAGTAGTGAATTGTTCTGTGAATTTATTATTGATAACTAACATGACCTTATTTTCATGGCGTTCCCTGGTCTCTTCTGGAGAGCAGCAGTGGAGGGATAGGGATAAGTGCAGGAAGAGATGTAACTGTCACCATTTCACCTTCGGGTCTCTCTTTAACCCATCTCTTGATGTTGGAATCCATTCGTATTCCTTGAACTTAAGTGCAGCCATGTTATTAGACCTTCTCTCGTGACCGCTCAATGCTAAAATATGTAGCACCTACCCAACAGACCATCCCTTCCTCAGTCACATTGCTGGCAGGCTGGAGACAGCTTCCTGAACTGCGGCAGCAAGCTGCCCTTTGCCCAGAGTGTCTCTAGAGCAGCACAGTTGCCAGAAAAACACTGAGAAGGTCTCTCAGATCTTAGTCAGAGCACTAGTATTTGTTCTCCGAGCACAGAGAAATGTGGCAGAGAACTGCTCGGGCTGGCGATGGAGCACAAGTGTGGAAACAGAGCCTGCCTCCATGTTGCCAGTGCTCAGAAACCCTCGCAGCTTAGCCACCCCCTTGACTGTGAACTCTCCGCGCAGCAATGGCACGCTGACAGCACTGGGTTGGATTGCATTAATCCAGCAGCCCGGAGTGGTTGCCAGCAGAGGGCACTCAGTCAGCACTGAAAAGGGAGGGAGATGTCTGTCTGGTGTGCTCAGCCAAGCATTCACAATTTGCTTCAGTCACTGGGCCCCATTTGGCACTGTTTACGCAGGAATAACTCCTTCCTCTGACATTCCTGTTACCAGAAGGCGGCTGAAAGGGAGGGACACTAGCCGTGAGGTGATGTAGCCGCTGAGAGGGTCTCCAAACACCTGGGACCTCATTTACCTGCTTATGCCGAGCCAGCCTCACTGAGATGGCTTCTGCTCTTATGTTAGGGGTGGTCACCTGTTACCAGCCCATGTCATTGATGCTGGCTGAAGTTAACAAGCTGCCCCCAATAAACTGCTAACGACACTGAGATTTTTGGAGCTATGGGTCCTGAGAGGCCATTCAAGGGGAGATGAGCAAAGGTGTGGGGGTACCTCCTGAGGGCAGCGTTTTAAGTCCCCCAGCAGGTGGCCCCATCTGGGTGCTGATATCTCCAGTACCTGTTTACGCTGGATGCTCCAGTGTGTGTTGCTTGCAGAGGGGTTGTGACAGGCTAGAGGCCCGTATTGGCTGGTTCTGCGAGGTGACTATGACCGAGACGTGCCTGGGAATGATATCCAGGTGCCCGAATGTACATGGGTGATGTAGGTGGTGTCCAGCAATGTGATGCATGAATCGCTCCTATTACTACTGCTGGGAAACATCAGGTCTATTACTAGCTGTGGCCTTGCTGGGTAGCTGCCATTATGGAAGGCCTGGTAACTCAGGAAAACAGACGTGTAAGGATACCATGGTTTGGCCTTACAAGTAACTCACTTCAGTGGATAACGTGACCAGGATTGGGCTCTCACTTGGCAGCTGTGAAAATATATTGTGTGTAGAGCCCTTTGCTGCAGCTCAATATCTTCACTGACGTTATCTGATATTCAGAATTCATGCTGCTATTGGGCATTTCGGTCACATGGTGCTGGGTCTGTTTCCCTGATTCGATCAGCCTCATGTTTATGGCATGAATGGGGGAATTCAGAATTTGCATTTCACTAACCTGCAATACTTCCTTTAAAATGAACGGTTCTGGCAAACTTTCCTGCCAGTAATCCTGTCTGCTAGAACACGGCCCAGTGGGAATAGTGAAAGGGAGTGAGCACATACAAGAATTCCTGCTTGGGCCATCAGCAGGATTTGAACCCAGGACCGTCCTTGCTGAAAGCTTGAGCCTACAGCTTGAACTAAAAAAGTAATTCCCTTAACTGGCAACGACAGAGGACTCTTATCTTGTGCTAGAGGGTGGCTCTGCCAGTATGAGTTACACACAGTCACAGCAAACTCGCTACAACAGGTGCAGAATTTTTGCAATGTATTTATTTCACTGTGCAGATCAATACAGAGTTTGCACCGGAGGGGGGTGGTGGAAATGAAAGGGAATTTTTAGCCTTTGAAAAGAAGATGGATCATGTCTGCTGTGTGAAATTCAGAGACCTGGACATGAGTAAGATATGCGTGCGATGAAAAACATCCTGAAAGTTTGTACTGTATAATTCCTGGATGTAGAACTCTAACTTTGTGCAAAATGATAGGGCCGCCCAGGGAATACAAAAGCTGAGGCGCATGCAGTACCACAGCCCATAATGTTGTTTGAACATTGTCTGCAAATCCCAGAACGGGCCATTAGAAATTAAAGAGATGCTGTTAATCTGAGCTGGAAATAAAGCAGAACACACATGAGCTCCTCTGGTTGGTCTAGACTACTTGTGGTGTCAACTTCAATTGGAATAAACAAGTGTTGCTCGGCTGTAGTGAGCTACTGGAATGCAGAGTGTTGCTGAGAGCTAGAGATTTCTCAGTTCCCAGATGACAACCACTTGCCCAATTTCTGCTCATTTTTAAACACAGGCAGTTGTGAAACTGAGAGGGTACTCATGGGTGCTCATTACTACTTCTTCTTTTGTGCGAGCTTTTCCTCCAGCGCCCACTTCTTGCTCTCACAAGGGAGTTCATATCAAATATTCAAGGCAGATTACAGCAAGAACCACACATGCACCAAAAAAAAACCAAAAAAAAAACCCACCCTAAAATGTTCAGTTGCTCAGATAAAGGAGCTAAAAGTGTTCTATACAGAAAGGGAGGCTTTCTCAGTCCTTGCTCCCTGGACAGTTCTGTTTTTATTAATGCTGAGCCAATGTCTGTTCTGCAATGGGTCCCAGTTGGACATGGCACAGTTTATTATATGATATAAATAAAAAATGGCTTCCAGGGGTAACACGTGTGACTAATTCAAAAAAATGTTTGTGTAGCACTAATTTTTTTAAAAAAAGTGACAAGTGTAATCCTCTGATAGGTTTGGGCCTGTTTGAAGTGAGTTTGGGGGTCTCCAGGTCTGTCCCTAGTGAATACATCGTCCGCGTTACTAAAAACACCATTGTAACTGCCATTATTCGTAGATTCTAAGGCCAGAAGGATCCATTGTGATCATCTAGTCTGATGTCTTGTGTACCACAGGCCAAGAATTTCACCCAGTGCTTCCTATAACCAGTGACTGAGCTGTTTAAAATTTTTTTAAAAAAAATCTTATCTTGATTGAAAGACTTCAAGGGAGCGAGAATCGACTGCATCCCTCAGTTCGTTGCCCATGCTGGTTGGACTACGTTTCCCATGATTCACTGCAGTTGTTGTCTATCTCACTGCAGGGGCATGGAAAATGCAGCCTGACTGGCTGAGGTATCTGCACTACAACTCCCATGAGACACTGTGGTGGCATTTCAGAATCAAAACGGTTGTTTTCAGCCAAAACCTGAACATTTGAGTTCCTGGACATTCCGGTTTCCAAAGGGGAAAAAACAAACTTTTTGTTCAGAAAGCAGATTCTTTTAATGAAAAATCTCATTTAGTTGAAAACTTGACTTCCCCCCCGCCTACCCCCCATCAAAAACAGTTTTGGCAGAAAACTTTCAATGATCCCTACTAGAGACCTGATTAAGTTCCTATCAGGAAAGTATCTAGAACTGGCCCAACAACTTGCTATCAATATATCTGACACAGGTTGGGGTGCTCCTTCCAAAACGTTGTTTGAGGGGCATTTAAGAAAGTAAGAAAGTGCTTCAGTCCCAGTAGTCAGGGATGAAGCACATTGGCAATACATTGTAAAACTCTTGTGTGTAATGGACCAGGGTGTAGGCAGGCCAGACTAGCGGTCACAGCTGGGCTGAGGTCTGCCCACCAGGGGATGGTAATTGCCAGGCAGGAACTGGAGGAATCGTAAAAGCCAGGTTCTGTAAGCAGGAGTCAAAGTCAGGCTGGGATCAAAGACTGGAGATCAGAGGCAGTACCAGCTTAGAATCCAGAGGCAGCAGGAGATCAAGCAAAGTCTGGAATTGCAGAGGGCCAAAGTCTGTGTGGTTGCGCAGAAAACCCTTCTGGTTAAATCGAGTATGTGGTCAATCAAAGGGCTGCAGGGTACAGTCAATCTGAATCTTTTGGGCAGTACTTTCTGCAGCGCCTACTCTCCATAGAGCTCCCTGGCTGTGCCTTTGCATGGCCTCCGAATGGCAATGTGAGACTACCAGCCATCCCATGCCTCACAGACCTGGGTTCTAACCCTTGGGTGCTTTATCTGGTCTTGTCTACACTAGGACTAGTGCTGCTGATTGTGAAGGTGGGAACACTAGTCTAAGATAATGCACAGGTGGCTAAACTCCCATATTGTGTAGATGTGCTTTGAGCCAGGTTAGGTAGCACAGCATTTAAATGCCAGGTTACACCAGGTTCCGTGAATGGTGGGGAAGGCCAGGATATAAACCAGGCAGTGAGCAATTTCCACTGCTCATCTGGCACCTTTCATGATCTCTAGCAAATGTTTTGAAGTTAAAGTCCAAGAAATGGCCCTAGCAAGGAATTCCTTAGTTTAGTGCAAAATTCTCCACACCACTCTGACCTCAATGGGCATGTACGCAGAGAACACGAGTGATCCCTTGAGCAAGCTGAGAGGAATTTTGTCTGGAATGAACATTTTAGATGCTGTTTAATTGGTGTGAATTTTTTGAACATTGTCTTAATACTAACACATTTGAAAGTGAAGTGGGCATAAACTTGCTCTGCCCTCTGCCAGGAATTTATCATTCATGAAAGTTATTTTGCACTTAGGGCAACTGGAGGAAAGTGACATGTGATTTTTAGACTGTAGATGGGAAAATAAATTTTCTCCAAGTGATATGATGCTACAATAAGAGACATTTGGAAACCAGCCAAAGCTCATGAGTACATCCTCCTCTAGAAATACTTTGCAGTTTCTTTCACTCGTTCTTTTAGAGTATAATTGTGGTGGTAGTGTTTCTAATTATGATGCAGCTGCAATAACTAGTTACAGGTATGATTAGGGTTGTCTAGCGGTGCGGGCCGAGGGATGTACTGGCCGCCACTTCCTGCAGCTCCCATTGGCTTGGAGCAGTGAATCGCGGCCAGTGGGAGCCGCGATCGGCCAAACCTGCAGACGCGGAAGGTAAACAAACCATCCCGGCCCACCAGGGGCTTTCCCTACACAAGCGGCGGCCCTAGTTTGAGAACCGCTGCTCTAGGATCTATAAAACAAAACCATGTCACTGAAGGAGCCTGCTCCCCCAGGATTTCCATAGCAGTGTGGGGCTTGCTCCTTGTCATTGAAAATGCACTTCGTTAAGAAGTCTGAACTCTAATGCAAGCTGCAAGAGCCCCGTTTCCCTGAGTGGTGTAGAGCTCTGACTGTAATTCTGCTCTCCCAGCCCGGCATCGGCTGGCCTTGTATTTCAGGAAATGCACACGCGTTCGCTTTGCCAGATACCTGACTGCCTTTTGGCTGACTCCAGTCCTGGGGGGACACAGTGAATTAGTGCCAGGAAATAATTCCCACCAAGCCTCCTCAGGGGAAATACCCACTTGCCAGTAGGTAACTCTGATCCTGTGGCACCTTTCACTCTGGGATCTCAAAGTGCTTTTCAAACCTCACACCTCACCTCAGCCCTGTGAGGGCAGCTAAGGGATCACGTTACCCAAAGCTTGGGTGTAACTCAGAAGCTGTTTGCTATTGCACAGCCTGGCGTGAAATGTTTCAGGGAGGAAGTGGTGAAGAACATGATATGCAATTCGCAGTGTGGGGAGGCAGACGGTAATTACTGAAGGCAGAGTCTGGCTTGGACCCTGGGGTTAACACCCTAACTCCGCCAGCAGCAGCAACAATAAAAAAAAGAACCATGTAATCTTTCGTAACCATAAGCAGTCAGGCCCTATTCTGACATCTCCTCCCAACAGCAGCGTGCCCCCTTAGACAACAGCAGGGCAAGTTCAGCAGAGTCTCAGATGGAAGGATAACATCACCCCCGAATCACCATTTTGCGGCATGTGGATGCTTCTTTGTAGGTCTTCCATCCAAGTGACGACCCCACCCAACCCTGCTGAAGCATCTGACAGGATCACAGTGCAAAGTGTTAACAGCTACAGGCTAACCACAGCCTCTAATTACGCATTATTTCCCCCTTCCCACCCTCCTTTTGTGGCTGTTTTAATTTTTTTCTAACTCTTGATGGTTTGATTTCTCCACACTGGCACCTGTAGCACGCTGCAGTTGAGCAGATGAGTCACATGCCACCCACGTTGTACCTCTAGAAAGATGGTGGCAGGGTGCCAGAGGCCTACCTAGCCTTGTTCCTCACTCATTTTGTCTACGCAGTTAAACGATCCAGTTTTATCCCAGTAAAGGGAGTACAGCATGCTCCTGGTTTTCCCTGGGTGGCTGGCTGTTTCTCATGCACGGCTCCTCAGGAAAAGGCATGTTGCCTGCTCTACAGAAATCTAGCTCTGGAGCGGCCTTCTTGTGTACTACCTGGTTTGAACCTTTGTCATTTTGCTGGCCGGCCAAGCACACTCCACTGTGAAACCTGCCACTGGTGTGGGCAGAAGGGCAGGGGAGGGGGAAATCGCATGGACCTGGCATGTTCTTGCTGAAACACATGGGCTGGCTGGGGGAGAGCCCAGGGCAACATTCTGTGCTCCAAAGAGAGAGAAGAGGTGACGTGACACAGGTATTCATGCATTTTGCTACAGCTCCCAGCACATGCTCTGACCACTGGGGCCCTGCCCAGTGCGGTATTGCTCATGCTTGAGGTCTAGCCTGTGTCCCTGCACCTCTGTGGAGCAGGCTGGAGGGGGGTAATCGTAATTCTGCTCCAGGGTGACATGAAGGGCCAATCCCTACTGGGAACTGCTATAGTGTCTTGTACAGCTCTCCAAAAGCCCTAGCTCCTCGGCTTGCCTGCCCTCCCCAAGGCATAAAGCGCCTGCCTGTGCAGACTCGTCTGAGAACAGGAAAGCAGGAGGCAGATGGCGGAACACATGCTTCTGAAAGTGAACCCCTCCGCTGTGGTTTTGTACTCGTAGGCAAATGGATTTTGCGGCTCCAGTCAATCTACTCATAGCTGAAGAATCACTTGGCAAGTGCCGGGGAGCTACCACCCCCAGCACCGCACCCTGTGCTGTCTTGTAGGCAAATAACACACAGCATGTTGCAGTTTCAGATAGGCCAAGGTGGCTGCTTGGGTTGTTTTGTTTTGTTTTGTTTTTTTAAGCAAACGCCTATTTCCATTTTAAAGAGAGAGACAAATGGCTGTGGTCAGTCGCCAGCAGCTAGAATATAAACCAGATGGGGAGTTGGATTATGACAGGTCTGGCGAGCCAGGGATGTTCACACACTTGGCAGCAGAGCGAGAGTGGAATGATCCACACCAAAGAGGGTTTTGCAAGAATAGCAGGTTCCGTTTCTTCTTTCGTGCTGAGAGTGAGAAGTGGCTGCCGCCCACCACCCAGCCACACGCTGCAGCCACAAAGTCTGTTTGCTTTAGCAGCCTGGTTACCCCTTCTCCTAGGTGTGTGGGAGGGGATGGGCTCCAACCTGGAGGAAAGTACTCTGTGCAGTTTGTGCTGGTGTGGGGCACGCTTAGCACTGACTCGAAACATGCACCGCCTCTGGGTGACACAGGTCAGACTGCACCAGCATCTCCCCAGCTGTGGGAATTGAGAATGGCAAATAGAGGAAGTGGTCAACTTTGAAACCAAACTAAGCTTTGGCTCAGACACATTGGGGTGAAGCTAGTTTCTTTGAGTAATTTCAGAAGCTAATCTAGCTGCTTCTTAAACTGGTGCAAGTCTCAGTAAATGTGTGTGGGCACTTACTCTAGCCTCCTTTAGAAAAAGAAATGAATCCCGCTGGAATCCCATGTACTGTATAGGGTTTTACTAACCAATAGGAAAATGAAATGAATCCACTGTATTTCTCTAATCTTTTGATTTCAACACTTTTAGGTTGTGTCCTTCTGTTTTCAGTTTAGTCACTAGGCAGGGGTTCTCGCAACAAAAGATTTGGTGGCCTGAGAGTGCGGCCACCAGCTCTTACTGGTGGCCAGCCTGACACTTCTTCCTAAAATACTTGATTAACTGTAGGAAAAAGCAAATAAATCACACATACACATAGTAATTTATTCATGTAGGGTTCTTTTGCAGACTCAGTAATAAAAATATTACTGTGAAAAGTGATATTTGTAATATTTTTCTCAGCAAGTACCAGGACAAATTAAGCCCTGAGTTGTGTGGGGGTGGGGGTGGTTAGAGGTCGAGGCAGTGGGGGACACATGGTGGGATGGATGTGGGCCTGGGCGATGGAGGGGTGGATGCAGGGCCAGGAAGCCAGTGGCATCCAGGGGTGATGGGGAGGAGGGCATGGATGCGGGGCCAAGAGAAAGGAGGGTGGGTGGTGAACCTTGCAGTCATGTGGCTGGAGCTGGGGGTTGGCGATCGCTGCTGGCGGGCCAGGGGTCAGTGCCTGTGGCCAGAGCCCAGAGCGGAGGGCAGGAGCTACATGGCTGGGGCAGAGAGTTGGAGCCCAGGGCCAGTGCCCACCGGCTTTGCTTCTCCTCCCTCCTCCCCGGTCCCACATCACCTCTCAGGAAGCTGTCATGGCTGCAGGGAAACCCTCTGGTGGCCACATTCGAGAAACGCTGGTCTAGGGGTGAGGTTCTCCCCAATCTTTGTGTGTGTTCTTATGCTTTTGTAAACTGGAGTAATTTTTGCCATTTAATCAGTCCTGGAGAGAATGCATCTGCTTTGGTTTGTTCTTCGAAGATGTCTGTTTTTTAAACAGTTTCATTTCAGCATTTCGCCTTTGCATCCTTTTCATTGTGTCCCTTTTTTGGGCTGCAGCAAATTCAGTCTCATCTCCATGCATGGACTGATCTGTCACGCAGTTTAAATGCCAACATTTCTGTGATTTCTATATTGGGCAGACTGGACAAAATGAGGCCCGACTGGACTACCCAGCTGAATGTGCGGCTTGG
Organism: Gopherus evgoodei; assembly: GCF_007399415.2. Classification (NCBI taxonomy): domain Eukaryota; kingdom Metazoa; phylum Chordata; order Testudines; family Testudinidae; genus Gopherus; species Gopherus evgoodei. Next base: position 2,934,323 of record NC_044331.1, read on the forward strand.
CTTTGAGAGGTAACACTGTAAGAGTGACATAATGGGATTCCAGGTTGTTTTTGATTTTTAAGGTCACAACTGCTTGATTTACAAGTAAAATACTTTTCCTCCTAACTATCAGCCCTGCAAACTCAACCTGGGATCCGAATGTTCAGCTGGCTTCTTTCTGGCTTCAAATTATGAGCTTTAAAGATTCTGTCCACAATAACACCTTTGCAAAGTTCTTCTGAAGCTGGGCAAACTTGGCCTTGACTTTGAAGGAAACAGGTCACATTTTAAAGTTTGGTACCCACACTTAGGCATCTGAATACAAGGGGCTTCTTTTGCAGGTGTCGAGTGCCTGCAGCTACATGGAATCTTTGCCATGTTGGTGTTACAATCTAGTCCACATTTTATAGCAGCACAATAGTAACTGACGGGGGCACAACTTGTGCCACACGTGCTATAAATCTACTAGTGCAAGTGCTCTCTGTTGTCAATAAAGAAGGCGTCCTGTAGGTAATATACTGGCCTTTAGAAATGGGCTCTATTGGCCATTGTTTTTAACAAAACAAGCCAGAATCAGAACTTTTGCAGTGATCTTTCAAAAATCCCTGTTTTTGTGTATTTCTTAGTTGGAAACAGAAATCACATATCATTTAATTCAAATCATAATGGCCATTGAATGCAATCCAGTGAACAATGGCTAGGTTCCCCCTGCCCCATTCACACACATTCTCTTTTTTCTTCTTTGTCTTTTTCCACAATAACGTCTCCAAACATCTGTAACTTTGGAAAAGTGGCAGTGGCAGTCTTAGGTTTGCTTTTGTTCCCTGTCACTTTCCCGATGTTGGAGAAGATTTGAGAAGTTAGAGTGGGGAAAAAATAAAAAGAGAGAGTGGAGGACTTCTTCCCCTGCCCTCGACATGATTCTTTCTATTGGATTTAGCAGCCAAAAAAGAGAAACAGGAAAAAACAAAACTTCAACATTTTGAAAATTTAGGTTTCGAACATGCATGAAAATTTCAATTGGAATGAAACAGGAAAAATTAAGTTTCAAAATTTCCAGTTGAAATATTTTGTTGAAAACATTTTTTTGTGAAAAAATTAGTTCAGTTTTTCAGTGTATTTCCCCCTCCCGCCTTGGAAAATTCAGGGACCTGAACCAGAACCGAAGAACCAGTTTGAACTGGTATTTTTACTTGAACCAGAAGTGACCTGAGAAAAGGGTCACCGGTTAAAATAACGGGTCAGCATTTTTTAAAGCTCAATATTTTAAAAAACTGTGATTAAAGAAGCCAAGACAATAACCAACAGGCATGTGATTGCTACCAGGACGGCCTGGCCCAGGAGAAGGAGGCCAGCTCATGAGAGCAGGGAGGGAAAGGGGAAGCCTAGGAGCTGCCTGGAAAACAAATGAGGCAGCAGGGGCCCCGGAGACCGATGAACCGTCTCTGAGACTGCCCCCTGGGGAGAGAAGAGGTGGGGTGTTCCCTGGTCCCAGAAGTTAACAATAACTCTTCAAGCCAAGAAAAATGTAACAACTCCCTAACCCTTCTGCCCCTCAGACAGGCCTCCTCCCACCCATCCCCAATCCCTGGGGAGCTCCTTCCTCCACTTTCCCCACTGGAGGCAGGGTCCACCGCCCAAACTCCAACTGATCCTTTCACCGCGGAGGTCCAATAAGAGAGAGCAAATCTTACAAGATGTTATATTAGTTTGCGCCAACAAATTGTTCATAAAAAACAAAAGCATGTTTATTTGACAACACGCAAATACTAGGAAAACTCATGTAAAGTTTTACAAAAAAAAAGGTAAAAAATCAAAATAGTTTCAATTTTAAGTTTCAGCTCTTTGAATTTACTTCCACTAAGACTGACATTTGATTTGAACTGGTAACCGAGCCCTAATTTTTTTTGGTGGCTTGAACTGGACCTGAACGCACTGAATGCAACTGAAACTAAACTTGACCCAATATAAATATCAGTTTGATCCCTCGGAAAACTTTGATCATTTCTGCTTAGAAACTCAGAAATGCCACTGGCTGCTTTATTCATGTGCCTAACTTCAGGCATTCAAGTTTTCCAGTGTTTGCCTAAGCTGACAATTCTACGGATGCTCGAATCAGGTGGGGTGTAGCCTCTGTGGGGTAGCAGGTGTAGGAAGCATTAAAACCCAGCAGATCTGAAATTGCGGCGTTCCCGGTTTGCTCTCTCGGTCCCGGAACCCCGAGCAAGCAGGTCTCCTTCCCCGCGGTTTGCTGGCTGGCTCCGGGACCGAGAGAGCAAACCGCGGCGTTCCCGGTTTGCTCTCTCGGTCCCGGAACCCCGAGCAAGCAGGTCTCCTTCCCTGCGGTTTGCTGGCTGGCTCCGGGACCGAGAGAGCAAACCGGGAAAGGAAACCAGCTTGATTACCAGAGGCTTCCTCCTTCCACGGAGGTCAAGAAAAGCGCTGGTGAGTGTCTACATTGCATTACCAGCGCTGGATCACCAGCGCTGGATCCTCTACACCCGAGACAAAACGGGAGTACGGCCAGCGCTGCAAACAGGGAGTTGCAGCGCTGGTGATGCCCTGCAGATGTGGACACTCTCAAAGTTGCAGCGCTGTAACTCCCTCACCAGCGCTGCAACTTTCTGATGTAGACAAGCCCCCAGTTTGTCAGAGCTACTGAACCTTAGCTCAGTTTCAATGTTAGCCACTTCCTGTGTCTGCTATTCTCACTCCCCACAGCTGGGGTGGCCTGGTGTTGTCTGGTGCATACATTTGATTCATTGCTAAGCCTGCCCTGCATCTGGACAAAGCACTCTCAACAAAGAGGCTGATTTCTTCCGAGGCTGATCCCACTCTCTGTGCTGAGTAAGACATGACAGCAGTACTTAATTTGTGCTGGGGCTTGCCAGGACTGAGCCCTGACCCCTCGGGGCCCGGCAGTTGGGAGCCCTGGCCCCTCGGGGCCCGGCGGTTCGGAGGCCCGGCCCCTCGGGGCTTGCTGCATCAGTTATGAAAGTAAAAACATGTCTTGCACCCCGACACCTCTTTCATTATAAATTAAGCATAGCATGCCAGCCTTCTGTTTGGCAACTATTGACCAGTAGTAAGAGGAAGGGCAGGGGCTACAAAAACGGAAGGAACCATGGCTTAAGCTGGATTAGACAATCATCGTCTTTAAGGTGATCAGACAGCAAGTGTAAAAAATCGGGTCAGGGGCTGAGGGGTAATAGGAGCCTATATAAGAGAAAGACCCCAAAATCAAGACTGTCCCTATAAAATTGGGACATCTGGTCACACTAGTCGTCCTCCACCCCTTTAATCGAATAATACAGCCTCCTGGGCGTGCGTGTGGAGGTGTGAGGCTGACGGGGGTGGTGGTGGGGGTGTTGCTTGTTCTTGGATACCAACAATTCTCCGTTTATCCATATGCAGATGCCATCCATGTTGTTTTCTTTGCTACACCTTTAAGGTTTACTTCTGACACACAGGCTAGTTACAACAGTTTGCTTTCACCGCCTGTTGGTCATAAAATGGAAGGAGGCAAAGGGCAAAACTGAGTGGCGCTGATCTGCATGGCCAGCTGCGTTAGAGATGAATGTGATGGCACTTCTGGCTATCAGACGTGCAAAACAGATAAGTGCAAGAATTCCTGCTCCTTTAATAACTTGCATTGACCTCCTGCCAGTAATCTGAAAGGAAGTGGTTTGTGGGGAACGGCGACAGTGATGAGTTTGTTCTGAAATGTGGCTATCGCTTGAGGTTTCTACTTTGGAAAGCTGACTAATTTCCACCAAGAGCAGGCCACAAGAAAAAAATCCCAAGGAATGACTGTGCCGCTAACCTTTTGACACATAGTTTCGACAGAGAAAGAAGGGTTTGGGTGACATGGAAATGTTAAGAGCTGAACACCGCCTCCTAAGTGTTATCAGTGCTGTTTCACTCCATGCAACAAGCAGCTGGTGTCACCCATCTGGATCTCTGAGGTCTGGGATCTACTGACTGTCACTCCTCTGAGGAGCAGTGGAGAGCACGCAGGAAGAGTTGGTGCAATAAATATTGATAAACTCCCATCAGTTTCTTCATGAGCCTGTTGATGCTCCTTGCAAATCCAAGTGCCTTTAAATGTTTCCTCCAGCACAGCAGGAGAAACATATAGCTGAGGATGGGGCTCTGACTCACTTACAGGACAATTCATGAAAACAAAGAGAGCAACCTTTGAATTGTAGCCCAAGTTTTAGACTGTAAATTCCTCCATGGAAAAGCACCCGGGAAGAATTAGTAACACATACTTGAGTGTTCGGTTGGGGTGTAGGAAGGCATAAGCCTCTTAATTCAGGTCCTGTTTAGAAATGTCAGTGAACGTGTTGAGCATCCTTGTTCCTCAACAGCTGAAAGAATAACTGACTCGTACCCTAGATTTAGGGGAGAAGCCAAGTCCCTGCAGAAGTCTGCTAGCATATGAATAGATCTCAAAGACAGAAATAAATCCTGATATGCTAATGTGACCAGCACAGCATCATGCTGTTATTAAGGATATGTCGTGAGAGCATGGACTGAGGAGTTAGCCAATACAAATCCTCTTCCTGTCTCTCCCGCTGGCTCTGTGCTATCCCAACTTGCTCAGATCCCCGGTGATGGGTGCCATAGAATAACCTAGACAAGTATCTGTAGAATGCCTAGACTTGGGACAGGTCTCACGAGCAGTCTGTGCTGCACGGTGATGTGTATATGTGGGTGATAATGCATTTAGTTCCTTTTTTATTAAGCACTTGGTGCTCTTTGGCTGAAATCATTGTACCAAGTGCCACATACTTAGTATCTGGATTCTTGTCTCTGATTAGCCCATTTTTATTGGTCTGAATGGCAATTCCCTCTGAACCTTTGAACCCAGCTTGGATCTATTTCTGTTGCTCTAACTTCTGAGTAGGAGACATCAATATCCTCAGGGCAGTGACAGGAATAAATACATATTCAAGGTTGCCTATTGAGAGGTTCCCATTTCTGATGTTAGTGCAGAGGGGACAGGTGTAAAGTGACTTTGGCTTTGAAGCAGTTGAAATGTAGGAGGTTAGGCCCTTGCTAATTTCTTTCTCCAAACTAGCTTAATTTCGTGGGTGGCAGGGTGCAATTTGCATTTGTTTGGCTTTCCAGTGAAACGTTTGGCTTGTCATCTCTTGAGGCACAACATGCTCCCTAAATAGCAGACTAAATTTCTCTACCTAGACTTAAAAAAAAAAAAAATACTCTGCCAAATGAAAGGACATATTCCAGTATTTTTTTGTTGTTACAACAAATTGGGTGGATACTGTCAGGCTTCTGTATTCTGGGAATGCGTCCAGAGTCTCTTTGCGTGTAAGTCAGTTACCATGTAATTGTCAGCTTAAATTGCAGTGTTGGATAACTTAGCCTAGTTGTAAGATAAACTGCCTCTCTTCTGACACAGCATCAGCACTGTGAGGGCAAGGAGTTTCTCTCTGGCATTCCTTGTTCTTCGGCAGCACAGAGACTCCTAGGAGACTGTCAAGGTCTGCAAAACGCAGTGGATGCTGGGCTGGAAAACCCCTGGCCCTGCTGGGTGGCTTGGCAAGCATATTGTAAGCGAGTACATGGCTATTTCCCATCAGCACTTCCTGACCCTCAGTGCAAAGAGATGCCTTGATAAAATCCTGCCTCCACTGTGGTGTGCGAGTGTGATCTAGTGGGAAAAGCTACTGCACCAGGAAGGACTGTCTCTCTAAGTGTGGATGTGGCAAATTGTCATGCGTAATACCTGGTTAGCCCAGAGGTTAAACTGAGGTACTAATGGGTGGTCAAACCACATTGCTTCCTTTCCAGACAAACCCCTTTCCATGCAGTGATGAGATCTGTAACGTTGGGTGATTTCTTCTCCACACCACCTGGAGCGGTGGGGGGAAAAGTCCTTGGAGAGAATGGGAATTTGTCCAGTTGCTTCCTCTTTCATGGTGCCAGCTTGTTGTTTTGTTGTTGTTCAGCCAGCATCCCAGTGACAGTTTCTGCTAGACAGTACTTGCACGTTAAGGTTCAGACGTTTCTTGGCTTTGATTTCCACCTTCCCCAAATTCTTAATTCCATGGAATATTTAACCTCTTGTGACAAGAGTCAGTTACACATCTCCCATTGGCATTTATAGGGGTGGTGCTATTCGAACAGTTCTGCTTTAGTTAATACTGTCAATACTGCTTTCAGTTTGCTGTGCAATTCTTTTTAGACAAGGAAACCACGACATCCGTTTGATCATGAGCCATGCAAGTGATCTGGGAACAGAGCTGTGTAATAATGGAGAATTTCAGTGGTTTATGAGAAAGTGGAACACCTCTTGTTCCACCTCAACCCTCTTGCAACAAGTGATTTGTGCAGGTGGGAAACCTCTCTCTCTGTCAGAACAAGCTGATTTCACTGCGAGCATGGCAAACCCTGTGAAGGTGATGAACACTGTGGTCATGTGACTCCCATCATAGAATCCTAGAATATCAGGATTGGAAGGGAGGGACCTCAGGAGGTATCTAGTCCAATCCCCTGCTCAAAGCAGGACCAATCCCAACTAAATCATCCCAGCCAGGGCTTTGTCAAGCCTGACCTTAAAAACCTCTAAGGAAGGAGATTCCACCACCTCCCTAGATAACCTATTCCAGTGCATCACCACCCTCCTAGTGAAAAAGTTTTTCCTAATATCCAACCTAGACCTCCCACACTGCAACTTGAGACCATTACTCCTTGTTCTGTCATCTGGTACCACTGAAAACAGCTGAGCTCCATCCTCTTTGGGACCTCCCTTCAGGCAGTGAACTGCCATGCACTGCCATGGTTCAACTATGGTGTATCATGAGGAATATAGTCCGGCTAAGGGAGGACAATAGGAGTAGGAGGCAGCCCAGCTGTGTGTTTTGTATTCCTCATAAAAAATGGTGACTAAACTTCATTTTTGTCAAAACACTTCATGGAATTTTTTAGGGTTTTGTTTTCTGATTGGTGAAAACCAGACAAATTTCATCAAATCTTTCCTCCTTACATTGTCAAAAAGGCATTTTTCATTTTAAAAAAGTTTGATCTAGTGCTAGTCTCTGTGTAGGCCCCTCAGAGAAATAATCTACATTTCAAAATCTCCTCATTGCCCATAAGCAAAGCAGAGATAAATTTCAGGGTGCACAGACCCCGGGAGAGGGAACAGCCATTCAGTTCATACAGCCCAGCAGAGTGGGTTAACAGGGAATCACTGTGCTTGGCATCAGCTGGCACATGTCAGTAATACCATGTGGCAAATTCATTGTGTCAACACGTGCTCCACTGATTATATTGCCCTTTCTAAATGCATTTGGTTGGCTGGTGCTCCGAATGAGCCCTTTTACCTCGCACACAGGCATTTGCTGAACAGTTTCCATAACTGTTTTGCAGGAACATTTGGCTTTGGAAAATCAGTTTGCTCTCATGTCCTGTTGCTTTATTATATTAAACATGATGTGGCAAACTTTGCCAGCCAACCTCTGAAGTTTGCAAGCTTAACTATTCTTCACCTGATGGGTTTGCTCTTTATCAAGAGGCCTGAAGTGCCTGCTTGCTGGATTGGAAGGAATCTCACCAGAGCGCCAACAGACGGCTCCAAGCACTCAAGCCAAGGGAGCTCCTCTAGCATATGGTCACTTTCAGAGCAGGGTTACAGCTTCCTATCTAGTTCTAAGTTATTATCCTGTTTTGGCATGGCCGTGGAGCGGGCTCACACCTGGCTGGTGATCGTGTGAAGGAGGAAGAGGGGCTTTTGAAAGGCTTGCATTTGTTTTCAAAGGTGCAGCATACACTAAGCCCCGATTAGCATCGGCTCAGTTCTGGCTTGGAGAAAAGACATCCCTGCTGGCACTGCCACTTACTGCGTCACAGGGCTTTCCTTTGGGGTCTCCCATCCAAGTGGCTGTGCAGACCTGACCCTGCTTAGCTTGAGAGATCTGTGAAGATGTCAGCTCAAATTAGGGGCAATTTGTTTCTTGTTTTGAAACCAAAGCCCAGAGGAATGAAGGCAGAGAGCCGGAGGCTGACTGTGTCAAAGCTGCAAGCTTTCAGGGGTGAAGAGTATTTGATAGTTTGGCTTAGTTCCTGAGCTCTCCAGTGGTACTCTTAAATTTAAGGGATTAATTTCCTCTTTGGCTTATACAAACTCACCTCAGTCTCCGGTGCCAGGCCAAACTGAAGAATGTGGCTTTGGGGTTTTTGTTCCTTTAAGGAAACAAGAGCTTGCTTGTAAAACAGACATTTCGACCACAGCCTAGTCTCCACTCCTAGACCTCATTGTTCGAGCCCAGGATGGAGATGCAGTGACAATGGAAAGACGATTTCCACTGTTTTCCCTGCTTCGCAGAGGGGTCTCTGAACGCCTCGTTTTAAAACTTCTCCTTGTATCATTATTAGGAGGAGGCGCTCTGAGGGGCTCTAATCGGATGTGATGGGAAGTGACCAGATCTGTAATGCAGTCTGACACATCCAAGAGGCTTAGCAGGACTCGGCCTCAGCTCAGATGGCCCTTGATTTACTGCTGCATGCAGAAGCTCTGCTGAGAGTTAAAATGCCCTGTGCTACTGGAAAACTGACAGTCCTGATCTCTGATGAGCTGCATTATACGTGGGTAATTCAGCACTTCCCTAAATAATGGGATTAATAGTTTTAGAGGGTCTGTTACCCGGGCTAATGGTTCATTGCTGAATCATAAAGGGTTGCATTATGCTTCTGATTTATTATAGGCTGTGGGATTAATTTCCTGAAATATATGGTCATGATGTTGAGGTTAAATTAAAATCTCATTTGAAAGGATTCTTTTTATTATATTTAATTGGTAATCCTTTTCCTAGAGCCATTTTATGGTTCTCTTCCTCCCTCCCCCACCTTTAAATTTTCAGTATTGTGTTTTCAGGAGGAAGACTATTTCATGGCCAGTAGTAGCCTTTTTCAGTTTAACCTTTTAAAGTCACTTACCACTGACAGTTTTCTAGCACCCGTTTATGCACAAAACCATTGTAAATCCTCTCTCAAAAACCCAATAATTTAGAATTAAAAGCAGAGAGAGTTCCCGATGGATTAGAAGTCCTTCCATTTTCCTCTTCTCCTGCCCTCCATCTGTTTCAATCTGCTATAACTAAAACTCATTTTACTCAACAGCTGAAAACCCTAATAAAGCTCCATTTTAGTGACTCTCACCTGGAATTCTTTCTACTTGGTAACATAGGTGCCAGCTTTCTCCGGGCCCAGGGGGTGCTCAACCCACTGCTCCACTCCAGGCCCCGACCCACCCAACTTATTTCCCCCCAACCCTCACCCTGCTTCTTCCCGCCTCCGCTCCGTCCCCACCCCACCCCTTCTCCCAAGTCCCTGCCTCTTCCCTCCCAGTTGCACCCCTTCTCTGATCCTCCTCTGCAGCACCTGCTGCATGGTGTGGAAAAGCTGATCACGGTGGGAGTGAGGGGGAGGAGTTGATCAATGGGGCTGTGGGCCGGCTGGCTGCCAGTGGGTGCTAAGCACCTGCTAATTTTTTTCCATGGGTGCTCCAGTCCTGGGCACCCACAGAGTCAGCACCTATGCTTGGTAATATCCTGAATGAAAAGCGTAGCTGGTTCAATGTTAGGCTTGCCAGGCCCAGCCCTGAAGAAGCTCTGTGTGGCCCAGAAGCCTGTCTCTCTCCCCAGCAGAAGTTGGTCCAATAGAGATATTACTTCACCCGCCTTGCCCCCAGGCCCTCTATGACACCCTTTGAAGGTTTCATGTGGATGATATTGTGCACATCTATCAAGATGCTGGTTTTGTGTCTCATTACAACAACCTGTAACTCACTAACCTTCTGTGTCCAATGACTGCACAGGTGTTAGTTGCCCACTTCATCTTGAATGGTTTCTTGCAACATGTGTTAACTCCTTATGCGTAACAATCTGGTTCACGCTGTATTTAGCAGTGACGCTCAGAGTACATTTCCTAGACCTAAAGAAGAGCTCTGTGTAGCAAAAGAAGTTGGTCCAATGAAAGATATTACCTCACCTGTCTTGTGTCTCCAACATCCTGGGACCAACAACACTACATCTCTGCAAACACATAGAAATCAGCAGCTGTGCAGTTTGGCAATAAGCAGGTCTCTGGGAGAGGTAGGACATGGAGTACAGAAGGGCTTTCTCCTAGACCCTCTTCTCAGAGCAGCTTGTATGTAAATTTTCATATATTACTTGTGGTGGCTTATTATTTATTTTTTTCTTTGATTGACAATCATAAAAAGTGTCCATCCAAAGGCTCTGTACACCATGCCAATGATCTCATTTGCATTTTTGGGTTTGTAAGACTAACCAACTAACCCTCTTTACTAAGCAGAAGCCCATAATCAAATATGAACAGCCCCATGCATTGGCCTATACCTCTGTCTCCTTGTTTTATTCAAAAGCCAGGTGAAACAAATGGAGCCACTATATTGATAAAATGCACTAGGAGGGTTCAAATGCCATCACGTAAATGTGGTGATTTATCCTGTGCTCCAGGAATCCTTTCCATTCATTAATTCATTAATTGTTAGCAAACAGCACCCCTCCTTTTCGTCTCCCCAAATGTCGCCTCAAACAGGTTGGCCTTGGAGCATAGGGTAGTTTGGATCAAAGGAGGAATGAATTCCAGAATCTAGAAGCTCTTATAGCGAATATTCTGCCAGCACCATTTCTGCTACAGACCAAGGGAGTCCAGCTTGAGTTCCTCTGTTGCTTGCCAGCGCAGCAGCATGGCATGAGGAAGGAAAGGCAGTCTTAATCCAAAGAGTTTACGATCAGAAAAAGCCACAAGCCATCAAGTGTGTGTGAATATAAATAGGAACATATGATTTCTGAGGAAATCATGCTTCAGTCATCCATAACAGATCATCATCACAGCATCATCATCCCTCAAGTGTTAGCGCAGTGGGTCTCAAACTTTTGTACTGGTGACCCCTTTCACATAGCAAGCCTCTGAGTATGACCCCCCCTCTTAAATATGTAAAAATTTGTTTTTAATTTATAACACCATTATAAATGCTGGAGGCAAAGCAGGGTTTGAGGCAGAGGCTGATCGTTTGCAACCCCCTATGTAATAACCTCGTGACCCCCTGAGGGGTCCCGAACCCCAGTTTGAGAACCCTGTGTTAGTGCCAGCGAAAACCTCAGGACCCTGTTTGCCTTTAAACATTGGTTTTTGAGAGAGGGTTTAAGAGTCTGTTCTACATAAACAAGAGCTGGAAAATTGGGACTGGTGAGTGAATTTAAAAGGTGGTGTTGAAATGAGATTCTTCTTGGAAATATGACTCTTCAAATTTAAGGAAAAGAGTGCAGGATTCTAGGAAAGGTTTTATAGATGAAATTTTAAACACCTTTCAAATCAATTTTTAATTTATCCTCAGTGTTATGGTTGGCTAGTTCAGGGAATGAATCCCTCAGTTCATAAATTCTAGATGCTGAACTGTGAGCTGTCCTACAATTCCTCTGTAAAAACTTTCTTGTAGTGGAGCAAAAAAGAAACAGCTTAGACAGAAATGAAGCATGTTCTTTGCGGAGACGGCTTGTTGTCTATTCACGTCTTGTTGCTGTTTGATCCAGAGCAGGATAAAGCTCTCTTGGGTGCTGTTCCTACATCTCTCCAGGTCGCTGGGTTCCTGTGCAGCTCCTCCTACGTAAGTGGGCATCAGCATGCTGTTGTCAGCCATGCCTGCCTCCACACTAATCTCATTGAGGGTGACCTGTTGTGTCCCTGATGACATTGTTCAGGAGTTTGTCAAGACAGGTTGCTGCTGTCCTGTTGCACCTGGGATATACCAGCTGGATCAATCTTTTACAGGAAGCTAAAAGTAAAACTGTTGGCAAGTCAATCTGTTGGCATGGCCAGGTAACTTTTGCCTGTGAAGTGTTAGGCTTTGATACAGTGAAGAAGTCACGTATTGGAAGAATTGCAAAACTGAGTCACAGCTCAGGCCAACTTCTCAACAGAGTGCAGACTTCTGATTGCAGGATGAATCATTTCTTCTAGTGATAACTGCTGCCGGTCCTTGCGATTAGCACTCTTGAAATTGCTATCAGATTTTGAATCTGCCACCTTCTTGCACTTGCCTGGAAGATAGTCATACCGCCATAGAGTTTCAGCTAGAAAGGACCAATGAATCATCTAGGCTGATCTCTTGGGTATAATGGGCCACCAGCATCACCCTGCACCTGCACGCTAAACCAACACCCCAATTTAGACCAAAGTAAACAAGACTCCCAGGCACCTAGACTGTTATGTGCTGGAGGCAGAGAATAGGAGGGACCAAGGTGCACCAATGCCTGAGTCCCCTCCAGGGACAGGAAAATGATTCAGTGTGATACACTCAGATGATCCTGGTGAGTGATCCGCAAGCAGAGGAAGGCAAAAAAAACCCCAAGGTCATTGCCAGTCTGGGGGAAAATCCCTTACTGACCACACATAATGTGGCACTTGGTTAGACCCTGAGGCTGTGAGCAAGAACTGGCCAGCCATGCCCCTGAGAGACAATGCTCTGAGCCTCCTCATCCAATCAAAAATCCAGCAACTCCAGAATACACTGGAGGAGGGCTGGGGGAGAACATTTCCTGCCCCTGAAGGTGGCCAGGTGAAGCCCCATCTCCCCTTCCTACATCTGTCTAGGTCTGTGCATGTCTCTTTCTCCTCCTTAAATGCTCCCAATCCCAAAGGATTTTACTCCGTCACTGGGCCCCGTGTGCTGGTAGCATCAGTGTGAAAGTGACTAGAATCTGCCTCACCAAAGCACTCTGCGTAGGCACTTTGGATCTTGGTCACTTTCTGTTGCTACTGCACGCACAGTAGATCACAGGAAGAAGACAGCTAAGAAAGTGGGGAGGAAAGTGAGCGATTGCTTCAAACCTCTGATTTCTTGGGTGGCAGGAGCATCACAATGCTGTTGCCTACTGCTGGGTGCCTGCTTACTCGTCGTCTTAGCATTATTCATGGCACCTACTAGGGGCTAAGCATTCACCAAAGACTTTAAAAGGATGCTCTCTCTGAGGGCGCTCACCCTATATAAGGATTAGCAAGGTCAATAGAGACAGCTTGATTCACTGTTGGCAGTGTGGCAGAAGGGAGTCTTCATGAGGGACTGAAACCCGGAGATGCCCAGGGCCACGCGGATTTGCTCAGGGAAGTCACCCTGGGCACAAATGGGCTGCATGGAAGGGCACAAAGAAAAGTGACCATCTCACAAATGGGCGGGTGAGGTTGAGTGCGTTGGCGGAGTGGAGGGGCCAGAGGTCGGAATGAGAGGTTTGGCTACAGGGGAAGAGAGGAAAGGATGGGTCTTGGAGACACGGGGGAGGAAAAAGCAGAGGAGTTTGGAAATGACCTGGATGGATGTGGTGAGAGGAGGAGTCAGAAATACCATGCGGATAGCAGACCTGAGCAAGGTGGAGTTCAGTGCTTGCAAAGCTCTGGGAGGGAGGATAAGGAGTTTGGTTTGAGCCATATTCACTCTAAGACGGTGACAAAATATGCAAGAGGAGTTGTTGGAGGCAAGTTGAGATGCGGGGTGAGGAGGAAGGGGACAGTTTAGGAGCACAGAGAGGTTTGGGAGGGTAGTGATGATAGCTGAGGCTGTGTGAGCTGATGGGATCCTCTAGAGAGAGGTGATAAGGCAGAGGGGCCAAGGGCAGAGTCCTGGGGAGCTTCACGGAGACCAGGAGAGGGGAAGCGGAGAAGGCTTCCCAATGACGCTGGAAGGGCAATCAGAGCAGTAGGAGGAGATGCAGGAGAGGGCAGCGTCGTGACAGTCTGTGAGGAGATGATTGACTGTATCCAAGGCAGAGGGAGGCTGAGGAGGAAGAGTGAAGAGCAGAGGCTTGAGGTTAGGCTGGGAACAGGTGACTTGAGGCCCAAGTGAGAGTGATTTCAGTGGAGTGGACACACTGGAAGCCAGACTGGAAGGGATGCAAAGCCATGCTAGCCAGCTGCAGTGCAGCCTTGTGCTGCTGCCCCGGTCCCCTTTGACAGGAAGAGAGAGGGGGTCTGAAGGTGGTTTCTCAAACAAGTCCTCTCCCTTATATGGAGGCAGAGCCAGGCTGCAGCTCAGACCAGCCGATTAGATCCTTTCTTTGTGAGCAGAGAGTCTTTGTGATCGGTCCTGGAGCATGGCATACCTGTGAATCCTGCTCTCTGGAAACCAAATGTAACACTGTCCTCTTGTAAGTACCCCAGTGTCTGGGGACATGAGCAGAGTTTGACTTCAGAATCCCAAACCAGCCTGTCCAGAGGCTCTATGCCTCCTGAAGCTGAGTCCCCATGTTCTCTGATGTCGTTTAACTTATTGCCAAGCTGACAGCTCTCAGTTGTCAATTGTGCGTGAGTGTGTGTGTGTTCCTCTAGAAGTGCTGATGGACATGTTGAGTAACAGTATCTGCTTGTTACAGGACATCTTGAGGTCGATTACTGAGGTCAGGACTGAACTGGAAAGACCACAAAGGGTTGCTGACTGGCATCCGTGGTCCAGATAAGATTAAAAACAACTGATGACAGCAGGGAAATGAAACAGCCATCTCAGCATTTGGATTAATACCCAATGCAGAGGAAGGAAAAGATGGGGGTAGGGGTGGGGATGAGGCTGTGTGTTAGTTGTGTCCAGAGTTTCCATCTGAGCAGTGTGTTAAATATTTATGAATTGGTGGCATTTGTCAAATTTTTCTGAGCTACACGTTTTCACTGTGTGTGCGCGCGCGCGATGTGGTTAATCTGACTGGCCCATTACTCTCGCCTGGCATCGCTTCAGCCACCCGGTGAGAAATAATTCCATTGTGATAGTGGCAAAACTTTGGAGGAACAAAGCTCGCGGCATGCAAGGTTAACAGCTCTGACGTGTCCACAGTGCTGCGGGCTGTGCTGGACCTGGGAGCTGGAGAGCTCAAGATTCACTTCAGCAGAGGATAAATCCACATCAAAGCAGGGGGAAGGATAAAGAGGATGCCATAAAAGCAACCATTATCGTTCAGAAAATTCTGCTGAGGAGCAGCAGAGTAATTAAATCATAAGTACTTATTATTCAGCTGAAATGATGTAGTAAGTGGCTGCAGGTCTGTGACGAGAAAGGGAGGACAGCACCCAGCCTTTCTGTTCACAGTCTCTGCTGAGATGCAAGTCTGCTCCTGTTTACACTCAGCCTGACAGCAGGATCACTCTGCAGGACTATGTAAAGGAGCTTGGCTTGTTTAACCTAGCGAAGAGGAGGCTGAGAGGGGTCTGATGGCTCTCTAGAAATACAGCAGGGCAGTAAACACCGGGGAGGGAGAAGAGCTGCTGAAGCTAAAGGACAATGTTGGCATAAGAACAAATGGGGATGAACTGGCCAGGAATAGACTGAGGCTGGAAATAAGCAGGAGGTTTCTAACTATCAGGGGAGTGAGGTCTGGAGCAGCCACCCAGTTGCACGAGTGGGAGCGAACAACCGAACTGGGGTTAATATGGAGCTTGATCAGTCTGTGAAGAGGATGAGATGATGGGGTTGCCTATAATAGCTGGGAACTGGACTCACTGACCTAGGAGGGCTTTTCCAGTCCTATGGAGGCACCTCCATTAAAGCCAAAACAGAACCCAAAGGCCTCAGAGACTAGGCCAAATCTATGCCTGGAGCCTGCTTGCAGGGGTGCCCGAAGTGTGGTGCGTGCTGAGGTCATTCATTCCCGGGCCTGTCTGCAAAGCTTGCTCCTGCCCTGACTGGGATCATTTGCACAGCAGGTCTGCATGGGGACAACCGCCAGGTCAGAACCAAGGCCTGCCCTGTCACTGTTTTCACAGAGCGAACAGCTGCCCACCCCGGCCAAATAACTAAATCTGTAATCAAACGTGGCCTGAATTAGGGCTGTAGAATTTCCTTGGACTTCCAAATACAACAAAAGCAGCCCTCATCAGGGAAGGTTGCCCCTGAAGTCACTATAATACGCCAACATGCGCATAATTATGCCAGTCTAGAATATACTATTGGGGTGTTTTTACAAAGGGGGAACTCAAGCGGGTTTTACCTCGGGGTGTGAGATCAGTGCCCCAGTGCAAGCTAGTTAGCATGCTCTGGGCTCACACGTTCTTCCTGGAAGTAAGTTGGAGTTAGGCTGACATGATAAACTCTAAGAGCTTTAAAAGAGCCATTCCCGACTGTGAAACAAATAGCCAGCCTACAAATCCTGTAAGCGCTTAATTACATGGCTCTAGTTATGTAACATTTAAAAGGCTCACGTAAGCCAGCAAAACTAAGGCGATCCAGAGTTAAGGCTGAATGCCCAGCCCCCATGCATGTGAATCTGCCTCGAGTTTTCTGTCTGGCATCACAATGTACAGGAAGGCTGGAGTGTTCAGCTGGATTTTCCCTAGTTTTGTGTGAATTGCCCTGGTTTTTAAGTCACTTTTCATTTTGTTCAAACATTTTTTGGGTTGGAATATTTGAGAAGTGGATGAAAAGTTTGAGTGGTTCTTCCTTCCTCCCCAGCTCAGTTTGGAAGGCTGGTCCCACCCTCTTCTCCTTTTACTATTCTGCCTCTGAGCAGGAAATATACTCCGCTTCCCTAAGGTTTCTTGAGTTTGGAGAAAGGAGCCTCCATTTGGTTTCAAAACGGTGAAACTCCACCCAAAAAGTTCTAAGAAATGTGGTTAATTGTTTTTGGTCTAAATGTTGTGTGTCCTTGGCACTTCCTCCTTGGGGTTGGTGGCAGAGCTGGTGAACCTGATTTTTTCTGTACCGGGCAGAACCAGGAAGAGTAGGGGATCATCTGGGAGCTGGCCTATTCATGAGATTTCCAATCTGACTGCATTTAGATAAGCATCTAAACGTCAGGATGACTAATCCAACCAAAGAGCCAAGTTCTTTAACACTCCCAAGTTGCTAGATGTTCCTCTTTCCTTATTATTTCTTTGAACATCCCGGGCTGCCAGCTTTATCCACAAGTCTGAATAGAGGCAGAATGACTAGGGCTGGCTGAACTTCACTGAAGTTGGGAAAATGTCAGTAAAGTTTTCATGGAGTTGGGAGAGCCATTGGATTTTTTCCACAAGGATTTGTGCTGTTTTCTTTAGCTCAGTTATATGGAATGAGATGGCTTTTTTTTTAAATCTGAACTTTTGACAAGTTTTAAAATTAAAAATATTGGAAATTTCACCAAAAAAGTCTCTATTTTTGACTATTTAAGAGCCAGCACCAAAGTAATTTCTGGAAGTGACTGGCCATTCTTTTTTTACAAGTTGAAGTTGGTTCCTTTTTTACGAGGCATATTTTTTTAAATAACTGTATAATGAGTCAGCTGGCTTCTTGGTAGAACACAGCCCACTCCAAGGAAAGAGCTGATGAACTAGATGCTATTAATTCACTGCCAATAAACCACTCATGACTTTAGAAAATCTCTTGTTTTTTAGGCTTGTCAGAGCCAATTGGAATCATAGTTCTCCATTACTCCTAGTAGCAAATGCCAACCCCTCTTTGAGAGCCTCAAACAGTTGCCTCCCAGTGCTACCCATTGCCAATGAATAGTTTGTATAATTATACAATGTAAATAGGGAGAATACAAAAGACATGTTGATTTTGGATCGGGCTCTGATTTTGTAAGGCGGGGATTGACCTAGTCTCCTTGCAGAGTGTGGGAAGTCAACCCACTTGTTCCTGGGGAGGACGTGACAAGCTGTAGCAATTATTGAAATTGGGCCATGAGGAGCTGTGTCGAACAGATGAAAGCATTAGTTAGTGAGCTATTCTGCCAACTCCCTCACGCCAGCTTTCGCTGGAAAAGAATTGAAGCATAACAAAACAAGGAATCTATGTTCCTATAAAAAGAAGTACTATCTTTTATTGGACCAACTTCTGTTGGTGAGAGAGACAAACTTTTGAGCTCTGTGGAAGCTCGTCTCTCTCACCTACAGAAGTTGGTCCAATAAAAGATATTACCTCATCTTGTCTCTCTAACGTTCTAGGACCAACGCAGCTACAACACAACATGTAAAAAGAAGTATAATTCCTCCTACAGAAAACAAGTTCCTAAATGAGACTCATCTGTGGCTTCTTTCCTTCCTTGCAAATAACTTTATAAAAAAAAATTAATCCGGTTATCCTGTTTAAAAGTAAATATGTCCCTGTATGCAAGGGCTCTTAACATGCAGACTGGGTGTTTGGTTTTGGAATTCATTTTATTGTTTTCCACCAGCTTCACCCAACTCTAAAGCTGGAGGGTCAGCTTACCTTGACATAGACAATGGAGAACCCAACATATGAAATTTAATTAATGGGGTCTGCAAAGTGTCATGCTAAGATGAATATCCCCTCTGTCTAGACCAGTGGTTCTCAACCTAATTACCAGTGCAGCTTTCTGTGTTACGTGGGCCACACCCACATAATATAAATACTATCTGTATGGCTGTGAGGATGTTACATGGGCCGCAGCTGTGTGCTGATTAGGCAACAAACAGACAACGAGTTGAGAACCACTGGTCTTGAACAAACATGACACTTTACACCTAAAACCTTAGCAATAATTAAAGAGCAAAAGGGAAAAGAAAATTACTCTAATGAGCCAAATAATAAAAAAGTCTCTGTATTCCACTGAAGTTTCCTGAACAACTGGCACTTGCCCATAAATGTACTTAAACAGAAAATCACCGAAAAGTGCTATAATCTGACAGATTTTCCACAGGCTTAAATATTCATGAATTAAAAGAACTGGCAGAATTTCCTACATTATTAGATTTCATCATGGCTAGAGGAGCAGTTGTTACGTTGGCTGCTCTTCAGAAACTATTAATCTAGTCTGTCATCAGAGCAGCCATTTTTAATTAGCTATTTTTCTGACCGATCTGGTGCAGGAGTGAGACTGGAAAATTCAAATGTTAAAGTTTTAAAGGTGCCCCTTTCCAGTTTTAATTGAGGGTCTGAAGCACAGGAATGATGAAATGACTGTAGAAAAGAATGACTGACATGATTTTAATGGTTAATTTAAAAAAAAAAAAAATCCAGTCCTGGAAAACTGTACTGCTCCTACCAGGAGAAGCAATTGAGAGAAATAAATTGTTCTTTAAACTGAAATTCACAACATTCCTTCCTGATGAAATCAAAATGAAAAGGTTATAGTTGAATCTAAGCCTGTGTATTTCAACGTAAGTAACAGGATAGGCTGCAACATGGCACAGCATGCCTCCTATTGGAATTTATTGCGTTTGGTTTCACTTCGCCACAATGTCTTTTTTATAAATCTTTTTTTTTTTTAGAAGAAAATGAAAAGGTGAACCTAATGTTGTAGCCTGTCTTCTCCTGACAGAGCCAGGAGATGGCACAGCATTCCTGCTCTGCGCCCATGTACCCAAAACCACCAGCATAACCCCATAGCGTTAGATGCAGCCTATGGTGACAGAAATGTTTTTTCCATTGCCGTAGGAACACCACCAGCCCAAGTGACTGTAGCTAGGTTGATGGAAGCATTCCTCCATCACCCTGGCTATGTCTACACCAGTGGTTGGGTTGGCTCTCGGGGGTGTGGATTTTTCACACTGCTGAGCACTGTAGCTATGCTGACCTAAGTTTTAAGTGTAGACTAGGCCCGTGCGATGGAGAAATCTGTCAACTGTAGGCAGTTTTACAAAGCAAGTGGCCTGCAATACCTAGACACACCAGAGCTATGAACTCTGAACACAACCCTGATCTGTGCTCTATTTCTTTGTGTTTCTTTATTACATAGCTCTCCTGGAAACATGTGGTATTTACTTGGCTTTGATTTCAAACTCTGTGTCCTTCAATGAACAGACTTGGACTGTTCTTGTGGCCTGTTAGCTATCACATAAACTAGTATTGAGACAGCTAGAAGAGAACCTACTGTGCTCTAGATTGTAACTGCTGCTTCAGAAGCTCCGGTGGGCTCCAGCCCAAAGCAGGGTGGCTAGCACCATCAAGATAGTACCACTCAGATACAGCACGGTCTCACTCACCAGCTGGGGGCCTGTGCTAGATAGGACCTTAGCTCACAAGCAGACCAAACCAATGGGCCTTTGCCAAAGGCTGGGAGAATCTGGCCCTTGGGAAGGAAATGTTTTGTTTTCACTTCTAGGGGCACATCGCCTAGTGGTGGGTGGAGTTCTGGGTTCTGTCCCTTGTTCCAGCACTGACACTGTGACTTTAGGTTGGTTACTTAGGGCTAAATCTTGCTAGCCCCCCACTTGCTCTAAGCCAAGCCCTGCCCATGGGGCTCTGTGCAGGCCTGAAGCGGAGAAGGAATTCCCCCAGCCACCACACCCTGAGCTGCAAAGCCTCTCTCTGGCACAGCGTCTCTGGGCTTGGCTGGGGCAGCGTACACAATGGCAAACTCTAGTTCTTCAGCACACAGGGTGGAGCATGAACTCTCGTTGTGGTGCATTGATCCAGCTCTGCAGGCTGGAACAGAGTGCCCTGGGCCAAGGCCCTGCCCTTACTCCAGCACCTGCCCTACAACATCTCTAGTACCGCTGGTACGCCCAGTGCTGGCATTCGCAGTGCAAACGTTACATGTGTGCCTCGTCCCAGAGCAGAGGTTTAGTGGCTCCTTTCACCCTCTGCCCTACCCCCTTGCACAGTGTAACCCTGGAAGTGCAGGCAGTACAAAGGCAGGTATGGAGGCTTTATTTTCCTTGCTGAGTTTTTGGGACACTCTGACAGCCTTGTCTGGGGGCTGTGTTTGGGCACTGGTCCCTCACCCTCCCAGTGAGAATTTCCTGGTCGCCGCCGCATTTCATAGAGTGTTTGTGGAAAAGGGACAAGGGAGGAGTGTGGTGCTCTTGATTACCAGGTACTCCAACTAGCTGATCCACCAGGTAACAAAATGTCACATTCATAGGCCACTGGCTGTCTAGTAAATGATTCCCCATCACACAACTCAGACAAGGGAGTTCTGGTCTAGTGTACAAACTGGCTGGGTCGGCTGAGGCCTTGGAGCTGCGCTAGCCTTCCCAGTCTCTGCTCTGCCCAGGAATTGACAGTACAAAACACAAGGACTTATGATGAAACAATAATTGTTTAAAAAAAAAAGACTGCTTTCCATGGAAAATTTTGACTTTTTTGTTAGAACAACCAGAAAGAAAATCCCTGAAAATTGAAAAGGTTTCCCCTGCCCCTTAAAACTTTCAGCTGAAAACTGAACATTTGGATTTGGAAATGTCACCGTCTTGCCTCATTGAAGTTGTAGTTTGGTTGCTCATGTCCCTATTGTCCTCTGTGGGCCAAGTTCCCCAGCAAAACTACAGAGAAAAATAGAACTGTTGGGCTCAAAGGGACTTCAGTAAGGAGCTAGTCCAGCCACCAGCGCAGAGGCAGGACCAAGTAAACGTAGACCATCCTGACAGGGGTTTGTCCAACCTGGTCTTGAAATCCTCCAATGGCGGGGATTCCACCACCTCCCTTGGCAGCCTGTTCCAGAGCTTAGCTACCCTTACAGCTAGAAAGCTTTTCCTAATATCCAACCAAAATCTCTCTTGCTGCCTGTTACTTCTTGTCCTACCTTCTGTGACATGGAGAACAATCGATCCCCGTCCTCTTTAGAACACATCTGCAGGCTGTTATCAGATTCCTCCTCAGTCTTCTTGTCTCGATATTAAATGTGCCCAGATTTGTTAACCTTTCCTCACAGGTCCGGTTTTCTAAGCCTCTCTCATTGTGTTTGTTCTCCTCTGGACTCTACAATGTATCCACATCCTTCCTAAAATGTGGTGCCCAGAACTGGACACGGGGCTGCTGCTGGGGCCTCGTCAGGGCAGTTACTCCCATGTCTTACATACAACAGTCCTGTTAATCCAGCCCAGAATGGTACTAGCCTTTCCCACAGCTGCATCTCAGTGTTGACTCAGATTCAATTTGTGATCCACTATTACCCCCCAGATTCCTTTCTGCAGTTCTACCACCCAGCCAGTTATTCCCCATTGGGTAGTTGTGCTCTTGATTTTTCCTTCCTAAGTGTAGTACTTTGTACCTGCACAATGGACCTTGGTGGCATTTCTGAATTAAAGTTTTCAGCTGTAAATTTTCAATTTTTTATTTATTTGTTGTCACCCAAAAGTTTTCTGCTGGAAAAACACTCCATTTTCTGACCAGCTGTGCTATTCAGGGTGCTGCTGGGGCTTATAACATCCCTGCTGGGTGGCACAAGGCGCCTAGGAGGCATTGTGCCAGTCCCAGCACTGAACGAGGTGCTGGGGTGAGTGCGTACTGAAGTGTCACCAGCCAGAGCATTGGGTGCGGCATTCCTTCTCCCTCCACTTTGAGCTGCCAGGTGGTAGCCTGGGGGATGCTGCTGTAGGCACAAGCATTGGGATGTGTCTGCTTCCCCGTGCAAGCATGCAGAATGGCTCCTGGACAAGCACACATTCCCACCCCACCCCACCCCAGCCCCCATCAGAATCTGCCCCAATGTGCACTCTGCTTCCTTTAGCAGGTAGAAACAAAGGGCTTGGCAGCAGGGATCTGAAGTCAATGGGAGTTTTGACAGAGTAAGGACTGCAGGGTTTGACCCGCAGGGAGGAAGAGGGGATACCTGCTGAGAGCTGGCATGAAAGATTGACTGCAGTCATTGCCGCAGTTTGACATTAGCACTGGAACCACATTCACCAGGCCTTGAGGCGATAGCAACATTATCTTGATTAAATCTCTCCGTGAAACCAAGTTCCAGCCCATTCTTGGCTCTTAACATTTGCTCGATTTAGCAGGCTATAAATTCAGAATTCATTAGCACCCAAATGTGTTGCAAGCGTCAGCATTCACCTCCATGTAGATACCCAAATTTTGGATTTAAGGGGATGTTAATTACCAAAAAGCCCAGCTGGAATTTTCTTTTTAACAACTGGGGAAGCCAGCCAGCTACACAGTAGCTTATGAATTTCCAGCTACAGAGGCAGAATCGCGTACATAGGGGAGGAATGATCACCGATGTGCAGGAGAAATCCCTTCCCTTCCTGACAGAGGAGGAAGGGCTGGCTGCCTTTTTTGCTGAGGGCATTAACGTTAGCAGCATGTCATTAATTTGTATGAGGTTTCCCTGAGGGGAGCAACGTTGGGAAGAACAGGCCTGTCTCCTGTGGTTCCATGAAGCCTGAACCCCACTGATCTCCCACAGAAAGCCTTGATGGGGCAGGGAGTAATGCTGCAGCATGGGCACCTTCTCTTGCTGCACCTCTCCTGCCCTGATCCATAAGTTTGAGTTGCCCTGCCACTGGCAGAGGTGGGGAGGGTGTCTGGTCTATAATTTCAGTCACAGGTTTGATAGCCTCGAGGGTGGGGTTAAATCAAAGGTGTCCAAGTGGTCGTCCAGACAGAACTGTTGGCTTGAAACCAAGCCCTACAGAGCCGTGTTATGTTCTCTATGCTGAAGGTTGGAATAGGCTGATGCCTTGGAGGGATGTGGACACGAAGCGATATTGTAACATGCCCATTCCCTAGGAGAACTGAACGTCCACCTACGTTTGCATCTCCTTGTGTACAAAATGTGTGTAGCTACTGGAGGAACACAAGACTTGTCAGAGCGGAGGCCCTGCATCCTGTCTGACAATGGTCAGGTACAGCTGCTTTGCTGGACATTGCAAGAATTCCCATAATGAACGTGTATGGAGTAACTGGACTCTGGGAGAAGCTTCTCTTTAATGCTAGGTAGTTAGAGATTAGCTTATGCACTGAGGCATGAGGATTCAGACCCTCTATAAATCTTTGATCCTTTCTAATGTAACTGAAGGTCGTTATCTATCCGTGTGGCTAATCCTTTTTGAACGCTACTAAGTGCTGGGCCTCAATGATACCTTGTTACAGTGAGTTCCACAGCTTATGTTTTTTTTAAAACACAGTGCAGAATAATTTCCTTTTCTCAGGTTTAAATGTGTTGCCTTTCAGTTTCATTGGCTGCTCTCTTGTTCTTATGAGTGAGAGGAAACGGGAGCACCTGGTTCACCTTCTCCATGCCGTTCCTTATTTATAGATCTTTATTTTACATATTTTAATATAAGCATCATGCTGATTTTGAAAAATTATACTATGCCCTTAAAAGATTTAATTTTTATTGCAATGAAAAGCAAGAGGTGTAGATTCAACTCCGTCTTGGTGGAAAGAAATTGGCAGCCAAAACACCAATACTGCCGTGTATAACATTTCTAGCAGCTGCTGCTTCGTAAGTACTTCTGCTATAAGATATATTTTTTTTCTCCAAAGTTTTTCATTTTACTTGACTTCCCATTTGAAATAATCCGGAATGAGGCTGGCCTGGTACCAAAGGGTGTCTGTAATACAGAGTGCTGTGAAAGAAATACACAAACTGCTAACCATTTGTCATTTGCTTTTAGAGGATAGACTCCAGGGGAAAAAATTACCAGACGTATTCTTTATCCCTGTACTAAACAGCTGTATATCTCTTGCCATGTTGTACCCACCTGTAGTGAGACCGCTGTGCTGAATCTGAAGAGAGAAATAAGCAGTGTGGCACAATGACAGCTAGCAGCTCCAGCTTTTCCTACAGCAGCTCTGGATTCAAGAATATGCTGTGTAAATCACACCCGGACTTTTCAGGCCAGAAGGACTGTTGCATCTGTTTTCTTCTCCTGCTTGCTGTAGCCACAATAGCTCTACCAGGAAAACACATTGTTACGCTCTATCTGGAGAGCTGCAGCATTTGTTTGGTCATCTGGAAAAGGAAACCTCTGGAAATCCAAAGTTCTAGCTAGAGCTCTCTGTGAAACTAAATTTCCCTTCATATGAGTATTTGTATAGCAGAGGAGGTATCTGTAGTGACCGTGCATCATTTGATCCGGTGTGAAATACCAGACTTTTCAGTTTTCACCAGTGAGTTCCAAGTTCCACAGCAAAAATGGTGAAAATTCTACTCTGTGGCATACCTTACAGTGTGAGAGTTTGGGGAGGGGAGAAAATAAATTGATATCTTAATGCAAGCACAAAATCTTCCATATCTGTTGAGCGCAAAAGCACACCCAAATGTCATTCTAGCAAATGCAGATGATTGAGGATGTAATTTCACAAGTGATTGGCTGGCCGTGTCTCAGTGGTGTACCCTGTCCTATGAAAATGTACCTAGAATGTACGCAGTGCCTACAAATGCCTATGTGCTAATTTCTCTCTTTCTGCCCCATCAATCTCTCTTTGAAGCCAATGGAAAGAATCCCATTGACTTCAATGAACGTTGGCTCAGGCCATAGAGGCGGGCGTCTAGGATACAGGCATTTCAGCAGTCTGCAGGAGTTGTTTCTCCAGCTCCAGCAGAGATACCAAGCCCGTGGCACATTGAGTGTTAATTTCACACTACACCTCACCCAGCTTCACTGCTAATGTGTAATGCTACAGATAGAATACCCCAAATGAGAAGATAATAGGATACAATTTTGGAAACTCAAACCTTTCTAACATGATTGATTAATATGCAGGATGGTATATGACATAAGCTGAAAGGATGCACTTTAAATCAAAGTTACTACTTTAATGCCTGTGCCACTGCTGTCATTTCTATTAAACACCAGGCAAGGATTTGACAGCCCTACAGAAAAGAGGGAGTCCGGACTGGTTCACAGCTATCTTTCTATATGCTGCTTTTTAAACTGGCTCTCATAACCCAGACTGGCATGGTGTACGCACATCCTTCTGTAATGGGGGGTCCACTAGCGGGTAACAGCCTACTACTGTACTACTACTAGCTAATGGAGTTATTCCTGTGGCTGAAGTGACAACAGTCTCTGCTGAAGGGCGTGAGTTCATGGGTGGCTGTTAACTTTCACCCACAACATGTGTTAAATCAACAACCTAATGGTTTTAAATCTGGTGCGATTGAAAGTAACGACTACAGAAAAATTCTACTTCTCCACAATTTTTCAACTTTGTAGATTTTTCACAACTTTCAGGGCTGGAATTTTAAAGACCAGGCTTGGTGTTTGCACCTGCTGTTATTTGCGATCACCATTCAGATCACTTAAAGGGGTCCCTCCCCAGTGAGCAGGGCTGGATCAGTGGGTCACTTCATCCTTCCCATTACACAGATACAGAAGTAGGGCCAGCGGTTAGAGCAAAGAGCTAGGATTTGGAAGACCTGGGTATGTCTTCACTGCACAGCAAATCTAGATGATTGGCACTGGATTAGCCTAGCCTGGGTGTGAGTATTCTCATAGCAATGCTCTAGCCACTGCGCTGTGTCCTCATGTTTCCTGCCTTCGCCCTTGTGAGTCTGGGGGCCTGTCTCATGGTTCATTTGGATTCTTTCTCAGTTTCAGTTGTGGGACAGCTTGTCTGTCCTGTAGAGGGAATTGTGGGAAGGCATTGGAGGACTGTTAGCCCTTGAGTTACTTTTGCCTGCATCCTCATTGCAGAGTGGGTGGTTTCCAGCTGGCGTGAAAGCAGAACCAGGGCTCTCACCCACACCCCAGCTAGGCTGCTAGCCCAGGGTAAAGCATCTTCATACTCAGTTCAGAGATTTTTCTGTATGGATAGCAGGGGGGTCGGGCTAAACCCAGAGAAGAGTCTGGGTTAATTGTGTGGTGAAGATAGCCCCTTACTGTGTAGCCTTGAACAGCTCACTTAATGTCTTTGTGGTTTCACAATCCCCTGAAAAT
This sequence comes from Gopherus evgoodei, assembly GCF_007399415.2. NCBI lineage: Eukaryota > Metazoa > Chordata > Testudines > Testudinidae > Gopherus > Gopherus evgoodei. The sequence continues at coordinate 2,960,882 of NC_044331.1, forward strand.
AAGAAAAATCTTGAAAAATATTTAGAGATCTTGGGAGGAAAAAAATCACAATATAAATGCAAATCTGTATTGTTGTTGTTAATAATTATTATTTTTACTCCTGCTTCATCATTTTGAATACTTAGTCACTTAAACAAAGAACAGACCCTTCTGCAATTACTTGTAATTGTTCCCTGCAATTTCTTGAACAACATATCTTTTATTATTACTTAAAGCTTTAGAAAGCAGTGCTGCTCTGACGAAGATATTTTATTCTGCACACTGTGCTGTGCACTGCACTTCACTAACTAAGTTTGCTATATAGGATAATTCATTAGGATATTGCAGGAGCGGCGCCAGGGTTTTTGGCGCCCTAGGTGAGGGTCCTTCCGTGCTCCTGGTCGGCGGCAATTCGATGGTGGAGGGGGGTCCTTCCATGCTCCTGGTCTTCTGGGCACTTCAGCGGCGGGTCCTGGAGCGAGTGAAGGACCTGCCGCAGAGTTGCCGCCGAAGACCTGGAGTGTGGAAGGACCCCCCGCTGCCGAATTGCCGCCGAAGACCCGGAACGTGGAAGAACCCCCTGCCGCCGAATTGCCACCCCCCCCCCAAATCCTGGTGCCCTAGGTGACTGCCTAGGTCACCTAAATGGTAGTGCCAGCCCTGGGATATTGTTTATAATACTCTTGAAATGTAGGGTAGACCCATGCTACCTCTGTTGTTTAATATATACATTTACTATTTTCCTTAAAAAACAATAGGCATCATATTTAAATTCAAATGAACATTGGAACAAAATGAATATGTTTGGGGAAATTATGTTTAATAGAAATTTTACTGTCCTGTGTTGCATCTTTTCATAATTCTAACTAGCCAAGGGGAAGAAAAATACCGATGAAGCATGTGAACTTGCTATAGAATTGAGGTAGTGCCAGACTGATCTGGGCTGGAATTATAAGACCAAAAATCTCTTCCCATAATGGAGGGCTGGAGCAGCTGTATACCTGGAATCCGACTTATCTGACATGCATATTTAATGCTCCCGAGCCCCCATGGGAGGTACCCTTGGATGACACAATGGAGGCTAAAAGAACTCACACTCCTATATAAAAAATAATCTGCTTTCTGTTCCATATTTGAACAATGCAGCCGTGGATGTTCCTTTTCATTAAAACCATATTTTTTGCAAAGAACTCTGTTGCAGAAATCAGTATGGAAGCAGACATAATTAAAGGCTTCTATTTTCCCAGCCATTGTCCTCTAGTCTTTGAAGAGCTCAGGGATTCCCAGTGGAACGCTCTGAACTCAGCAATATTTTGATAGCTGCAATAACATAATCAAAAGATGCTTTCAGGAAGAGCACCTTGTGTGAACTGAGGCCATTTTTTTCCATAGATAACTGATTTAATAAGGTCCAGAGCTCGAGCTCAAGCACAGATGGGTAGTTTTATTTGCACCATGTGATTCTCCAGGGATGGTGCCCCACAGCGATTGTGAAGTATTGTATGGAAAGGATGCAATTCTCTGCGTTAGGTAGCCGCCATCGTACACCTGCGCTGATACATGCAATACATGCTTTTCTCTTTGACTCGGCAAGTGAGCAAGCATGAGTGGGACAGCAGTGCTGATCTCTTGTAGGTATTGCTACTGGAGCTGTACGTTTATATGGCAGCGGGTGAGTGTAGGCCAGTAGTGCAGGGACTTGCAGGTGAACTTGGTCCAGTTGGGCTTTGTTCCCCTGCCCCACCCCCAAGCCACTTAAATCCGCATTTCTCCATGTTTTCTCTGCAAGCTGTACTGCCACCATCGGTCTGCTTCACCTGCATCTTGGCAGTGGCGTGGATAGTTTGGAATGGGGAGAGCTGGGGCGCTTCCTGTTTCATCATTAAGCCTTCATCACTTCAGCTTTAACTGAACTGAATTTGGATGCTGAGTCCCACTAGCTTGCAAAGGTCTCCAGGCTTATTCATTCACTCACTCTGAAGGGAAATCATTTTGGGGCTCTGTCTTGCACTGACTGAAGTCCAGGGGCATATTGCCATTGAGTTCAGTGAGTGCAGGACATGGCTGTCTTTGATGTGGGCAGCGGGTTATCAGAGGTTCTCACGATTATGTTGGGTTGTGATTTTATTTCTATTACAGCCGTGTTTGGAGGCCCCAGCTGAGATCGGAGCTTCTCGGTGCTAGGCGCGGTTCAGATACATGGTGAATTCCTGCCCCAAGAGCTCGCCGTGTAAACAGACAAGACAAAGGGTGTCAGGAAAAGAACAGGAACACAGAAAGGAATGTCTCCCATTCCTGGCTGTGCTGGGCGCTTCCCCTCCCATTACTAATCGTCTGATACCCCATGCAATAACTACAGCAGGTGTTACATAGGGAAGTAATATATCTCTAGCTTCCTTTCATGTCATTTAGCAGCTGGTCACCTGGCAAACCAGCATCATATGTTTCTCAATTTGGGATCCTTTCATCGAAGGGGGGAGGGATAGCTCAGTGGTTTGAGCATTGGCCTGCTAAATCCAGCATTGTGAGTTCAGTTCTTGAAGGGGGCCATTTAGGGATCTGGGGCAAAAATCTGTGTGGGGATTGGTCCTGCTTTGAGCAGGGGGCTGGGATAGATGATCTCCTGAGGTCCTTTCCAACCCTGATATTCTATGATCAAAGTTAAAGATGCACAATATCAATATATTTTCCAAGTGCATCATTCTACAAAGTACAAAGAATTCCTGGTGTTGTCCTGAGTCAAAGAAATCAGCCTCTTGTCATTTACAAATGTGACATTGTAACGCTGTCACCAGTTAGCAGTAGAGCTTGTTGATTACTGTAAAAACTGTGGGTCAGACCCTCAGTGGGTGTTTGATTTGTGCAGTTCCATTGAACTGGGCCAAGAATCTGGTCCCATATTTGCAATGTTTGTTCCAAATAGTTGTCCAGTTAGGTTGTATTTTAGTTGTTCATGAGTGTTCCCATGAATGTTTGGAGGAATGACAGTGCTTCCCAGGTATTTCTTTTCACAGTTGAACAAGTTGTTTTATACATGAACAAGAGTATTTGTTGTTCATTTTCATTATTTGTTCTGTGTTGTTTTCTTGTTTTGAAACAATTTCAGCCTTCCAATGAGGGATGAGAAATAATATCCTGTGACTTAAGTGATCAGTCACACACACACATAACTAAGAGCAAATTGTTGAAGTGAATAGTAAGTAAACAAATAAGTCAGTGTGCCCCATTCTCTTTCTGAGATCTTCGTGGAAACAGGAAGGACTTTTTGGCAAATCGTTAGCTTTTTTAAACATGCAATAACGTATCCAATTTGCCCTATTGGGTTTTGTAACAAATCCTTTCAGCTGTTTCCAAACACTTGTAGAAACAGAGAAATGAGTCAATTATTTCCTTTCCCTTCGCTCCTTTTTTTACCACATATTTTTCCTGAAGTGCTTTTGTAGCAATTCTCCTGGCGGCAGGAGGGTAACCAGAAGCAGAGAAGAGTGATACATGGCTGCATTGGTGCCAGTCATCTTAGTTCTGACGAGTTCATCACTTGTTTCCCATAAAAGCAGCCATTTGTGATAAAATGTGAATGAATTCTCATTAAAGTCTGTGAAATGACTCGGAGACATTGCAGGGAGCCAGCGTGCAGGGGCTTGCCAACTGCTCACATCATGGTTAATTTACCACCACACCCTTTCCTTCCAGATCTAGGAAGGCACTTCTGCTGCCCATCTTTAGGAAGAACCAAGTGGGCACAGGATAGATTTACCTCACAAGCATTTAACCTTCTACCTAGCGGAACTGCATGAAGGCAGCACTCCCTTATTTGGTATCTGGTCGCCTTCCACATCTCAATACAGCTCCCAGGGCCATAACAGGTGAAAACCACAGAAACTGAAAGACTCCAAAATACTTTTGTCCTTTTTTTAAGGAAACAAAAAAACCTGCTTTGACGTCTTAACTTGGACGTTGTTTTCCTTCCCCTCCCTTTTTTTTCTGGTTTGGTTTTTTTTACATTATATGGTCTTTAGGGCAGGACCATGGAACATGGAGTGTTACCAGAATTATTATCATGACGTAACTTCCTATCCCAAAATGCATCTTCCATATTTTGAGGTATCAGGTGGTATTGCAGCATCTGGGTGATTATATCTCAGCAAGGGGTCGGATTCAGTTTTGGGATATAATTTTGTGAATTTTTCCATTTTTATGCTTTGCCTTTTCCCATCTTTTCTGAATGTCGTCTGGCCCAAATTTTGGATCTGTCCAAGTTCTGGGCTTGATTCTCCTCTTCCAGCTCCTTTTACACCAATATAACTCCATTGACTTCAGTGGAGTTACTCTTGAATTAGAGCCCAGTGAGTGAGACTAGAAGCAATCTCCGTGTCTCATGAATCCATTAACGTGAGTCAGACAGATATGTGAGCAAAACTTTTTTTTGTAAATTCATAAATACTTATCTGAATCCACCTTTATCTGAAATTAGGTTTGACTGTATAGTCACATTTCCAAAGATCCTCTTCTGTGGGAGACTTTGTTGTCAGATGTGACATCAGTGACAGGCCAGAGACTCTGAACGTGATGCATCTTCTGAAATGCAAATAATACCAGAAGCAGGAGACCCTTTTGTGTGACAGCTCACAAATGTGGCTGAAAAGGCCTGAGCCCAGATGATCTTCACCGTGGAAAAGCAGATACAAATAGATTAACTGAAAAACCTAATTGAAATGACCAACGAAATTAACCTGAATGGAATACAAGGCTGTAAAAATTTTTTTACAGCAGATCCTCAGCTGCTGTAAAAGGACAAGCCTCCGTTGGCTTCAGTCCAATGGTATCCATGTACGCCATCTGAAGATCTGACCCAAAGGGCCACATTTTCAAATGCCTAATAAAATTCTTGAATGTGTCTGTTGGTGCTAATGATCTGCTGGGACTCTTTGTTTAGGTATTTGGAGTCGTTCTTGGGAACAGGTGCTCGGAAAGGGAGAATACACTGCTATCAGCATATGTGTTGTATGTTGTCAGGATCAGGAACACACAAGGCATCGCAGTGCCTCTGGCCTCCTCTCTAATAAAAGTTTCCATGGCTGCAGATTCTGTTGTTCTAAGATGAGTGGTTAACAGTAACCCAAATCTGATCTTCCTTGCCAAGGAAGAGAAGGCCCTGGTATTCACATCCTGCGTCACCCGATCTGCCTATTGTTAATTCTCACAATCATTTGGAATGAAGCTCTGGCACATTGTCTCTGGTTTTGTGTTATAACCTTTTATTACAAAACCTTCAGAATTTCTTTGACTCATTTAGCCTGTTATCACCTTCCCCACAATGCACTTGCATGATCCTCTCTCAGAATACATAGCAACCACATTGTATTATGCAACTTCTGTTCTGAGATTATTCATTTTCCCCCCTATTGTTACTTTGCCAAGTTTTTCTTCTAGTTCTGAGAAACTGAATTTAAAAGAGCAGCATCTCTGGTACAAGGATGTTCTTAAGAGGCAGCTGTAAGCGAATCAACTCGACAAGTGTGTTCACAAGAGTCAAACTGGAGTGGCTGTGAAAAAGCAAAACAACTCCCCCCCCCTCCAAAGACATATTGATTTTATATCATTTTCTGGAATGCATCATCGCATAAATTAACAAAGCATCCAGGAGAAGAGTATGCAAAGAGGCTACAGTTAAAGGGCAACTGAGGAAAAGATCATTTGACAAGTAGATTTTTAATGCTGTTTACTCCAAATGCCAGTTACTGGCAAGCCAGGGTGAAAGAAAAGGTTTGCATTGTTGGAGATGTATGTTTTATCACCGCTGGAATGGATTCTGCCTACTTTGCCATAGAATCATTGCCCTGCTGCCATGCATTGTCAAAATCTTCTTCTACTTGACATGGATGGTACGTGCAAAGGGCACTGTGATTTAAACTGTTTTCCCTGTCCAGAGCTTGGGGGAAATACTGGTTTGTCAGAAAAAAGGAGTATGGTTTTAATGCCTCCCTGGGAATCAGTTTTACACTAATGAGTCTTACCTCCTCCTCTTCAGTCACATGTTCATGCTGGTTAGCAGTGGAGGGAAGGATTTAGCAGTTAAGATCCAGGGGAACATGGAACGGGTGCATTAAATATGAACCATATAAAAAGATGACAGTGTTCTGCAGTATCTGTCTGACACTGCATCCGTAGGATTGCTTGTGAGGTAAAGTGCTAAACATGGGTATGGGTGGCAAAATCAAGCCATGAATAAATATCCTGAGTTTAAGGGTACTTGTTGCTCCTATTTAGACAGATTCATGTAAATTACATTAAACTAATGGTAGAGAAGACCACAAACTGGGTTGTTAGAAAGTGCCTCTTATATCTTCTTTAGGTGTCTTCCCTTCAAAATGATGCAGGCAAGGAAGCAGAAGTAGATCAGTGATCTCCCCCAAGTATGGGGGATCAGAGACTGGGGACCTGGCTGTATTTTTCAGACTGGCTGAGGACAGGGCAGATGAATTAGTGGTTCCCTTGCTCATCTACTGATCCCCTTTGGGAGAAAATGAGCTGTTGATGGCAATTGACTAGTCACATTAGCTGGGAGATATGCTAGAACAGGCTGGAGAACTGGTGAGTCATGGAGTGGAGGAAGAGAAGGTGGCAAAGAACTAATGAAACAACAAAGAGTCCTTGTGGCACCTTAGAGACTAACACATTTATCTGGGCATAAGCTTTTGTGGGCTACAGCCCACTTCATCAGATGCATGGAGTGGAAAATACAGTAGGCAGGTAAGGATTAGAGGGTTCACTAGGAGAGAAAGTGGGAAGTAGAGAGAACCTGAGAAAAGAGCCTGGTGGATATGGTGAGACATGGATGCTATGTCCAGCAGAAGCCATGTCTTCTGCTCATGTCTGATAGTTTCTAGGATAACTGCAAAGTGGGAAGACCTTCTGTGTGATTTTACCTGGGGCTGATGGTTCTGTGGCCAGCCACCAGGCACAACATGGAATCTGTTTAGTTTATAACCTGACCTAAACTGCTTTTGAGTGTCCTAATGACCTTCCTTCCAACTGGTGAAATTTCGTGATGACAGAGTGCATCTATTCACAGAGATGGAGGCACGTCTCCTATGGAACAGAAACAATAAGCCCAGAGTGTTCCAAAACTCAAATGTAAACATTACAGCCAAGATTTTCAAAAACTGAGGGCCTGAAGGCAGGCTTCTAAGTCCATTTCGAGGCCTGATTTTCAACAGTTCTGCACCCTCAGTAACTCTCCTTGGAAAAACAGGCCACAGATTTAGAAATCCTGGTCTAGACTTAAAGGACTGAAATAATGTTACTTTTGGTGATATATGTCTGTGTAAATATAATATAATCTGTGTGTGAGAGAGACATGAGAGAGGGAGAGAATCTTATAACTATTTCAAACACATTTTCAGATGAGAAGGCCCTTCATGTCCATGTTCAATATTTTTTTTAATTATTGTAAAATAAATAAAATGATTTATTTTGGGTCTAACTGAATCTTTCCTTTTCTGTTTTTTTAAAGGATTTGTCTTACCTTCACTTTTTGTCCTTCTGTGTTTTCTAATCCTTGAATTATCAGCCACACTGGCCAATTTAGCATAAGAAATTAAATTAATTCTCATGCTCAGACTCAAAATGTAAATTCCTTTATTAATAATTGAAGCAGATTTATTTATGCAGTTTGATATTTTTCAGGTTCAGGGAAGCAATTAGGTTTTGCTCAAGTTGCTGCTCAACAGATACTGTCATTAAACTCTGTCGTCCCCCACCCCTCCGTTCTGCCTCAACCTCCTAAGTAGATAAAAGATTGGAGTCTGGTGGTATCAGAGGGCCTTGCAGACAAACATGTTGTGAAGTTAATGTAGGGTAGATAATTTGTTCCACGCTAGCTTCTATTCGGATCATGCCTCTAACTAGAAAAGATATGGACTTTCCTTCCAAACTTTGCAAGTTGCCGCCATGGCGAGAATTCCCGCAGGGAGAACAAAGCCGTTGGGCATCTGAGAGCCACCTTAGAAAGTGGGTGTGGTAGTTTGAACAGGAAGGGGTGAGGCTGAGGAAGAAGCAAAGGAGAGGGGAAGATTTTGAAATTCTTTTAAGACTCCTCTGAAGTGGCAATAACAGCCTGGGTTTGGTGGCGGGTAGCAGAGGCAGCCTAGAGGGTCTAATAAACAGCCCTGTGTTGGTGCTTACTCAGGGATCACTCTGCATGCACTAGGATCCCACACTTTGCACTTCCTGGGGTGTGCCGCCTTTGAGGTCTCCTGAAGACACAGTCCAGTCCTCTGACCTCTCAGTCCTGAGGCTGAAGTGATGGGAATATGCACAACGGGTGTAATTTTCCCAAGAGGGAAGTGCTAGAGGGCAAACTGCAGACCCATATGCAATGAGAACTATTAGAACTGAGTGGTGCCTTCCATGCGGTAGTCAGGTTTACCGAAGTAGTGTTGGTATTGCCTATTCTGCGTCACAGGGCATGTATCATGCTGCAGTGAGGTTAAATACCATGATGCTTGCATGTCAATTTGCTAAGTGCATTCACGGTACTTTAATCTGATTCAGATTGGGATGAATGGCAAACCCTAGCACCGTATGATGTGGTCAATTATATTAAGCAATTGTCATGCATATTTGATTAAAGCTGTACTATAATTAGTCTCTCCCAAAACTAAACCCCAGATCTGAGAAACCTCAAACTTTGTGAGTGTTGAGAATCCAGACCTTGCTCCTCACTGTGTTTTGCACCTGGCCCTTATCTGTAAACTCCTTGTCTGAATAGCCCTAAACCTTGGGAATGTTTGAAATCTGGATCCAACTTTTATGGCTTGCACTCCTGGCCAACATATAGATCCTTAAATCAAGTTGGCTGCATTTCTTTCTCTGTGTTAAGGTTCCTCTTCATAATGAGGTCATACACATCTCTCTTGGCTTTCTGCTTTGTTACAAATCTGAAACTCAGACCAGATACCTCAGATGTTTCTAAAATTCACAGTCCCTTTGCATGGTCCGGTGCTGATTATTGAGCAGATTTGGGCCCAGTTAATTATTCATCAAATTAAGAGAGAGTAGTTGTTTTGCACAAGGGTGTGAAACCAGATGACGTTAGTTGATTTGGAGATGTAACATTTGTTCAAGATCAAAAGGAAACTTGAGGGAGTTGTGAACTACGTGGATTCTAATAACAAAAATCCACACATGAAGTGGTGTTGCCCAGTTCTGCGCAACTCAACTTTTACATGCTTTTGCTAAGCTTTAGCTTTTCTCTTTTATCTCACTACTACATGCTTCAAGCCAACCTGAAATCAAAGTTTACTTTGCCACAGATTTTAAATGTATCATGCTTCTCACATTCACTGAATGGAACTTTAGTATTTGTGTGGTCTTCACCAGCAGTCATACAGTTCCTGGATGTGTGTGGAAGACAGAGTTTTTCAGAATCTCTTTTGGCTTTCTGGTTCTTTAAAAAGATACTTTCAAGGCCATATGGGACCATGCTGTTCTTTTGATCATGATAACTGCATCTTCAGATAAATATGCTTTCCCCTGTTTGCTTGTATGGCCTGCTCTTGTATCCAGGAAGCAAAATGAAAGTTGCAAAAATCCTCCTGCCAAAGTGCTTCAGAAAATAGCCCTGAGTCTTTTTTGGGTAACCTTCACTACTGGCATACAGACTCATCAAAGTAACTAAATTCACAGCGTTGGCAGTAGTAGCTCGAAGTCAGAAGAGGTCATTGGCACAAAATGTAGATTATGTGGTTTCCAAAAATGGCCCAGCCAACATCCTGCTCAGTGAAATAATTTCCTTTTGGATGAGATCCTCAGTGCCCTGCACAAAGTAGTCACCTGGAAGCATCTTAATGAAGGTTGTGAGTGAAGAGACAACCGAGGGCAGGAATGTTCGAAGGAGACAAGATGAAGATTGCAAGATGGCAATGTGACAATTGTAACATGGCACATAAGCAAGAAGAACCCACGTCTTCACGAAATGACAACACTCTCATTTCTTGGATCACAAACCCGATCTGTCAATTAGCACAGCCTGCACAGAATCCAAACGCCAGGCCCAGAATAGCGTAAGTGTTGAAGCACCTATTAAATTTATTTTAAACTATGAAAACTGACACGTGGCTGTTCACATTTTTGTAATACAGGACATACTGGTGTCAGGGACTCTAACCCCGACGGCAAAGTTCGTTGTCTGACCGCAAGAGAGACAGGCAACACCAGCAAGGTCCGATCAAAAGCTCTTTATTGACAAGTGCACGCATCAATAGAGAGCAGCTCGTCTCCAGAGAGAACCAGCCCCCTCTTACATCTTAGTATAAGCCTATATAGACAGTTCCGTCGCGTCATAAATTATTCACTGGAGCAACCCACCCCCTTCTTCTAACAACTAGAAACTAGACACCTTTAGTATACAGGCATGCCTAAAGTTAGAAATGTAGGGGAGTTAAAAACAAACAAAGAACAAAACCAGGGAGTGAAAACAAGGAGGCTGCGAAACTAGGACTCTTATCAGTTCTTTGAAGGAGCTGCCCGAACACAGCACATCTGGTACTATGCCAGGAATGCAGCTTCTCTTTTATCTCACTTTTTCCCAGCGCTTGTGAGACATGCTGCTGCTTCTCAGTGTTTTCCACTCAGGGATTACCCACAAACCTCTGTTAGCCTGACTTTGGTCAGGTTGGCATACCTGGTTTTGTCTGCTATATCTTTATTCAGGCCTAACAATCCCCCCTTTGTCCCTAGAGGACCATAATGGGACTCTTGGGACACATATCCATTTAACAATTGTACGGGGGAGGCTAGTAAACCATGACCCAAGGTCTGAGTGGAGGTCTTTAAAACTAAAAGTGTGATCAAGAGATATAGCATGGAAAACAACAGCAACATTCTTAATAGCTTGTAAATCCTTGTCAATTAAGCCAGAGTGATTAACAGAAAAGCAACATTTTTCCCCGATGCGAGCACAAGCTTCTCCCTAATTTAGCATTCATAGCATTTAGCACACGTTTATTTTGCAAAGTTACTTTTGCTACTTCATCAGTCTTTCATTGCAACTTTTGGAAAGCGTCTATTAATGCATTAGCTGTTTTTTTAAGCTCTGCAGAAATATTTACAACTGCTCTCTTGAGCTTAGCCACCCACAATCCAGGAATGAGTGCACGGACAAAAGAGCGGAATTCTGTTTGTCTGACAGCTAAGGGATTGGGGCACTGACTATAAATCAGTTAGGTATACCAAGTGGTCTAATTTTCCAGATGTTTCGGTGAATAATTCAGTTTCATGTGCATCCTCCCCATGGACCCGTCAGGATTCGGTATGTGGAAGCCCACACCCCCCGGTCCAAATGCTTGGAAGGAGCACTGTAAATGTTTACACTTCCACCCAGAAAGTCTTTAGTATATCTTCATGACCACAGATCAGATGGTACTTCTGATGTTTCTGTAAGGGCAGTGGGCCAAGTTTGGTACTCAAGATCACTCCGAATGGCCATTAGCTGGTCATTCAGGAAATTCTGAATTTCCAAACATACTAGATCCCACTGCAATGCCTTCCCAGCCTCAGTGATATTTAATACCATCTTTCCTTGGTGTAGTACTATATTACATTTGTTATTTAACTATTTTAGGTACTTTTAAAAGGCATTGACATTAATAGCATAGGAGGGGGTTACATTATTAGTCACTGGAATGGTTTCAATACAGGTAAAATTTCCAGTGGCAGAACAAACTTTTCGGGTACTTGTTATTTAAAATCCAATACATGCTGAAGAATTTATCCAGAACACAGGGCACAGCCTGTAGAATAAACCCCAAAATCCAATCAATACCACATTCCCAAGCATGGGTCCCACAAATTTTTTCTGCCAGTGTACAATTTTTTGTTTCTTCACCAGGGTCAGTTCTTAATGTTCTTTCTAGTCAGGAATTTCTGGACTTTGGCAATTTTAGTGGAGTGAGTGTTTTTTTTTCTTTTCCAAAACAGTCGTGGTGCAGCATCATATAGGGCAGAGGTTACTAGCACATAACCCTGTAATGGCTTTGCTTTTTGTAGAAAAATTCAAAGGCACAATAGATCTGTCGGTGGACAAGGTGAGGTTACTAGCACGTCACTTTGTACTTTTTCCCTACTGTCCAGAAGACACAGTGGAGCTAGAAGGAGAAATAGGCTAATCATCAATAGGAGAATTCTCCCGAGTTGGAGGGGTCTTTTTGCAGTGAGAATCATGAGTCCAAACAGTCAGTCTTTGGCACTTCACAGCGGTGTTGGTAGTCATCAGGACTTAAGGGCCTTTCCAGCATGGAGCCAAGGCAGTCTTTCGTTGGTGGACCTTTACATCAATCTCGTCTCCTGGTTGTAAGGAGTGGCAGGGCTGCTAGGGTCTTTGGGTAGTGATTCCTTACCTGTGAGAAAAGAAACTTAACACATTTCATTAGTGCCTGGCAGTGTTTTTTAGATCTCATAGCTGCATGGGCAAATTCAAGCTCTCCTTTTCCTGGTTGTTAACCAAGTTTTAACTGTGAGCAGTGTCCTTGAATGGAGTCAGTGTCTTATCTATAGCCTGAGCTTGCTATTTTATTTTATTTTATTTTTTCAGTTAATTTATTCTGTTTTTTGTCCTTCTTTCCTTTTTGGCTTCTTTTAACCTGCAAAGGAAACTTTCACTTTTTACTTATACACATTTTTCCCAACAATGAATACCTACACACTGTCATTATACAGTACATTAGTCTTATTATTTAATGTATGCCACATATACCCTTTCACTAAAATAACTTTATTACAGAACTTTGGAGCAACAGGCCAGGACAAGCACACCCACTTTGAGGAGTTCACTTAATACAACCTCTAGTCCAATAGCTTCCCACCATCCCCAGCTCTCTGGCTAGAAATCTGAGGTAGCCAGAAGGATCCCATGTACAATATGGGGAGTGGGTTAACTTTTCATGTCTTTGCTTTCAAAGACTGTTGGTATGCAAATTTTAACAACAATTTTTGCAATTAACAATTTGGCCAATGAAGTTTCTTTTTCTTACTTGAGGAAATGCATTAGACTTTAGTATATCACATTCTCCTGATTTATCCAAACACTTTGTATTCCAAGTTGAACAAAACAAATATCTGCATTTTAATTTAACCTTTTTTGCCTGATTCCAAACCATACCATCCCATGAAAACACTAAACACAACAATTCCGGCCACAAGACAAACACCACAAGACAGAACATAGAACACAAAACATAATTCCTATTGTGTCAGTAAATGCATGGTACGTTGAATGCTGTTTAGCTGGCATCAGTTTTCTCTGATTATCTGAAAGACAAAAAAAAACAGAGGTCTACCCCTTCTGGGCAGTCAATCATTGCTTAAAATAGACAAATACCCTGGTTGATTTCAGGAAAAACAGAGGATTTATCCCATATTTTATGTGTTTCATAGGCAGCCCAGGTTTCAGTGGCTCCTACCTTATCAGTTAGATAATTTGCATTAATACAGATGCTTTCTGGCTTGCTTTTTACTTTTAACTGTTGCTTTCAAACGCTGAAAGAAAACATCACCACTTATAGTGCCCTTACAGCCTAATAAAATTTCAATTACATAGCACTATATACATTCTTCAGCTAATTTAACTAAATTTTAAATGATTGCAATTAACAATTTCTTTGCCTCAATTTATTTACAAACATTTTAAAGACACCAAGAACTTTCCTCTTTAGCATTTTTACAAAGTTCAACTGCTGTTTTCTTCAGCAACTACAGAGTTAACTTCTCACTCTCCCTTAAATCACTTGCTTGTCTCCCAACAGCCACTTTTATCAACTCAAATCACCATTCCAAGTAAGTCCTGGGTATTTGAAATCCCCATGCTTACACTTACTTACTCCTTCCTTCCACTACACCCTTAAAGTTTTCCAACCTGTTTTCCAATCTTTCTGTCTGTTGCCTGCCCGCCTGGGCCCGATCTTGCTTTTCTTACTGAACTGTCCCTTCCATGGGCACCAACTTGTTCCACTACCAGTTTAGCTAGGAGGGTGGGCTTTTCAACTAGCCCCCACCCCTCCTGGTCTCTTGCCTTAGACATTCTTACTTACAAAACTACCCGAGTCCTCCTTCATGAGGCTTGCCACCTGGACGAAGACACATGGCCCATTGGGCAAAGGCCATTTACTTAACATATAAGTTAAAGGACTATTCTTAGAGGGTTTACCCAGAGACTCATTCATCTGTTTGACACTTAAACAGCAAAGAGAATTACACAGAGAGCAGAGGGAATTACAGTCTAAGCCAGACTTTCCCACTTCTATACACTGACCGCTACAGGGGACAGGACAGAAGGATCTCAATTCCACCTCAGAGCTCTCTCGCACACATGGCTTCCACTCCGAGGAATTATGAACGAGAGGTTCAGTTCCGCCCACACTCCTAACACCCAAATGAACAGAGCAAAAAAAAAACAACAGTAACTGGTTAGATAGAACAGAACCAGAACCAGATAGTGTTTCCTTATCCTATTAGGACTCACTTTTACTCATGCAGTTCTCAGCATATAACACCAACAGTACCAAGCAAAGCAAACACAAAATAACAAGGGTAAAACAAATAGATGGTGTAAATTCTGCAGGGCTCCCCTCTTCTTAACTGCTCACCAAACTGTGACAAATTTCTGTTACCAATCTATCCCTCGTGTCAGGTGATCAGGCTGACACTACAGGATCGTTGGGGGAAGATAAAGAAAACACACCATATAACTGAATTTTAAAGCTTCATTAATAAAATAATAAAACAACAACGGAGAGTGTTGGGAACGCTCCCACATTACTCAGGAAAATATTAATGCCTCAAGCCCGAAGCTCCTTTCATACTCACACACGTACGTTCAGACTGGCCACTTCTGTGTATAATGTTCAGAGGAGGGGGAGAGGTGGAAGGGAGATTATCCTGTTTACAGCTCGTCCAGAATTTCCAATATGCTTCTTCTCTTGGGAGGGCTGTTCTCTTACACCCTGGAATCTCCTGTGGCGTCTCTTTCAGAGATTCCAGTCCAGGTCGGCTGCCTGTGGCTTCTTTGGTGTCACCAAGCCACACCGACTCCAGGGTCACAAAGGCACACTGTTGGATCTTACTGGACAGTTAAGCTTTGCAAATGTAATTTTAGTTCTGTAACTTGTATTTCCTTTGCTTCGCCTCTGTCTATATTTTTTCCTTCACAGCCAGCTGGGGCCGAAAGCAGCCCCTCCCTGCACCAAGCACAGTCCGCGCCGATTCCTGACCCTGAACGCAGAGCAACCCCCTCCTTCCATCCCGGGACCAAGATGATTTTTAAATTAACCCGTTCCTTATGTCTTTTTCTTTCTTTTTTTTTTTCCCATTAAACATTCTAGTAGCAATGCTAACTACTTTAGACAAACTTTTCCCTTGCGTACCATCTGGATGCTCTCTAAATCTCTTTGCAATATCCTTTGCACATTGTGACATGAAAACCATTTTAACCATTTCCTTTCCATGATCAGTTTCAGGATTTAAATTCCCATGCTTTTTAACTTCACAAATCAGTCGAGCACAAAAGTCAGAGAGGTGCTTATCTGGATGCTGAACCACCTTGCTCCAATTTGGAGTAGCCTCCCCTGCATCTCTAATACCATTCAAAACAGCTTTTAAAAATCCATCCAACTTTGTCTTTTGAGCTGGATTATTGGAATTCCAGCTAGGGTCAGTAATTAGCCAAGGTGCATTCAAATGAGCTGCAGATTTTTCTTTTACTTTTTGTCTTTCATCTTTTGTCATGAGAGTATCTAATAACTGATTTACATTTGCCCAAGTGGGCACATGAGTGAAAAAGATTGTGCAGAACATTCTTTCCACTGCCTCAGGATTGTCTCATAAGTGAGGCATAGTGCACTGCCAGTTAAACAAATTTGAAGTTGCAAACAGGATATGGGTAAAACCATCTCATGTTCCCCAGCAACCAGTAGAACCAGATAAGTTCTCAACGAGGCTTATCATATCAGGGGTGTCTCAGAAACATTCTCCCTTATGGAGTTAAGTAACCTAGTGGGGGTCCACAAGGGCAAGGACGAGGGCTGCTGTAATATTGGGGGTGTTTGAAAAGCAGTCCCTGACCAAGTTTGCAAAAGGCTGGCTGGAGGCTGCACAGAGGGGGTGAGGCTGCCTGATTCTTCTGAAGATGAGGGACCATCACTCTGAGCTCCCCCTTGATTCTCCTCTGTCCCTGAACTGTCCCTAACCTGCTTTTGAATTTTTGCACTCCATCAGGTGGGGAAAAACAGGAACAAAATTGTCCTCCTCCCGGTGCGGCTCTGGGGCATATGGTGGGGGATTTTTTTTTTTACAAGAGCTCTCCATACAAACAGCTTCAAAAGCTATCCATCCCTCCATGGGTTCATAATTATACCATACAAACAAGTAATCCATTTGTCCCGGCCTAAGATCAACCAAAATATCCCTTAAGGAGTTCATCCTATCTGTGGAAAAGGTTTCACCCTCCGACCAGTCTCTAGTCGGGGACAAATGAAAGGTAAATGATGGCCATTGGATCCACCACAGATTTCTCATCTTAAATTTAATTAGAACAGCTGTCTCAGAAATCTTTTTCCAATCTCTAAGTATCAGAGACAACGGGGCGTCCCCCGGGCACTTATTGCCAACTTGTCCCATTTTAGTGAAGGGACTCTAACCCCTCTTCCTGAAGGGACTCTAACCCCTCTTTCCCGGGTCAAGGTAAAGGGACTCTAACCCCCACCTCCCCGCGTCGAGCGCTCGCTTACCTCTCCAGGGACTTGAACACCTGGACTGGGACTCAAACCCAGACAACTTGGATCCTGCGCAAACCTGGACTGGGACTCTAACCCAGACCCGGACTGGGACTCTAACCCAGACCTAAGTTGTCAGGGACTCTAACCCCGACAACCTGGACCCTACTCAAAGGGTAGGTGGACGTTGCTGGATTTCTACGAGCTTCAGCTGGTTCACAGAACACGCCTTATCGCCAACGCAGAGATCAGATCACCAGGCAAGGCTCCTCTAAACTGGAGGATGCGCGCTGCGTTGCCTCAGGGTCCGATCCCCCGCCGGAGAGTCAGACGGGTCCCGGCGGAGTCGCCAAAGATGTCAGGGACTCTAACCCCGACGGCAAAGTTCGTTGTCTGACCGCAAGAGAGACAGGCAACACCAGCAAGGTCCGATCAAAAGCTCTTTATTGACAAGTGCACGCATCAATAGAGAGCAGCTCGTCTCCAGAGAGAACCAGCCCCCTCTTACATCTTAGTATAAGCCTATATAGACAGTTCCGTCGCGTCATAAATTATTCACTGGAGCAACCCACCCCCTTCTTCTAACAACTAGAAACTAGACACCTTTAGTATACAGGCATGCCTAAAGTTAGAAATGTAGGGGAGTTAAAAACAAACAAAGAACAAAACCAGGGAGTGAAAACAAGGAGGCTGCGAAACTAGGACTCTTATCAGTTCTTTGAAGGAGCTGCCCGAACACAGCACATCTGGTACTATGCCAGGAATGCAGCTTCTCTTTTATCTCACTTTTTCCCAGCGCTTGTGAGACATGCTGCTGCTTCTCAGTGTTTTCCACTCAGGGATTACCCACAAACCTCTGTTAGCCTGACTTTGGTCAGGTTGGCATACCTGGTTTTGTCTGCTATATCTTTATTCAGGCCTAACACTGGGATGTTCTATATTTCTCTACATTTATTTTTTTAAGTTTTAGGCACCTTCACTTTGGATTGTGCTCTCGCCTTCTCTTCTCTGCACCCTGATCGGTTTGATCTTTGATCTCGAATAGGTCATAGACACTAGGGGCATGTACACTAGGACATCTGGTACCGATTCTCCAGCCCCAACAGAGCTATGCTCATGTAACCGTGGTGCTAGCGCTGACGTGTAGATAGGCACATATGTCTTCACCCAACCCAGTGTTGCTAAGACTGCCAGAGCTGTACTGGTGGGAAAACTTTACAGAATTTCCCTAGTGTTGAAAAGCTCTAGTTTAGACACCAGGCCCAGGGGTCTGATTTGACTTTTCCTCAAGCGACGAGCTGCTTAGGAATAGTGATCCTAGCAAACCAACTGTGTGAAGTGTCTCCCAATAAAGCCTCCATCCTATTTCCTCCCATCACCGCTACTGCTTTGCTCTTACAATGGGCCCTTTCCCTCTCTCTGCTTCTTATCCTGCTTACTTCTTTCTCCCCTTTCTCCCGTTCATCTCTACATTTCCATCTACCCTGTTTTATTTCCCTCTCCCCCTTGGATACAAACTTTCACAAGGCAGTTCATTTCCCACTTCATTGGCACTTCAGAGACCCCAGTGTCGCTCTGCAGACGAGAGGCTGCGAGAGCTCAGGCTTTTTGCTAACAACTCCATCCACTGGGGGAAATCACCAGTGGCTTAGCAGACAGCTGGACACCATTTGCCAGGAGTTGGATCCTCCCAAAACAGCCTGAAAATTGTGACATTCACAACTATCCTGCAGCTGTGATATATATATATATATATTTTTTACTCTGGTGCTGATGTCACACTTGACTGAAACTCGGCAGGGGGGAATCCAAAGTACATTCATGCTTTTAGCTCAGGAAGCAAAGGCACCTCTTCATTTCTAGAAGGAATTCAAAGAAAAGGAAGATGCAAATGCACAAGACTGTCACTATCACCTCTGTGCCTGGCCTGTGTGTGCTCCGCCTCAGACCTAATGTGCTGCTGAGGAGAAGGAAGCAGTGCAGGGATAAAGTGAGGGCTGTGAGGTGGTGGTGGTGGAAGTTAGAGAAGGAGAGGAGACACCCTGAGAGAGGGGTAAGGGAGTAGGCTGCTTGTCTTTGCCTGGCCCAAAGTCAACACCTACATGTTCTTTCTTCTGGGCATCCCAAAGCCACTGTCGCTGCATGTTGTCAGCCTCCTGGTTTTGCCAAACTGCTCCCTGGCTCATCTGCCCCAATCTGGGGGCTCGCGCGGCAGGTGAGAGGGCTTGTCTGTCATTCCTCTCTTTCTTGCTGACTTTAGAGAGAGTGAAAGCATTTTTAAAACGGGGTTGGAAGTTGGAACCTTGAGCGACTTCAGTCCCACTGGGGAAGATGGGGGCTCTGCACCCTGTTGAAGTGTGATGTAATTTCATCCTCTAAATGAGTCTGTGATATGGGGAGAGTAAGGAATGATTTGGGGGGGCAGGGAATGATGTTGTACTGAGTACTTGCATCTTCTCCTTTGTCTCTTGCGGCTTATTTTGGACATGCACAGGGAAATTGCTGGTTGCGTCACTACCACACCATGGTAACCAAGGCGTTGCAATTAACAAACCTCAATATTTTCAGTGTTGGCAGTAGTTCTTCGGGTAAGGGTAGGGGCACTCAAGGGAATACCAGAAACATCTGAGGTAACTGTAGCTATTTCTTCAGTTAAATTGCCAAGCTCTCCTGTACCACTTGGAATAGCAGAGGCAGGTGGAGGACGTGTATAGTCATCAGAAACCCGTTCTAAAGAAAGTAATCTCCCTGAACAAGCTTTTTTCTGTCTCAAGGGGTTATTACACAGCCTGTGGGTCTCCATCCCCTTTTTCCTTCTGGATTTGGTAAACTCCACTTAATTTAGATTTACCGATTGGTTTCTTTGCTGTTGTTCGTTTCTGGATGAAATTTCCCCACTACTTCTGTATAGATAGGTCACTAGCAAATCTGTTCCTAACCAAGAAGCCTTAATGAGCATGTCTACAAGACCAGTTTGTTCACTGCATAATTTCAATTATGTTTCTGATTAATTGCCCAACTGCAGGATCTTAAACAATGGGCTGAATCTGTTAAAACGCATGATAATTTGCAGGAAAAAAGGGCTCTAAGATGTGATTTTGCAGAAGATAACACCTCTACTAAACAATTACATGGATAAAATTCGGGATGTAAGATGCCCCAATTATGGAGCTAGCTCTTCACAACAGAGCTATTGGATACATTTCTGAATAGCTCCTTGTTCACCTGCTGCTCTTAACTCCTGCTAAGTTAATTTCCAAAGTACTGAGTACACCCGAGCAAATGAGAGGTGAGGGGATGCCAGAGCTGATGGCCCCGGGTGGTGGCTAAGGGCCCCATGTGGAGAGTTTGGTGGCATTCCACGGGGCTTGCTATTTTTAACAGCAAACATCACTGGAGCCTGGTTTAGGAGAGCAGAGGAACAAAGAACCATAATGTGAGAGAGAGGCAGGATGACGCCCTGACCTCCCTAGTAGCAGCTCAGTGTGGTGCTGGCCCTCGGCCAGATCCCTCCCCTCCTGCTATGTAAGGGGGACACAGCGACAGCTGTGTCCTGCAGGGGTAGCACTGTGTATTCCCCTCCATTGCCAGCCAGCTTCCCTGTGAAGGCCAGGGCATGTACCTTCCTCCTACACACACACAGTCCTTGCCGTCACTCCAATACAAGGGCTATGACTGTTCTTGGCTCTTGGCTAGACCTTGAAATGGGCAGGAAGCTCCCAGGCCTTTGCATCCCTCCATATGCATCAGTGATGGGGCAGGGCACAGTCTGTCCTATAATGCACACAGGGCATATAGACCAGAGATAAATGGATTTCTTATGGCTGTGGTAAGCAGCCTGGCTTCTGCTTGCAGAGTCAAACCTTAAATATAGGCACTGGCTCGGCTTATCCCTCTCCTGTGCGAAGGGGCTCACTTGATAAAGACCTGTCCTCTTCTGTATTATTTCTGCAAACAGACACAGCTCCTGGTATGCAGAGCAGCCAGAAGCAAGCGAATGAGAGAGAGAGAGAGAAGGAACAGGGCAAAAAAGAACAGTTGGAGGGGAAAGAGGGGGCAAAGCCAAGGCAGTGCATGCACACTCTCTCTGCCCCTCAGCGTGGAAAGCCAACAGGGAAGGGAAACAAACGTTGACTCCTTGGAGTTCTCTAGCTCCAAGCCTCACTGACATGGGGTCACTGGGTTGAATTTTGCTTAATAAAGACCAAAAGTCATTCATCTCTGCCGGCTGTTTGGGCCACATGCTCTGAACAGAGCTGGCTAATATATATAATATGGAACAAAAAGGACTTTCTGGGTGTAGGGGGTGGATGGATAAATGGCCCTTTTTCAAAAACAAATATGTTCACAAAGTATTGTCACTATCAACGTTTTTCATTTAAAAAACAAAAGAACTCTCCCCCTGACCTTTTCCTCCTGACATTTTTATCAAAAATCAAACATTACTGATAGATTTTGTTGACTGATAACCAGGTTTTTTGGGGGGAAAAATCAGAAAACAGTTTGTTTTGTTTAAAAAAAGTTAACATTTAAAAAAACCCTAAAATCAGGTCACTTTTGAACTCCCTGAAGTGAAAAAAAGGTAGCTATTTCCAAATGTTTTGCAGAATGCTTTTGCCGGGTTTTGCGACCCAGCCCTAGCAGTGAGGATGCTTATGCTGCCCGGTCCCTGTGAGGATCATGCTGGGAATGAGTAGATGACTCCTCTCTCCAGGGCTGTGTGTGTCATGAGCACAAAGTTCAGATTAATGTTCCAGGACTGAGAATGCTTTGTGCTTCTGAGTTTTTAACTGAAAACATTTAGCACTCGATGAGACTAACTCCAGTTATTTGCTCAAAGGATCCCATCCTTTATTATCATGAGAGAGAAATGCATGCTCTTCCCATGTGAATTCCCAGGGGGGCGGGCTTGTAGAAGCCCACTGTAGAGGAGTGGAAACGTACCTCTCCGCTGGAAATGTTTGCAAGCTCCGATTCTGCAGTGGTTGCTCAGAGTACTGCCCCGACTCAGCAGGGTATCTGAGTATAAAGATGTGCATTGATTTCACTGGGATTACTCACACGGCTAAAGTTTTACCTATCCTCAAGTATCTGCTCCACTGAGGCCTTTATTAGCATCAACAGGACGTTTCCTAGCATGAGCGCTACAAGCATCAGGCACTTCCCTTCAGTATCTCCTCTCAGTTTCACTGTGAGGGTTTCTCTTCCTTTGATTGCATTAGGCCTGGACATTTGCACCAAATAAAAACGCTGGACATTGTTGTCTTCACTTCCAACAGGCAGCACCGTATGTTGACAGGACATTTTCCTAGCCTGGCATGTACTGAGGGCACCAGTGTCGTGGGTGTATTAGGAGTGAGATACAACTTTGAGATCATTGGATGAATCAGAAATAACAAAGACACCCCAAAGCCTGACACACCAGTGCCTTGACAAACATCTGAGAGTGGCATAAATGCACCCATCTGCACTGGGTGAAATGGGAAAACAAAAAACCCCTTATTTTAGAAAACACATTTCCTAATGTATTGGTTTTTCTTTCTCACAGGTGGAAAAATTGAGGGCAGAGCTGTGGAGCCTGCCTGAGAAACGTAACTTCTAGGGAAACTTGGGGAAGGACATTGATTTATGATCAAACGGAAAAAAGCAAAGCAGAATAAAAAGAATACTTAAGACTTAAAAACAGGGAAATCTCATCTCTTCCTGTGAAGGTGTTGCCTTGGAATCTTTCATGTAAACCTTAAATGGAATTGAGAATGAGGGGGGAAATCACACTGGGACGACAGTGATCCTTGTAGCCCTCTATCAACATTAATACAGGCATTGATCTGTACAATTTATGAATAGCCTAACACCACAAGAAGAACTGCTATGATAAACAGCTCAAGCCCTAATTCGACTAGTCCCTGGTCTAGCAGGGTCCTTCGCATTATCACCACCTCAGACTCCTAGTGATTTTATAATTGGTCTGCCTTGTTTCTATTCAAGCCCTGTAGAACCAATTAGCACTAGCCTTTTTTGACCTATGGTGTCTATGGGTGTGAGAGAAAACTAAAGACTTAAAATGAAAAGCCAAGAGCAAAGACCTAAATCTTTTTGGCTCCCTGATGAATAATCCTGTCAGGCCTATCACAGGCACTAAACAGGAATGCTGGCTGCAGCTGAATTTTTTATACTTTCTATTAATCTTTAATGATAGCTTGGTCACCTAGTCTCTTTTATCTTGTCAGATAAATGTATGGTTAACAGGATAATGAGATTTCTAAAGCTCTATTCTAGCTTACAGCCAGCCAGTGCATGAGGTGACCCCTGACCCCTGTCAGAGAGCAATGCTGGGGTGATGGTAATTGGTAGATATGCTATGAATGTATTGGGAGCTGATGGATGGTTTAAACTTTGATTTGAGGTCAGGAGGTCCCTCAGCTCTGGAAGGCAACTGTGGTTTTATTACTCACAGAATCTGATGGGGTTGTAATTAGATTTAGCTATTGCTTTATTAATAAGTAATTGTTTCTACTATTGCTTTAGGTTAGCAAATCTATTCCACTGATAATTTAGGGCACTGATATGCCTTTATTTATTAATAAATGGGGAATGTATATTTTTGCCTGCAGCAAAGAACAGCCCAGAATTCTGTCTTGCCAACTCTACTGGAATGATGAATTGTTCTTTATTAATTCAGTAATTAGCCTAAGTGCTGGAACTTCATCACTGCTACAGAAAAGTATGTGTTATATACAATCTGGTGTGTATATGTGTATAATATATATGATATGTATTCATTAATGATCTGGAGGATGGCGTGGACTGCACCCTCAGCAAGTTTGCAGATGACACGAAACTGGGCGGAGTGGTAGATATGCTGGAGGGTAGGGATAGGATACAGAGGGACCTAGACAAATTAGAGGATTGGGCCAAAAGAAACCTGATGAGGTTCAACAAGGACAAGTGCAGAGTCCTGCGCTTAGGACAGAAGAATCCCATGCACTGCTACTGGCTGGGGACCAACTGGCTGAGAAGGACTGCAGAAAAGGACCTAGGGGTTACAGTGGACGAGAAGCTGGATATGAGTCAGCAGTGCCCTTGCTGCCAAGAAGGCTAACAGCATTTTGGGCTGTATAAGTAGGGGCATTGCCTGCAGATCGAGGGATGTGATCATTCCCTTCTATTCGGCATTGGTGAGGCCTCATCTGGAGTACCGTGTCCAGTTCTGGGCCTCACACTACAACAAAGATGTGGAAAAATTGGAAAGAGTCCAGCGGAGGGCAACAAAAATGATTAGGGGGCTGGAGCACATGACTTATGAGGAGAGGCTGAGGGAACTGG
Organism: Gopherus evgoodei; assembly: GCF_007399415.2. NCBI lineage: Eukaryota > Metazoa > Chordata > Testudines > Testudinidae > Gopherus > Gopherus evgoodei. Next base: position 2,984,956 of record NC_044331.1, read on the forward strand.
GATTGTTTAGTCTGCAGAAGGGAAGAATGAGGGGGGATTTGATAGCTGCTTTCAACTACCTGAAAGGGGGTTCCAAAGAGGATGGATCTAGACTGTTCTCAGTGATACCTGATGACAGAACAAGGAGTAATGGTCTCAAGTTGTGGTGGGGGAGGTTTAGGTTGGATATTAGGAAAAACTTTTTCACTAGGAGGGTGGTGAAGCACTGGAATGGGTTACCTAGGGAGGTGGTGGAATCTCCTTCCTTAGAGGTTTTTAAGGTCAGGCTTGACAAAGCCCTGGCTGGGATGATTTAGTTGGGAATTGGTCCTGCTTTGAGCAGGGGGTTGGACTAGATGACCTCCTGAGGTCTCTTCCAACCATGATATTCTATGATTCTCTATAGTAAGCAAGAGAATGTTAAACAGAATAAGGTTTCCAAAGACGTTGATTTTAAAAGTCCTTAAATCTCCTTGCACTGAATGGCTGCAATTCCAGTGTCCTAAGTTTACGTTCCTTTAACATTCAAAGAGAAGCTCAGAAAAGGAACATGCCACAGGATGGGGCAGTTGCACAACCCCTTGCTGGTCTGGATCGCGCCCCAGCATGTGGCTGAAACATAAAGGCTAAAAGGAGATTTTCAAAGGCACAAGGGGCAGTTATATACCCACCTGCCCCTTCTGGCTCAGAAAATTTTCCCCTAAACAAGAAGCCTTCCAGAGGACTAGAGTGTGAGGCATAGCTACCAAGTGCTGAGTGGCCTGCATTACAAAACACATGTCGCGCTCACAGTGTTACGAAGCTCTGGACAAGATGTCCAGCGGGGGAGGTGCTGGTTGATTGAGCACAGTGTGTACAAGCAGAAGGGCAGACCTCAATAATACCAGGAGGAAATGCATGAGATCTGAGTAGCCTCACATGTCAAGAGCTTATAACCCAAGAGAAATAATGGTTTATATTAAAAAGAAAAACAATTATCCCTCGTATGGCATCACTTCTAGTCCCAGAGCTGCTCCCTGGGAGGTCACTGGGAGTTTTGTCATGGGCTTCAGCGAGCGCAACTTTGGACTGCTGATCCTCGAGCACGAAACAGGGGGCTGTGGGAGTTTTTATAAGGGAGGAATGTGCTATTCCTATTCTACAGCTGGGGAAACTGAGGCAGAGAGGTTGTGTGATGTGCCCAGACCCACAGAAGGAATTGCTAATTAGATTCCAGACTGGCAAACAGATCTTTCCAGGTGACTATACCCACTAGTAAGATTGTAGGGGTGCACTCTGTATCTCCTTTGCAGTCTTTGATTTTCCTGCATCCTCTGAAGAAAGCTCCATCTGTATTTCAGGCTAGCAAAAGTGTTCCGCCTTAGCTCTCTAACTACCAATAGTTGTCATGAAAGAATCTAGAATAAAAAACTCCTGGCACTTAAGGAAGCTGCTGGATGGCTCAGGGGACTGGCAATGTGTGTGGGAGCTTTTCCCATTGCAGACACTGCTCTGAATGCTGCCCAGGTTGGTAGTGATCATTATGATCTGGTGGCTCTTTGGTTCCCTGGCTGAATTGAAATGAACTTGCCCTGCTGTGCCTGGGCGAGTCCTCTGGTGTACGTGCTGTCAACCCTCCACCTTTCTGGAGTTAACCTATAGAAATGTGGGCCCACAGAGTTTATAGAAACAGTCAAATGTGATTTTTGCAGGGGCCCAAGGGCACTGGGCACCCAACTCCTATTATATTTGAATGGGATTTGGGCGCCAAATTTCATTAGGCTTTTGGGAAGTCCCTGTCATGGACTCACAGATCGTGCCCACTCATGGCCCCTTGCAGTCCGTGGGGGGTGCCCCTTTCAGTGTGACAGCCCTTCTTGGGGGTCCACTCTCTCTCGGGGTCAGGCCCCTCCACCTCCTGGAGCCGCACCTCTCTGAGCCTTAGCACATCTGTGTCTCACCGTGGGCCCCCTCAGGGAGTCCATGCATTCTGGACCCCCCGGCCCTCCTCACCCCCAAAGGGGTTGATGCAACCCTGTTCTCTAGACCGGAGTGACTCTCAGCCAGCATAAAACAGGAGGGTTTATTGAGAGTTGAAAACAGCACAGGAAACTCTCAGGGCCTCAGGCCTGGCTTCTCACAGTAACAGCACATCCCAGTCTCCCTGCATCCAAGTGGGCTCTGCCTGCTTCCCCTCGCCAGCCCAGAGCACCCCCTGCTTCCCAGCTGGGCCTCCAATATCCCTGGCCCCAAGCCCCTCCGCTGTCCATTGTCTTCTTTCCAAGTAAACAGGGTCGTAAACAGGAGGCCTGGGTCTCCTCTCCTCTTAGCCCTCCTCTGGCTGGAACCAGCTGGTCACGTGGTCCTCTCTCTGCAGCCCGTTGTCCTCCCACTGGCCAGAACCGGCTGTGACTCCTGAGCTGGGTCTCCGGGTCACCAGGTCACCAGTTGCTGGGGTCTCCATCCTCCAGGCCATCAGCCAGGGTCCCGAGTCCCTCTCTGGTCCTCTGTAACAACAAACTCCCTCTCCCCTCACCTCGTTAAACCCGTAACACCCAGGGACACAGAGTCCCACCCCCTGTGCATGCAAACCACTGGAAAACACAGAAAACCCCAAGAAAACCCCCCACTTCGTCACAGTCCCAGCCTTCCTGTTTGTAGAAGGTGCTCAGAGACTGAATTCAGCTCTTTATCCCTTGATCAGGTTCAGCTTCCCTCAAGCACCCCAGCTACCTCCAACGTGCCCACAATGTGCCTCAAATCTCCCCTGGAGGACCCACCTCCAGAGGTGAAGGTAGCCGGTATCTGTGCCCACTAATTCACTGGTCTCTCTGTGCCAGCAAGTTCACCAGCTGATGCCAGTTGTGATGGTGGTTTTCCTGTTGTGAAAACCTGTCTGCTGAGAACTGCACTGTAACCTCTGGGTCATTGTATTGTATGGGCCACTGAGCAGCCTTCAGAAGTTAGCTGTGGTGTAGAAATGCATCTGGAGAGATGACCAAATGGCATCTCTGCAGATGCAGCTTCCATGTCTTATTTATTTATCTTACTCTAATTGCTTCCAGTTCTAGTGGGGGCTGGACATCATGCTGAATGGGTGTTGAATTAATAGAGGAGGTGAGTTGGCCAGGGCCCAAATCACTTAGGCCTTTATCAACCAGTACATTGAATTGCATCAAAATGATTTGGAAGCTGGTTTGCAGCGGTTTGAAATATGCAGCTGGTATGCAACAGCAATAAGTGACCTGCTACCTTCTGTACCAGCTGAAATTTGCAAATGCTCTGTAGGACCTGACCCCGGCTGCAGTGATTTTGGATTGGAACCAAGGATCTATGGAAGGAAGGCAGGACTGCTCCCCGATCTGAATTCTCTGATCAGTCCTTGTTGTCAAGACAAGTTAAGAGCATTTTGAGAGTCCTGGTGTTTGTTGGGTTGGAAGTTGTATTACAGCATCTCTCAGGTTGTGATGCAGCATAAACACATAGTGAAATGAAAACCCAAGGCAAATATCATGGCAGTATCTTCTTCTGGTAGAAGAAGAAAGAACAAGATCAATGCTACAGTCAAGGCTTGGTTCTGGATTGCCAGTCTCTTGCCCACTCCAGTTCCCTTAGCTGCTGGGAATGAATGAAGAGGAGACCATCCTGGTCTTGAGAAGAATAGAAAAGAAGTGAACTGATAAGACTTTGTTCAACTGTTGAGTACAGCCCTGTGTTAGAGGGCAGAATTGGGTGGATCAGAAAGCACCTCTTTCAGTAACTCAGATCCAGTTTACACCCTTCTTGCCCAACCATTCCCCTGGACGTACCTTTGATGGAGCCACTTCCTCTTTTTCCCTCTTTTCTATTGTTTCCCAGGAAGCTCTCCTGGGTCCCATGTTGTTTTTATCCTACTGTGCTTACCCCTTTGGTGACCTCTCCCACGCTCATGTTCATTTCCCACCTTTGTTAACTTGCTTATTTCCCTTCGGCGTTTCTGGCTTTGGAATGCTTTTTCATTGCAGCCTCCTGTTCTGCCACTGTAGTTTTAGAGCAAATGTTCTAGGTTTGCTTTGAAAGAGGCAGAAAAAAGAAACAGGGAAATATTTGGCTGGATGCCACTGGAATGCCCTATCCCACGTCCTTCTAGAGCCACTGGGGAAAGCTTGGTTCTCAAGCTAACACAACCAGGTGTGTGATCAAGCTGGCAGTTTTATAAGAAGCTCCTGGGCTCCAAGGAGAGAACAAAACCTTGGCAAAAGCTGCAGGAACAGTCACAATAAGTTAAAAGTCCGGCCTGCTTTTCAAAGTGCCTGCAGGACAAGTAGGTTTCAAGAGGAGTTATGAATGCTCAGCACTTCTGACAATCGGACCCAAAGGAGCAAGTTGTCTGCACATGCTGGCGGTGCTGGCATAACACAGAGTTTGGTGCCAATCTGGCCTTTTGTTACTTTGCAACTCAGAGGAAGCTCCTCGCATTAATTATGTTACCGTAGAGAAGGCGCTGGTCTGTCATTTTTTTTAAGCTCTGTTTTTCATAAAGTGGTCCTAGAATGACAGCGAAAGCAGCTGCTTAAGCAATTGTGCCAATTAATGGGTATCTGAAATTAAAACGCCTACACAGTCTAGATGAGATTTCTCCAGGAGGGAATTCAGCAATTGTCTTCATGATAATCAGGCTTGACTTGTCTTAGCACACATTAATAAAAAAGCAAATGCATTCAAAGAGATGCCCTTTAGTAGAGAATATCCACAATATAGTAATGAGTCTTGGCAAAAAAAAGAAGAAGAAGATAGCAAGTGATGGCTGTGCATACTCAAAACAATTTACTTACATTAGAGAGACTTGGAATTCATGTCATGAACTTGCTATCTTCTCCAATTCCAGCAACTGAATAGAAATCTGCATTTTCTAAGGATGAGGAGTTGCATAAGTTAAACGTAAAGGTCAATGCAGGTTTTGAACTAAATCCATGTGTGACGGGAACCGCAGCGTTTGTGTGCTGGGGCTTTCCAAAATCTGAGTCCACATCCACTGTCTAATGAGGGATTGGAGACAAAACAGGGGACTCCATGGAGAGCCCTGTGGCTAGAAGAGGCAACACAAAATGTCAAACTCATTATTTTCCCTTCTCTTTCTGCTCTTGCACAGGGCTGAAATCTCTGATTTCTGGCTGGAGATTTCAGGCCAGCCTGCCTTTGGTAGCCATAGCCTTTTATAATTAGCTGATTAGAACAGTGTTCATGGAGTGCATTTCTCTTAATACTGGCAGTCAATTGACAGCAGTGTGTGTGTGTGTGTGTGTGATGGTATAATTCCCCACTCTGAACCTTAGCATCCAAAAGATGGGGTAACAGCATGAATTCTTCTAAGCTTAATTACCCACTTAGAACCTGTAGCGCTGCCACCAACCAGGAATTCCAGTGCCCGGTACACTCTGGTCCCCCCAAAATTTTGCCCGGGGACCCCCAAGATCCAGACCCTCTGGATCTTAACACAAGGAAAGTAAACCCTTTCCCCCACTGTTGCCTCTCCCAGGCTTCCCCTCCCTGGGTTACCCTGGAAGATCACTGTGATTCAAACTCCTTGAATCTTAAAACAGAGAGGAAAATTCACCTTCCCCCTCCTTCTCTCTTCCCCTCCCAGATTCTCCCTGAGAGAGACAGTAATCCTAACACAGAGAGAAAATTAACCTCTCTCTCCCTCTTCCCTCCTTTCTCCCCACCAATTCCCTGGTGGATCCAGACCCTGTCCCCTGGGGTCTCACACCAGAATAAAAAAACAATCAGGTTCTTAAACAAGAAAAGCTTTTAATTAAAGAAAGGAAAAAAAAGTAAAAATTATCTTTGTAAATTTAAGATGGAATATGTACAGGGTCTTCCAGCTATAGACACTGGGAACACCCTCCCAGACTAAGTATTCAAGTACAAATTAAAATCCTTTCAGCAAAATACAAATTTGAACTCCTCCCAGCCAAATACACATTTGCAAATAAAGAAAACAAACATAACCTAACTCGCCTTATCTACCTAGTACTCACTATTCTGAACTTATAAGAGCCTGTATCGGAGAGATTGGAGAGAAACCTGGTTGCACGTCTGGTCCCTCTGAGCCCCCAGAGAGAACAAACACTAACAGCACACACAAAAACTTCCCTCCCTCAAGATTTGAAAGTATCCTGTCCCCTGATTGATCCTCTGGTCAGGTGACAGCCAGGCTCACTGATCTTGTTAACCCTTTCCAGGCAAAAGAGACATGAAGTACTTCTGTTCTATTAACCCTTGACTATCTGTTTATGATAGTGTGTATAGGGGGGACCTAGCTGCTTTTTTACAGCTCTTCTCACACTCCTAGAAATGTGGCTTTCCCCACAAGAATATGCCCCAGTGCGGATGGGCCTGGGTTTTTATACTGTGGGTCACGCTGCTGGGAGTGCTTAACTCCCATTGTGTGTTGATTGCTACTATGGAAGTTCAGAGTTTCATATTCCTTCTTTTATCCCATTCATCACTGCAGTAGGTGGTGGTGATGAAAACCTGTTGTGAGGGTGGCTGCTTTGTTCTCTTGCAGCAATAGCAGTTTAGGAGAGTACACAGGTGTTGCCCCTGGCCTACCCTCTCAGCTTTCCAAAGGAGAAAGGGGAGTTCACTTAGAGAGATGTTCAGCCAGGCAGCTTAGCTTAGCATCATCTCTCCTGTTGCCAGCTGGATGGCTTTGTGCAATGCTAGCGGGTGAGTGGATACACACCTGATTTGGTCCTGCCAGAAATTCACTGTGGCCCATGCCTGCTTTCAGGAGGGACAGGAAGCAGTGACTATTTTCAATATGGCTCATATAAAAGGGAGTAATAAAACTTGGCTGTTGCTGAGGGCAGGGAAATTAGCCCAAGCGCTAGGGGTGCAATCGTAAGAATAAAATTGGAGCCGTGCATCACCTGGAAGAGGGGCTCAGCGCCCCTTTGTTATTAATGCAATCGTGCACTCGGTGCCGCAGAAGCATGTGGTGAGAGACAGCCCCTGCCCCGATCAGCTTTCAGTCTAGACAAAGGGGGGGGGGGCAGAATGGACATACTCCTGGCCAGAAGGGCCCACTGTGATCCTCTGGTCCCCACTCCTGTGCAACACAGGCTGGAGAACACCCCCAAAATCATTCCTTGGGAACTGGAGCAGATCTTTAGAAACCAGGAAATCCAGTCTTGACTGAAAAGTGGTCCGTGCTGGCGAATCCACCTCAGCTCTTGGTACATCGTTCCATTGCTTAATTAACCTCACTGTTAAAAAAATAATAATAATAATAAAATTGCATCTTGGTTCCAGTCTGAATTTCTCCAGCTTCAACTTCCAGCCCTTGGCTCTTGTGTCGTTATCCCCAGAGAGATGAAGCAGCTTGTCCAGTGTGACGGAGTGAATCCAGGGCTGAGCCGGGACTTCACCCTACATATTCTGAGACCCAGTCCAGGGCCTTAGCCACATAGCTAGGCTTCCTGCCAGTTCTGGGGTGTAGGCTGCGGGTGTAGGCTGGCCCTCTGCATCGCGGTATGTTTCACCTGAGTATAGCTGTTCCTCCCCATAGCCAATACATCCCCGTGGAATGCCCGTTGATTCCTTCGTCCCAGATCTGGGTTCATGACCCTAGTTCCCTACTGCAGCTGAAGCGGGGCCTGTATTCCCATCTCTGGGTGCCAGTTTGGGGTCTCCTGTTGGAGCCCTTCTCCTCCTCCTCCAACCCTTGACGATTTTTGTAACTCTACAAAGCTGAAGTGGCTGCTAGAATTGCTGATGCGCAGCTCACCAGTCGTCAGCTCTACGTGCAGCTGGCTGTTCTGAAGTCTCTAACAACCAGGCCCTAAGGGGGTATTTTTATTCTCTGTGTAGATTTTCAGCTTACAGACAATGGGCTTTTGGTTTGTCTGTGGAAGCTGAACTTCACTCGCCGTCTCTGCTGGCGTGTTATTGCTAGTTCATGGTTCACGCCGTGTGACTTGCCAGCATTCCCATTACAAACTCCCTGGGTGAGGGGCTCTGAAACTCAACTGCAGAAAACTTCAGGAGCAAGAGCTTTCTGTTTAATGTGGATCCTTTTGACTTTGTTTTCAGCAGGAGGCAAAAGAAAAGAGAGACAGGTGTGTTTCAGGCAGGCTGGGATGGCTGCTTCACTTAAACTGGAACTACCAAAAGAGCTCGTTGTTAAATGTGGCCATTGTCTGCGAAATGCGTGATGCGTTTGGTGGTTGTGTTTTTGGAAGGAAATTGGTGTCTAATGATGTAAGGAAAGCAGCAGATGCGCAGGGGATGGCACTCTGTTTTCACAATGATTTTTTTCTGTTCTTTTTTCTTTTCTAGCCTGGCTTTGTAACACTGAGTTATTCCAGTGAAAATATCCATTGATTTTTCACAGGTCTGTTGACAGCCTCCTGAGCTTGAAGAGTTTGGGGCATTTCCCTGTCCCTCTCTTTGTTTTAAAAAATGGGACGGAAATGACTCTGGGCAAATGGTGTGGGGAGAGATGAGGCTGTGATGGAAACTGGTGAAAGCAGAAAAGGAGATAAAGAAGCCAGTGCATCTCCAGCATAGTCTGTTGTGTCTAAGTGATGCACTCATACTGTATGGGAAAGTAACCAGGTCACTGCAATGTGCAACACAGGACATATGTCAGATATATGGCCTGTTCCCTTTTCCCCAGGCCGTCAGGCAAAGACACCCTTCAGTGATGCTCTCCGTCCCCGTTGATGCATGGCGTGATGAGGGCAGGCCCCAGTGGGCAGATGGGGGAGGATGGGTTCACCACACCACACAGTCTTGTAACATTGGGCTTGGGGCAGATGATAAAAGGCCTCTCTAGCCCCTGGCCATGCTGAGCATTAAATTTGGATGGGGGTGAGGTCACCAGTGAAAGAACCCAATTAGTCCTGGGTGGAAATAGGAGATGGAAGAATTTTGGGGAAACAGTTACTGCAGATTTTAGGGGGAGATAAGCACGGGGTAAGTGTCTGTGTACTGAAGAACTGCACTGGCATGCCCAGGCACCAGCCTGTGCCATGAGATGGGCTCTATTTTAATTTCCTTCTCTGCTCACCTTGTGGGAAGCATTTCAAGGGTCCAGGTAGGCAGCAGGTACAATAGCCCCCTGTGAGTACCGTGCAGCCTTTTATGGGTTTATCCTCACATCACCCCTGTGAGGCAGGGCAGCGGTGTCATTCTCCTTGTGCCGAGGCGAAACTGGGACAGAGAGACTAAGTGACTTGCCCAAGATCACAGAGGAAGTCTGTGGCGGAGGTAGGAATTGGACATGGGTCTCTGGAACCCCTGGTGTGAGTGGGTCACCTCACTCCCTAAGCCCTCAGTAACGGAGCAGTAAAATTCCTCTTCTCCTTCCCCCGCAGAAATCAAATTTTCATTGAAAACTCCATTTTCCATCCAAAACCAGTTGTCAATCCAGGACAAACCAGATAGTCTCCTCCAGGTAATAACTCAGGAGACAACACTCCCTGAGATGCTGTAATAAGTCAAACAAACGGCTGCTGAGCTGAGAATTCACTTCACTACCTTCTCTCACTGCATTTTAGCAGCTGTGATTTAAAGTCCCTTTTTCCCCGGTGTTCCTGCTAACTTCTCAAGGTCCTGTCTGACTGGGAGCCCCTTTATTCGCTGAGCACTCAACCCTCGCCTTGCACTGAGTGGGGTCTTAGGTGATACAAGGAGTGCCAGATAGGGCTACGACAGGGACTGTGGTTCAGACAGCACCCAAAGCATGCCAGGTGCTCTGCAGGCATGCCCGCAGACCCGGATCCCCGCCCCCAAGAACTTAGCCTAACAATGGCTGATTACCCTCTGATGTAGGGTAAGATCCTTGCATGCATTTCCAAGGGCCAAATCTGGCCTTGATCTTTCTTTGGCCAGCTTGCTTTGACCCTTTTCTGAATTCATCCCGGCTGCCAGCCACGTCACATCCACTTCTACCCCAGAAGAAGGGAGCTGGATTGCGCCCAAGTGGCTTTACGGTTTCTGTGGAGAAGGCGCTGAAATCTGAAAAGGCCCAGGTCACACATCACATTGTGCCATAATCCAACGCTTACAAGGAGGGGCTGGGTTTAGCGCTGGCGGTTTGAACGTTCCCGTTAATGGCAGGCTTGAAGAAGGAAACGCTGTAGTAAGTGTGAGCAGTTTATTTTTCCAAGTTAACGCCAATCATCAACTTCTTTACTGCTGCTGCTTTGATGGCGGTGCCCCGGCTGTGCTCATGCCTGCTGGTGTGGTTCTAGGAACTTTACAAGGCAGGAGTGGGCGGGGCGATATTCTGATCTGCGGACACATCCATAAAGGGGGGGAAAATTCTCAAATGCCAACAGGAAGAAGGAAACAGAGTCATAAGGGAAGGAAGGAGCTGCAGGCCCATTTGAGTGGAGCTGAAGCAATGCAGCCAAACCCTCTGCTGGTGGACCTCCTTTGTAGCCCGTATAAACCTGCTGAGGGTCTGGCCTGTGATGCCCTCATGTGGGTGTTAAATCATGCTAGAAGCCCCTGGATTCATTACAGGTTTCCGTGAACGCTGCGTGAGCCACAGGCAGTGAGGATAACAGAAATCAGCACTGCTGATGTGTCCCCACCCTCCCCGTTAGCGCAGTACTGCAGTGTTACTAGAGGGGGGAATGTCGTGTTTTGTTTACACAGAACAAAATTATCCAAATGAACTTGCATTAATCTTGAGTGTGAACGCTGCCTCAAATCAGCACATGCACCATATTAGTGCCAGCGAGGAAGGACTGTCTTGTTGCAATGAAGGGGCTGTGGACCATTGCCATTCATAAGGGGTGGAGGAGCTTCTGTGAGGTCCTTTCTGTAAAACAGTAACCCCCCACTGTTTCTTGGGGCCTCCCACCTGGAGGGTACGTGAGCTCTGCACACATCATGGCCCCAGTATCGTTATTTACCAGCAGGGCCGGCGCTTCCATTAGGCGACCCTAGGTGGTTGCCTAGGGCGCCAGGGTTCGGGGGGCGGCATTCTGTGCGCTCCCGGTTCCACTCGCCTCGCACCGCCGAAGAAGGACCTTCTGCTGACGTGACACGGAAAACAGCGGCAGGCAATTGAGCAGCTCAATGACTGCCGCTGTCGCCTGCGGCATTTCGGCGGAGGGTCCTTCTTTGGTGGCGCGATGGGAGTGGAACCGGAAGCTCCCGTGTGCCCCAGGGGGAGTGCACAAAATGCCGCCCCCTGAATTCTGCCTAGGGCGCCAGAAACTCTGGCACCGCTCCTGTTTACCAGGCATCTCTCCAGGTTTCATGGAGATCAGCCTTGGCTGAGACTCACTCATGCACTAGTGATGACCAAGATGGGGAATCCTTCCCATTGACTTCAGTAGGGTTTGGGTCACACCCTACTTGTGCAGCTCGGATCCCAAAGTTTGTTTGTATTCTGAACTTCCAAAGCCTGTGAGTGCTGGGCTCAGGTTTCCAACTCTGGGATTGATGGGCTCTTCACCTGCATAACCAGGAGCCATTCCACTCATTTAGACTCAGGCCTTTCTGGCTACTTAGCTCTGCTGAATGTTAAAGAGACAGGGAAAGCAGCTGCTTTAAATAATTCCCCTTCTGTCAACCTCACTGGGAGAAATTGCCTATTGTAGAATTAGTATGGGGGAAAGGAGAGGTTTTCTTTGGCAGCAGATTAACTCAGAACATCTACCGATCTGATATTCTACCAGCAGGAATGGGCTCCCGTAGAGGTGAAGGGATCTGAGTGCACTCTACTGTGCGTACATGCTCTGCTTCAATGTGCAAGCTGTATTTTAAAACTCAGGGTAATGGAACAGGGAATGTGACAACTATATGCACCAGTTCTGTGATAAGGGTGATTGGGTATCAGTTCCTAGAGAAACCACATCTTTGAAGTCTAAGCACCTCAGCTTAAGTTAAAGGTGGGGGTCGGGTGGGGCCCCAGAAGGTATCAACATGACAAGGAATGCTAAGGAAGGAATTTATTTTTGACCGCAATACTTGTTTAAAGCCAAATCATCAGAAACATGCACGTGGAAACAGAGTGTGGGAAATCCAGCTCAGGGAGGAGTCAAAGAAGAAAATGTTCAGCCCTTGTAAGCAAGTCAGTGAGATCTTGTGCAGCTTCTTGGAGATATGTGCATGGTGTAGGCTAGGGGTCGGCAACCTATGGCACGCAAGCCAATTTTCAATGGCATACTGAAGCCTGCTGGGACTCCAGTGTGCCATTAAAAATCCTGCCCAGCCCGGCCCGCTCTCCTCTGCCCTCCGCTCCCCCCGCGGGGGCAGGGAGCAGAAGCATAGCCGTGCGCACAGGGGAGGCAAAGGGCCCCACTCTCCCACGTGGCAAGCCGCGGAGTCTGTGTTCCCGGGCTGGAGCACCGGGCCGAGCTCAGTAAGCTGCCGACCTCTCCCCCTCCTTCTCCCCTCCCCTGGACCCCTGTCACCGCATGCAGTGCTCTGGGGGTCAGGACTGGGTGCTCCAGTGGGGCAGCGTGTCTGGCTCTGCGGGGAGCCTCTTGGTAAGGGGTCCGGGGCTGGGGGGGTTGGGTAAGGGGTGGGGGCAGTCAGGGGACAGGGAGCAAGGTGGGCTGGATGGAGGGGTGGGATCCTGGGGGGAGTTGGGGCGGGGGTCTCTGGAGGCAGCAGTCAGGGAGCAGGGGGAGGGTTGGATGGGTCGGGAGTTCTGGGGGTCCTGTCAGGGGGCGGGGAGCGGTTGGATGGAGCGTGGGAGTCCCGGAGTCTGGTAGGGGGCGGATAGGAGTCAGGGGACCGGGAGCAAGGAAGGTCCTGGGGGGGGCAGTTAGGGTTGGGGGTCTCTGGAGGGGATGGTCGGGGGACAAGGAGCTGTGGGGGTTTATGAGTTGGGAGTTCTGGGGGTCCTGTCAGGAGGCAGGGAGTGGTTGGATAGGCATGGGAGTTCCAGGGGTCTGTCTGGGTGCAAGGGTGTGGATAAGGGTTGGGGCAGTCAGGGGACAGGTAGCGGGTAGGGTCTAGTCAGGGGACAAGGAACAGGGAGGCTTAGATAGGGGGTGAGGTCCTGGGGGGCAGTTGGGGGCAGGGGTCCCAGGAGGGGGGTAGTCAGGGGACAAGGAGCAGGGGGGTTGGGAGTTCTTAGGAGGGCAGTCACCCAGCCCCCTCCTCACAGCCCTGACCCCCCTCCCACAGCCCTCTGCCCTGAGCCCTGTACCTCCCTCATACACATCCAGCCCTCTACTTGACTCCTTCATCCCCCCCACAACCGTAGCCCTGACTCTGGCACCCCCAAACATACCCAGCCCCCCCATTGTCCTGACACCTGCACCTCCCCACATCCCCAGACCCTCCACACCCCATGCACCCGCCACATCCCCACCCCCACCCAGAGCACCAAACGGGAGCTCCTGCACCTCTCACATCAAATGGGAGCTGCCCTGGTAAGTGACCCACACCTGAACCTCCTGCCCCAACCCTGACCCCTCTCTCTCATTTTAGCTTCTGGCCCGACCCTTCACCCCAGCCCTGTGCTCGGTCCACTCCCGCCCTCAGCTCAGTGAAGAGAGAGGAAGAGAATGGTCAGAACCAGGGAGAAGGTAGGTACCCACTGTATGTGGGCAGGGCTGGGACCCCAGACTGGCAGCGGGCTGAGCGGATCTGGCAGCTGGAATCCCGACTGGCCGGAGCCGGTGGATGGAACCCCTGAGCAGCAGTGGGCTGAGCAGGCCAGCGGCGTAAGATCAACATTTTAATTTCATTTTAAATGAAGCTTCTTAAACATTTTGAAAACATTGTTCATTTTACAATACAACACTAGTTTGGTTATATAATATATAGACTTATAGAGAGAGACCTTCTAAAAAACATTAAAATGTGTTACCGGCACGCAAAACCTTAAATTAGAGTGAATAAATGAAGACTCGGTACACCACTTCTGAAAGGTTGCTGACCCCTGGCGTAGGCAGTTGTCTGGTGTAGACCCATCCCAAGGAGAAATTTTACTAATTGTATTATTTTTTGAGAACATGTGATCCAGTGCTGGGTGAACCACAAGGGCTTTGTATTGAGGTTCGGTTTAGATAAGCATCCATGTGTCATATGCCTCCAAAGCTCATCTGAACTATTTGGTATTAGCTGGGGAACCAGCAGTTGGTAAGAAGCTCAGTCTGCAAAACCAGGCTGGGATCTGTGATAGTTTTTGAGGTTGCCACCTTGTTACCCCCTGCCTCCAGCATGAGGGAGTCGGTCTTGGGGTATTTGGGTGTCGGCTTCCTAACACCACCAGCCCTTCAGCCACTCAAGCACCTTCCTCTGGGCTAGGGCAGCCCTAACTTTGCCATAGAGGTTAACAAGAGGTGTTGCCCCTCCCCAGTCTCCGATCCCTTTGAATCATACCCCTGTGATAGCCAGTCCCTGACACTGGCCATGCACAGAAATCCCAGATCCTCTGCACCCAGCTTTACCTTAAACCCTCACTCTTGTAAACCACACAGCACTTGGGAGCACTAGGAATAAAACAAAATTCAGTTGATTTAAGAGAGAGTGAAGATTTAATTAGAAATGAGACTGTGGTGGAAACAACTGGTTACAACACAAAACCAAATAATAAAACACAACCCTGGGTCTGCACTTATCAATAGTTCCCGTTCCTACCTTGTTAAGTAGATTCCCCCCTTCAGTCTGTTGCAGAACTGGCTGGGTTCTCAAGAACCAAAATCCAAACACCATGAAAGGTCCTTTTCTCCTTCTCTCAGTGTCTGGATACAGAATGCTTCTCCCTCCACTGTGTTATACTGAAAATAGCCTTTCGTTGCCATTCACAGACAGGATCAACCCCTCTCTTGTTGTAAAGTTTCTTTTCTACTTTGAAGTTGTTTTTTTGTTGCCTCCTACAGTTTCCCTTTCAAAGTGTTAGTATTGTGAAAGGCTAAACAACTGAGCCTGGCATTGCATCGCGACCAAACAAAGAGGGGTGACAATTCTCCCTTGCCTAGGTGGGCCATCACCGATGCACACTATATTCTGGTGACCAGTGTCTACTTCAAGACCATAAAGCATACTTTCAATATAAATAAATTGTTCCTTGAATATTTCCAGACATACATCTTGCAGTGATTATGAATCTTGGCAATTTAGGAGCTTTCTGTAGATTCCTCCCATGTTATTCTTTTATGGATAAATGTCCTGTAAGACGTGTTTGGTGTAGTGAGTTTGTCAGGTTGGAGGTGAAAGATATTTGCAAAGAACAGGGGACCCTTTGCTAAGGGATCTCTGTGTCACAGGATCAGATGAGAAGCGACTTTGTCATGAGATTTCTGACACTTCATGGTACAGGAACCCAGAATTAAAACAGTTCCAAACACTCAGAACCTTTAGAGACGTGGCTTGAGTTTGCATCTAGATTTAGTCAAAGATCTGGCCTGGAAGGAGGGACTTGTCTTTTTTATGGTTAGTTTTGGTTTGGGAGTCAGTTCTCTTGTCCTTTTAGCCATGCTGATGATGGCAGTATAAAACCTTAGATAATAAAGCTGTGCCATTCACCCCATATTCAAGGTTGCAACTGAGCTTCTGTTATCCAGGCTTTCTCGGTGTTTGCAAAACCCCTGAGACCTTTGATGGATTGTTCTGTAGAGTGTATCTGTGGGACCTGTATTTCACCACCAGTGCAGAGCGCTACTGGGGTGGCAACAGCAGAAGCTCTAGTGTAGACAGTTGAGGAGCCCTTAGCACTGGGTCATTGAACCTTGCTCTGAGCTGGATTAGCAGACAAGGCAGCAAATCCACCCATGTCCTGTTCAGGCTACAGTTTCCACTGTTCCGACGAATGGTGGAGTTGCATGGGAGGTGAATTTCTCGTCCCAGTTCTTCCAGTTTAGATGAGGCCTAGAAGAATGAATTAACCACCCCTAACATATTCTTCTGCCTTGACTAAAACCTAATTGGGCCTTTTTTGTTTGTTGGTTTGTTTATAAATTTAATTAGGGCTAAAAAAGAAAATCTGGGCAAATGCTAAATTCTCTAAAAGGAACCCGAGATGCTCCACGAATCTATTGCTGTCTCCTCGCAAAACGTTCTCGACAGTTACATCTTTTGATGAATATGCATTAGGGTGCCACAGTCTGCCTCTCATGTATGCTGCAGTTGCTGCCTTAGTTATGTGTGTAATTATCTGTGCGTCGGGCGCCTTGTCTCTTTCTGCTCTGATGGAAGAGCTTTGTTTGTGTGTGTTTGGCAGCTGCAGGCCTGTGACAGTTTGTGTGGAGAAAGTTTTTCCTTTCTTTTCTTTTTTTATCTAAAAAAATTTAGGAGACTTTAAAAACAAAATATTTAGAGCAAACATGATCTTTCTGTATGCAAAATTGATGAAAGAAAAAGACTTACAGAGATAAAATGCACAGTGGTTGTTTTTATATAAAAGCTAAATATTTGATGCCTATAACACTAATGTTACTTAAAATGTTATGGGCCGGTGATATGTTTGAAATGGCTATCAAATTCACTCCAATCAGCAGACTTTTGCCACGGTGGTGATAGCATCCCAGTTTGCTATGCTGTTCCCAAATTCTAATCCACCTGCTTTTGTGTGGTGAACCCCACTAGGCCCTACCCTCTTGGTTCTCTTCCGTGACATTTGAGGAGGCAAGAATTAACCCAGAAGTAAGTGCCATGTTCAGGTCTAATCTGGGCAGGGAAAAAACCAGTTTGTAAACAGTGGCCCCTTCAGGGAGTTGCCCATATAAGCTCAGTAAATAGCGAAATGCCCAGAGGCCCCTGTGCTTAAATGACAGAGTGTGATCCTTGCTTAACAGACCAATAGGCCAAGGAGTTCTCCAGCTTTTAGTCCCAAATCAGGCACCTCCTGCCTTTCTGGTGGTCTCTGATGCCTGGGTACAGTGCAAGCTCGCAGTGGTGAGGCCTGCTTTCAGCTGCTTTGCCCGGTCTGGGCCCTTCTGCTGGGTCTGGACGCTCCCAGACTAGCTGAAGCTGTGCCCCCCGTCTGCTTTGTGGGCCTGATCCCTGAGTTCAGGCTACGTTTCGGCCTGCTTCCTCCAGCAGCAGCCACTTGCACTGCCTGCCCAAGCAACGTGGCCTTCTCCCAGCACAGTTTCTCCCAGAGGTGGCGGTGGCCTGGGTGGGGATAACTGAACACATTTGGCCACCATACTGCTCTTGGTTAGCAACAACTTTCAGTTGCTACCAATCCAGGCTTGATTTGAACAGGGACCTAGAGGGGATGGTTTTCTCCTGTTATAGTCTTCTTGCAGTTCTCCATGTCCGAATGAGTGTCCCAAGCTTGCGCTGTGACACTCCCCAGGGGTAACCAGGGCGGTGAGGCACCTTGCTACCACTTGCTCTTAGCACGAGGAAGTCTTATCTGTGCTTGCTGCAGATCAGCTCCTTGACTCTACAAAGCTCTGGTGTCCCAGGCCTCCACAGGCTTCGCTCTCTCTGTGCAGGTTGGCGAGAGGCCCACCCAGTCCCTGAGTCCTAGGACTTCCCTCCAGCATCCTGCCCTGATCCGCAGAACACACAGAACTCTCAAAGGAATGGCACACACCAGCTTACAAGATTCAACTCAGGCTTTCCTCTCTGCTTAGTCGACAGCACGGAGCTAGGGTTGCAGTGACACCAAAGAACGAGATCCAAGTGATAGTAAATAAGAATAGTTATGAATAGTTACATATAAAATAACATCATAAAATGCTTTCTAGAGCCTATACTCCGCTCCTAAGGCATTGCCCTGTCTTCTGCAGGATAGCTCGCCCCAAGTGCTTTTCCCCAGCATTTTCAATTGTAACCCCTTTAGACGGGGCGCTCCTGAAATGCCACAGTGGACTATAGCAATGGCTACAGAGGCTGAGGACTCCGTTTCCCAGGCTGCCTAGGGTCCAGGGCAGAGAGAGTACAGGCTACCAACACCACCAGAACCAGCCCTAAGCCAGAACTCCAAGACAGAGGTTTGGGTTTACTCTCGGTTTTGGCTGTGTTTGGAGGAGTGGAGCAGAGACAGAGGGGTCACAGCCAGGGAGGACCCAAGGGAAGACTTTGAGTTTTTGTGGGATTTCTGGGACATTGGACAGTGTCATCTCAGCACAGACCAGAAACCCAGGAGGCTGAGGAGAGCCACAGTCAGGCTACCAGGAGCCAGTCTGACTGTACATTGGAATCCAGACCAGAGAGCCACAAGGCCGGCCCAACATCCCTGGGGTGGATGCTTTGTAAGAACACACCTGTTTGTTTTGATATTATGTTCTGAGCCGATCACTGACTTCAGTGCTGGACCACTCATGAAAGACTGAGCCTAAACTCACCATTTGCCTAGGCAGGCGCTGAGATGGCGCTTGAGGTGGTGGGTACGGGTGGTACATTTGGGAGGGGCAGAGTTTATGTATTGTTGTTTTCTCTTTTATTATCCTGATGCTATTTTCCATTGTCCTCTATCCTGAGTACCCCAAACCTGATAACGCCTGGTTACTGTTTTATTACTCTGGGAATTGGGATCGCTATTTTATTTTATTGCGCCCTGACAGACATTTCTCCATGAGGCTGGGAATACTTTCCCAAGGGACAGGCCTCTGTGTTCTCTGCACTGGGGAGGGGTTTCCTTGGGTGGAGGCACCAGGCAACCTTATAGGTGAACCCAGGACCCGTAACCCTGAGGAGAAAAGGGAGAAGGCTGCAGCCAGGCCTCACGGCTAGGTTACTTACCAAAATGCCTTAGATACCCCTTTCATAAGACCAAGGCCTCTGGTAACTTACCTTTGCAGATTGAAGGATGCCAGGATGTGTCTCTGCACCTTCAGATGTACCATGCCAGACTTTTGATATTCACCTGAAAATAGTGTCCCCTTGCCCTGCTGTTTACCTCTTCCTGTTAATTCCCTTCTGAAGTCTCTGCAAGCTCTTCATTAGCATCTGACTCAATATGCTAATAGACTTCTATTGTCAGACACGCAATGGTCTATTAGGGAGAGAAGTGTCTGTCTCCCACCTTCTGTCTGGAGAAGTTGGTCTCAAGGCATGCTACTTTTGAGTGACCTGCTTTAACTACAAGGCTAAACTACATAACTTCTCACATATTTTCAATACATATATCCCACAATGCTTCTGATGACCGGTGTGACACAGACCTTTATTGGAGACCTTACATGACATTGTTTTGGGGTACCCCTATGTTTCCCTCTGCCAGCTGGCATCCCTTCCACAATGTCTAGCAAGGAAAGATTGTTCCTGTCATGGTGTGAAACCATTCTGAGTTTCCAGCCCCCTCAGCGCTACTCTTCCTTGTCTCTGCGTCTGTCAATTTTTGAGATACTAGCGAGGCTCCTATTTTTCAGTCTGGACTCCAGACATACTCATTTGACCTGTCTTATAAATATTTGAGCTGCAAGTGTAACCTTTTTGTAATGTGCCTTCAGGTGCATTACATCAAAGACCCCATTGAAATCTGGGCTTGAGCTTTGGCTGGTTTGTGTCCTGAGTTATCACATATCTAGACATATTATCTTTCCAGTGGATAGAAAACTCAGATATCAATCTATTTTCCTCCTTTGCTACAGATCAACTAGTATTCACTCCCCAGCCCTTTCTTTTAACATAAATGTTAATATTGGGCTTGGCATTTGGCTGTAGGTGCATGCTGGGTATTAATGCGGGAACTATTGTACGAAGGAGACAAACAAACAGGGAATGAAGCGATTTTGGGGGCCATAAAGTAATGACTGCAACGTAACCTAACTAGAAGCAACGTATTTTGTTACAGACACAGCGGAAAAGAGCGATTCAGGACCTGATCCAAAGCCCATAGAAGTGAAGGAGAATCTTCCATTTACTCCAGTGGGCTAGGGATTAACTTTGGGCTCAATTCTGCAAATGCTTACCTGCTTGGGTAGTCCAACGGGACTACTCATGAGTAGGGCTGGAGATGCAGTACAGCTAAAGGCTATAGCCTGTCTTTATGCATGTGTGTACATTATACCTGTTCATACAAAACCTCAAGGATTTACGCTGGAAGATTTTCCTTTTTTAAAATAAAATGCAAGCAAGCTTAAACCCTCCTCTTCATGGGCTCCACACCACATTGCTTGCTTTTCTGGCCATCCGTCCAAAACGTCTCAACAATGAAGCAAAGCCAGGCCAAATTCTGCGTGCCTTGCTCTGGGTCATGCAGACATGACATAGATACATAATCCTACTGAAGAAGTCAATAGCACTTCTCAGATGCTTAAAATTGCACATTATGTAATTGTTTTGAAGATCAAGGCCTTAGCCCGAAGGAATATGGCAAACAAGATTTGATTCATATGGATGGATGATTCCTGGAAAAATACGTATTTTGTTGTTGTTGAGAGAATGGTTTAGATGTCCAGAATCATCCTGGTTTAAGCAAATATTTTGATTACAACTGAGTGAGAACATAACAAATACTGTTTAGACAAAAGCAACACATTCACTATTAGTTTTAGACAATTTGTTCTAATATCGTCTTGAATCATCCATTTATTCCCCCATAAAGATTTGATTGCTTTACTTGTTTCATTAGTCTTTATTTGTTTAATCATCTGTTTAATCACTGGTTTAAGTGGAAAGATTACATGAAGATATTTAATGTTTAATGGTACTTTTGTTTTGACGTCTAATCCGGTGTTCTGTTTTATTGCCGTTTATTATCCTATTTCACTGCTCGTTGTGAGCCAGTCCTGGAGCAGATTGGCTTTTCTTGGGGAATCAATAATTTTCTAGCTTTCCACTAGGGGCATGTGATCTTTCTAGGGGGAAAAATTGCATTATAATAATAACGGGAAGCTTCTGACCCCAACCAAATCTGAGCAGATATAGGAGGAGTTGATCTCAGTCGTCACCAGCATTTAGACGTGGGGGTGGGATGGGAAGGAAAAATCTAGCTTTATGCAATGTGAGGGCCACTGAATGAGTATCTCTTGTTTCTGGATGCAACCTTGTCACTGAATTTTCTGATCTGAAGTTAATTTTCTTTATAGACATATATGTATATGGAGGTATGTGTGTAACATGGCTAGACAGTATTTACAGCAATTTCTACTTATATTTGGTGGCCAAAGGTTAGAAGAGTTATGACGGCCCAGAAAAAATTTGCTCAGAAAAAAATAGTTAATTTTGAGAATAAAAACAGCTATTTTGGAATAGCCATATCTAGCTAGCTAGCCATCATCTCCAGGCTGAGTGCTTTTCAGCCCTCTTATCCTTTTAAACAAAAGGCTTGGAACAAGCCAGTCACTCAACTTGTGGGTGTTGCTGCTTGTGACCTGAGAGTCCTTGAAACAATGGACGCCATTCATGAGTGTGAATGAAATTTTCTGAGTGCACGCCCACCTACGATGCCTTTGCAGACATTGTCTAATGTATTCTGGTTGTATTTAACCAAAAAAGGTTATTAAATACTACAACCCAAACACCCTGAACTCCTGCCGAAAGCATTAAAGGGAACTCTGAAGGACTCATTCATGCTGAGAAAAACTAGTACTCTGTGGTTCAGAAATGAAATCGTATCTATAAAAAGTGGGAAGGGGAAGGGATGGAGACAGGTCAGGATTCTAAAATTAATCACAGCGGGGAGCAGAATCCTGCCTGGATTTATGGATTTCAAGGCCTTGAGAATCCAGGCTTCTTGGAACATTTTTTCAAATCCCTATCTCTGCTTGAGAACTGAAAGTTAAGAGCTTGGTTTCATATTATAGCTTGTTGGCGGGGGGGACTCTCATCTGCTCATAGGTCCCAGTAGAGGGCAGTAGTTAACATACTCAAAAGGAATAGGAGCAGGTTGCTAAAGAAAATCCCATTCTTCCTGCAGAGCAGCACCTTTATACATAGAGCTTTCGAATGACACGGTGCATGACTGAACAGAATGATTCTGGGAGACACACAGCCGCTGGCCTGGAACAATAGGCGGGGTGAGACACGCTTTCGCTCCCTGCCGAGAGTGAGTCAGGGGCGCACAAAGTGTTTTATATCCACAGGGCAGCGATACACCCTGAACCTCTCCTAGTTACCATCACTCCAGTGCTGTGAGTGAGGGAGTGAAAAGCTGAGAGATTTCGGGTGCGCTCAGAACATCAAACCTGGGATGTGAGATTCCTTTTCCCATTGGTGGATGGGAGCGCAAGCAATGAAGAAAAGCCATAAAGACCCAGAGGGTCGTTCCCTCTTATATGGCTAGACAGGCAAAGCTGCGAAGTCTGACTGATCGTGAACTTCTCTATGGCAATATCGGATTGTGGCGTTGGGCCCATCCACTGATTCAATCAGACTGAAAGAGGATGGGAAGCTTTCACTGCACAAGCCCAGGAGGAGAGGAAGCTACTTGCTCAAGCCAAGGAGAGGAGGGAGAGATTCCCCCGCCACGCTCCTTTCCTATCCCCTGGGCCCATTTCCACTTCTGTGGTTTGCTTTTTTGCTTAGCTACAGTGGTGTTTTGCCTCTGCCCATCAGGCTAAGTTCAGAGATCAGGCAGAGTTTGACAGAGTCCTGAGTCTGTTCAACCCACCTGAATCAGTTTGGCAGAAAATACCAGCACAGAGGGCAGCAAGCTTGAATATTCTTTCCCAGCTATACGCTGCATCTTTCTCTCCCTCAGCATCTTGTAAAGCTTTATTGTGCAGTGTGCATGTCACAGACACTTTACAGATAATCTCCTGTAGGGAGAGGATTCCAGTCTTTTGAAGTTCTCCCACAAGTTAATAGGTTCAGGAATAAAGAGGATGCTCCTTTAATCCCTGGGCATTGTCTCTTTAGAAGACGCAACAAAACAAACCAGCACTTTCTGACTAATAAAACAAGAGGGAACTGGATGACGATGAAGTTGCTTCACCTGGCTGAAGGAAGACAGGCTACAAGATTCATTTGCCTCAGCTGTCTTTGGTTTCAGGCCTGGTTGGGCTCCAGCCTCAAAGGAAGAGCCTCATATGCAGAAGTAAGAAGATAATTTCACCCTTCTTTGTGCTGCTTTGACAAAACTTCTGGAGTTGTCGAGTTTTCTTTGAGCCTGGGAGCAGAGGGGAAATCTGTTTTCAGGAGATTTAATAAGGACAGTGCGTCCGGTAGTTTAATGATGATGTTTTAAAGAGTGCCTCTCCCGATTATCAAATGACTTTTACTGCACAGCTCTGCTGATGCTCACTGCCCCTGCCTCCATTCTCTGCCCAAGGCCAATAGAAGGGATTAATATTTCATGCAACGTCTGTGTTTTTACTCCGAAAGGCTTGATATAAGACATGCAATATTTCACCAGCTCCTGTGTTTGTCTGCTCCTGTAATCATCTGCCTCAATCACTGGTGCAATATTTTATGAATTAATAAAAATGATCATGGACAGTCCAGTGGGATGCTGGGAAAAATGTGCTCAGTAGAATTTTAATGAGCACTGTGGGGAATTTCAACGTTAGCTTGCCTTTTTTCTTTTTTTTTTTTTAACTGCTTTCCTTTTTTCCCCCTCAGCACAACCCTTGTGGTGAGCTTCTCTAAATCACTGTCATGCAAATTAGGTATTTCCCATCAGTCTGTTTTTTGGCGCATAGCAGTGCCAACTTGTGCCACAAATGCAGCACCACACACCTGCTCTCCTGTCCTAATTGAACAGATGATCTGCCAATTTGTCATGTTTATCTTTAGCCTCTTTCTAGCATCCAAATGGAGAGTGTGCAGCAGAGCCCCGGAACATTGTGCAGATGTAAGCAGTGTTTTTATGACAGATCTTGTACTCATTATTGAATAATTCATTGTTGCATTAATGTCTTCAGATACCATCTCTCTCTCTCTCTCTCTCTCCTCTCATTCTTCCCACTTGGGAAAACTTTATTATGCCGTGCTCTGAGGACAGAGTATACAGATAAAAGATAATTGCTTGGCTTGACTTCTCCATTGATATGAAAATAAGATCTAAATTATTCACTTCAGTTTAAAGGTTAGTTGAAGGTTATTATAGGGGATAAAAAAATCACTCTTCATAACATTTCTGGTTTAGATGAGACAGGTTGAAAGGCTTAATTTGCACGGTAGGCGGAAGCAGCTTGTTGTGAATAAACTGAGAGACCCTCAAGAGATTTTAATCCAGGAGAAGTCAATTATTTATAAGCAAATTATAGCTGGCTTTTTATATATATAAAACACAGTTAGTCATAAATAAGAACAAGATGGTGCCTATATAACTCAATATGCCTCCTGCTTTTATCATGGTGAAATCTTTACACAACATTTTCCTTGCCGTAGTCCTGATTGGAATTTAATGAGCACGCCCATTTCAGATAAGGGGCCTGATCCTCACCCCCTTGAAGTCCTGTTTGTTTTGTTCTTTCCATCTCGGTGCTTTTACTAGGGTGACCAGACAGCAAGTATGAAAAATCATGACGGCGATGGGCGGTAATAGAAGCCAATATAAGAAAAAGACCCCAAAATTGGGACTGTCCCTATAAAATCGGGACATCTGGTCACCCTAACTTTTAGTCTCCATCTCCAGTTACTTTTTGTGTTTCAGTGTTGTAAATGGAATTAAAGGATTGTAAATTTTCCTACTGAACGATACCTCTTGAAAGCAGGACATTTCTTTGCCGAGCGATAAGCTTTACTCTAGCTTTTGCATAATACATTTTTACATATGAAAATATTTTAGTGCCTGGTGCAGTGAGAGTGGCAAATCTCCTGTACAGGATTAATAATTAATGCCATGCCTGCTTCTGGAAATCGGGCTGTATTTCAGTAAGTATCTAGTGGCTTCAACCTAACCACAGCCTTATGTATTAATCATCTACAGTCAATGTTATCCAAATAAATAGCTGGGGAAAATGAGATCACTTACCCATTGTGGGATTGGAACCCAAACTCCTTGCATGTATAGTATGTCTTTGCATAAATCACTATGTGTTTGTATGTGTAAAGTCAACCTTCAAAGGGGCATCTAAATCTTCCAAGTGGATGCTTGCATTGATCCATAGACATGTAAATGCTCATTTTCTGGGCATTCATGTTGATCCTGGGCAACTTTCTGGTAAGGAACCCAGGTCTGAAAGTGACACATTATAACATAATTTGCTTGAACCATGTTAATGTCCTAATGCACACACTTAGCGCTGCTACTCAGAGGTTCTTCATCAGCTTTCCAGGAGCCCCAGCCTGAGGTCTGCCCTCAGTCAGTACTCAGGCAAAATGCCAATTGATTCCCATTGCTTGAATAATGACGTTGGGCTTTGGTCCAAAAAGTTTTAATGATAGCATTAGTTGTCATACCGATAGTTAAGGTTGCCTGATCCTTTCCATTATAAGATCCTGCTTTCAGTTTCTTATAACTTTGTCAAACTTCAGCTGCTCAGACTGAAATTTTCCATGCCTCAGGCTCAATTTTTAATTTTTTATCTATTTATTTCTTTTAAAGCTTCAGCTAAAAGAGTATAGCCACTTCTGAAAACGGGGCGAGGGAAAAATACACTGTTTGGCCAGGTTAAAAAACTTCTTACAACTGTCTCCTTGAACAGCTGTAGCACCTTTGGTACAATGTTTGGGTACTTGAAATTTGGCAGGGGCATGTTGCTCGTCTCAGTGATGTGTCTCTTGTTATTTCTGTGGAAAAATGCTTCATTTGGCCAAGTTAGGAGCATCTGAAGAATCTGAGTTTGCACATGCTCAGTAGAGACTTGCTAAAGTTAACAGGTTACACTCCATCTCCGCACAGCTCCTATGTGCTGCATGTACATCATCTCCACAGGGCAACTGAGCATGCTCCATTCTGTGGCTGTTTCAGCGGGGCAGGACTTTCCCTGTGAGTGCTCCTCCCATCTGCCAGGGGTGTCTTTTAGTACCAGGTGCTGAAACCGAGAGCGAGAGATGAGACCTTTTTTCTCCTGTGCTCTCAAAGCATCCCTCTTGGTGCACAGACCACATAGAGAGAGCGCTCAAATATTAAAGGACTGTTCTGTGGATTTAAAGATTTTAGCTGGTTGGAGGAACTTCAGCAGCACCGTATTCCATCAGAATCTAAATGTTTCATGAAATTGGGTCGATTTTCTTGGAACATCCTGTTTGAACATTTTGGATGAAATGTTTTGATTTTTCATTTTGAAATGACATTTTGTTTTTTAGCAATGGTTTAAAAAAATTAGTTGAAACAGTTTTCCATTGGAAAATGCCCTTTTGGTAAAACAGATTTTTTTTTTGGTGTGAAATCGTATAGATTTTGCTAGCATTTTGTTTTTTTAAAAAATGGAAAAAACATTTTAAAAAATGTCAGTCTCGCTCCCCATATTTTTGGAATGAAAGCTTTGATTTTTTTTGGCTTTAATCAACTTTTAAAAAAAATTATTTTATATTTTAAAAATTAAAAGTAGATGAAATCTATACAAAAAGTTTAGACTTGATCAAATCAAAACATTCTGATTGATCTGAATTAAATTAATTCAGAACATTTTGGCCCTTTGAGAGAATTTTTTTTTTAAATATTAATTTTTCCTGGGATGGAAAGTCCATTTTCCAACCAGTTCTAATTATGATATGATACAAAATAAGAAAGTCAAAATAAAAAAACAATGTTTGTTTTGTCTAAACAAAATGTTTCAATCAACCCAAAATGAATCCTCCTCCCCCTAGAATTTTCCTTCATGGAGAATTTTGAAAGTGTTGGTTTTGCTTTGATTTAGAATGAAGCCAGATTTCAAAATCTTGAAATCCTTTGCAAAACAGAACATTCACTCTCAGCCCAAGTCTAACATCCCAGCCTCGATGGCAAACCATGCAGAAATAAAAATGGTTCCATGTGATGGACATTTTGCTTTTTTCTTTTTTTATTAAGGATGTAGACGATTACATACAACCTGCCCACCACCACCACCCAGTTCCAAAAGTTGCAAATTTAAATACTCAGAAGTCAGGAAATGCCAATATCTGAGTGGTCGTGTAACCTTCATTTGTTCCCCTTGTACATGTGCATTAGGATGTGAATTAATCACTTGACTTACGTATTCTTTCGGCTAGGATTTTAAATGTGATTTAGAAGTAAAATGAACGCTAACCAGTGTTTCAGCTGGGCTATGGTGTGTGTAGGTGCTCAGTCTAGTTTCTCTGAAAGCATCAATGATTTGTAGTCAGTAATCTGGGAATTTAAAAGAGACTGGATGAGCATCATAGATAATATAACTTGGCAGTTCTCACAGCACTTTAAATATTTGAGATGTTTTTAATTGCGCTCCTCTCTATCTTTCTGATACCTTTCTAATCTCGCTTTCTCTAGAAATCCAAAACACAGATCCAGGCATCTTCAGTGAGCACTGAGTGAAAAGATAGTGGGCTAGAAGGACAGTTTGTTACTCACAGACACATTTCTGATTCCCTTACCAGAAGCAGGAGTTCAAGGATCCCTGTGCTTTGCAGAGTTGAATGACGTCTCATGCCCCTCAGATAATTACATATTACTATCCCCCTTCTCAGAGCACTGAACTAGCTGAGGAGAGGACTTGCCCAAGGTCACACAGTGGTTCAGTGACAGCAGGGAATGGGATATTGGAGTCTCCCAGGGTATATCCACACAACAATTAAAAACCCGCAGCTGGCCCAGGCCAAGAGGCTGTTTCATTGCATTGCAGATGTTCAGGCTCAGGCTGGAGCCCGGGCTCTAGGACCCTATGGAGTTTCTCTGAAACGTGGGACTGATGGATTCTGAAGGGAGGTTCATCTACTCCTCTGAGGCTGATGGCACCCCTATGTGAATCGGCCAGAGATGAGATGAAACATCAACACAGCCTTAGGGCTCCAGGAGAGACACAGAGGGACATGTTTTCCTCATCCCAGGGGCAAATACATGTTAGATGTAGATTAACCTTTGATATAGTCTTATCCTAACAAGTGTCCAGTCAATTACAAAGTGATGCAGTATTTGGATATGGGGGACGTTCCTCTTTGTTCTGCAGCCAGCGATGCTGTCACTGTGGAAGTGCTGCTAATCAGTCGTGTACCTCTCTACCCTGATCAGAAAGCCTTCAAGCTGTCAGCTGATGTTATTTATGCTTGTATATTTTGTTTGAAATGAGATGTAAGCAAAGCCCATGTGTGCCTCCAATCTGTCTTGTAGCAGAAGAAAGGAAAGAGCAAAGAATATGTTTGCAGTCTTGTCTGGCCCTTGAATTGCAGCTTTGCACGGTGTTGATTTGGGGTCTGGAGTGCACTTTCCTCTGTAGTAAAGCAGAAGCTGAGCTGTTTCTGTGTGCACAGAGATGTCATGTTAGAGTTAAACCCTTTTACCTTTTATTTAACATTCACAGAGGCTTGACAGGTAATCTCAGGAGTTAGATCATTATGGCAGCTAGTGCTAACCTGTAGCAAATGATGCTTTGTAAATCCCCTGGCAAAAGTAATAGGCTTTTTTTTGCCTCCCTTTTCTTTTTGCAATTAGTGCTACAGACTCATGGGTGGTAACCTTTGAATCTCGCCTCCCTCAGCCTGCAGCTGCATTGAGATTTGGTTTCCATGACCTGCGGTAGAAGGAATACTGAGATTTACACAAACAATTAGAGACTGCCAGTGTCTTTGACAGGGAGTGAGAGCAGAGAGCTGCTTCTCATGGTGTCTCCTGATTTTAAAGACCAATGATAAAGTCGTAGCAACATCCTTGCTACTAGAGTGATTAGGGATTTAAGCCCAATGCACGGCCTACCTTAAAGCAGTACACCGTAGCATGGAATATCCTCTAGATTCTTTGCTCCATCCAGTGATTTAAAAGAGAGACTGTTCCTTATATAGGACCAAAACAAACTCAAAACGTTAGCCTCTTGCAGTCTGTGCAGAGGAACTTTCTTGGTTTCACCCTTGTTTATTCAATAGCATCGCCAGTGTCAAACTTGTCTAGAAAGATTGTTTAAGGGGCAGACCCTTTTCCCAGAGCTGGAATGACACTGATGAAAACTCTGTGCAATGCTCATTGTGGCTCAATGGTTTTGCTTAACAGGGGTTCATACAAATGTTTTCCTTTGTTTTAATCTCTGTGAGTTTAGTATTGAGATTTGGGTTTGAAATCCAAATTTTGTATTGAATCCATGCAGAATTGTGAACCCATTGCTCTTCTGTAGCATCCTCCATCTTACTCCTTTACAAGTATTAATTGGGCTGTGTGCTTATCTATGCTGGGAAATGACAGAGTTATAATGTGTGCGAACACATCCCCATTTCAAAGATGGGGAAACTGAGGCACAGCAGGGTTAGATGGCTTGCCCAATGTCCCACAGAAAATCAGTGATAGCTTGGGAATAGACTCCAGATGGGCTGACACCGAGTCTCATGTTCTAACTGCTAGGCAGTGCTTCCCTTCAAAACAGATCTCAGGTTTGCTCTTAACTGGGCCCAGGTTGCCCTGCAAAGTCTGCAAATTCTAACAAAGTTTCTGAGGAAATCTAGGGAAAGTGTTGAATTACTAACTAAATCCCACACAGGGAGGTTCTACCTGACACAGTGTGTTCCATTGTGAATAAGAGCTTTTCATTTGGCCCTCCGAGATGCTGACAAATAAGGAGGTAAACCCAGAGAGTTCCAGGGAGGTTCGCTTCTCATTTCAGCTGTTTTAACTGCTGCTTAGTTATGGCGCTGAGGCTTTTACATAAACCCCTGCTGTGGTGGAGACGTAGATCACAAATATCTTTAATAGGGTGGTAAATAACGAAATGAAAGTCCATGACCATTGTCTTTTTTTTTTTTTTTGCTGTTTGGGATTCTGATCCATACCCCCTATTTAAGAAGTTGCCACATGATTCTGCCAGTTGACGTTCAGTCGGCGAGAAAAGCAAGAGCTAAATTCTCAGAGGCTTGGGAATTTCATTTGTTTTTCCAAAGTCCAATTCAAGTTTGCTCTGCTGGAACAGCAAGAGAGAAAGATGCAAAACACATTTAGCATGGCCAAAGCCTCTCATCAGCCCAAAGTCCTGTTGACCTCCGTGGCAGTTCGGCCTATATAAGACCTTCAGAATTTGATCTAATTTAGCAGCTAGCCAGTTATTGGACTGGTGGGAGCATTTTCCAGTTTGTATTTCTTCCTCAGCTGTTGCTGGGTGTGTGGATGTGGGTGGGGTGGGGTGGGCCTAGGTAAATAACTGAGTGGAATCGGTGGAGCTGGAATAATTATCAGTGGAGTTGCTCTGATGACTGTATTTCTAAATATCGCTCAGGGCGCCTACAGCTATAGAGAGGAGCTCTTTGATCTTGTCTAAATTGAACAAAATAGTGTTACCTTCTCCTCCTGTCCTCATCCCAGGTTCCTTGGAATTCTATTTGAAATTGCCCAGGTACTTAACTCTGCGCGTCTCGAAAGGTGTAAGAGATTGATGACCCAGTAAGGCTGTTGAGTTAATGGCCTGTTTCTCCAGCGATGCTGTGGCTGCCTCGCTCTGCTCCAACAGTGTAATCTGACCTCAAAGCCATTTTAACCAGCCCAGAGAGGATTGGCAAGTACAAAAGCGAACCTCAGGCAGTGCAGAGCTGATGCAGGAGCACTGATGCTAATCCCCTCCTTGCTGCAGAGAACGAGGGAAAGGGGACATGGACAGAAGAATGGGCGTGGCTGGGGCACCCTGGAGCTGTGCTGATCCTCAGTTACCCTTTCCCTCTGTTGCAGCCTGACACAAGTTACAGCTGCCCTTTGGCTGTTCTAACTTGTCCCGGGGATGCCAGCATGCAACTGTGCTGGGCTCAGAGCACGCAAAGGGGAGATTTAAGAAGCCGTTGCACATGTACACCCTGACTTCTAGTCTGTGACCTACATGATTGGTCCCAAAGGGTGCTGATTAAAATCTGTAGATATTAGTGTTCCTAATTGTTCCTTCTGGATGAGTGTAGCTAATGTTCTACAGAGATCTGCTAAAACTTCAGTTCTTGGCATCCGTTTCTATGCTGCAGTAACAGGGGTGTCCCATTAACCCCAGATAACTGGTTTGCCTAGTACCTATAAAATGTTGATAGTAACCTAACCCGTCTTTATAGGGAGTGAGCGGTTTGATGGCAGGAACCTAACCTCCTGCGTTAGGTATCAGCTTTCCTCCAGCTAAGTGCCCATGAAATGAATTAATCATCAGGGGAAAAATTGCCTAGAAGAGTTAAGTTCTAATACCACCCCCAGTCAGAGGGGTGATCTTCTCTGGGGCCCACTTTTGTGACTCCTGCTCAGGTTCTGCAGATGGATGTTTCAGGTCAGGGATCAAGGCATCAGCCTTGGAAATGTCAAAAGAAGCTGCCTTCAGAAATTTTGTTTTTCCCTTAATGAAACCCTGCTGCCCTCAGAAAAATGTGGGTAGCCTAGCTTTATAGCAGCTAGCTGAGAGACTAGGTATTAAACCATCCAACTACTGGCACATTAGCCATGCCCCCCGTGTTCAGCGGTATCAGAATTTCTCTTAAATCATTCAGTGGTTCTCTAATGTATTCAGAATGTGGACTACAGAACAAGATCTGAAACACTCTTTTTCCAGTAAGACTATTAACTGGTGACACTTTGACATCAGCAAGAAGTATATGAGATTAAAAAGTAAGAACTGTATAGAAATCTAAGTGCCTTCACATACTGTTAGAATAAAAATTGCTGTTAGAAGCATTAAAATAGCATACCTGTCAGGAGCGACAAATTCAGGAGCCATTCCTGCTGATTTCTATGGCATCAATTCATGTGATTTTCCCCTTAGATAAATTAAGTAACATTTTAGAGGATGTACAGGATGAAATCTGAGCCCAAGAGACTAAGTCTTTAAGCTAAGGGGTGGCTGTATAGAACTGAACAAGCCAAGCTGTGACGGTGACTGTATCTGTGTGTAACAAAGCATCTGATATGAAAAAGGGGAACAGAACATCCCTTACAATAATGGGGCACAGTGTGTTTCTGCGGGTGAGCTCTGTACAGACACTGAGCTGACAGCCCTGGACAGTGAGTGTGGCCCACCTGACGGGCATAGAAGAGATTTTTCCCAAGGCAGATTCCTTATTCACACCTACTCCTCCAGAGGATGTATTTTTTTCTTGAACTGCCACTAGGTGCACCCATATTGGGCTCACAGAGACTTTGAGGCCAATCGTTTTCATGGCACTGTTCTGACTTCAAGCACCCACCTGACCAGTATTTTGATGGCAAGTTGGGAGAACATGAACAACAGTTACTGCTGCTGTTAGAAGAGGGAGAAGAATACACTTTGCTCCAATTCCTGAGCCTTAGGGTGAAGTTCACCCACAAGGCCAATGCACCTTCTAAGTCCTACTTATGCTTGAATTTCATAGTATCGCTTGCTGAATAGCACAACTGTACAATAGTGAGCATCCGTGTTGGGTGTCTGCATGTACAGGCCATGACACAAGCACAAGACTCTCTCTCACCCTGTCTCTTAGAGCTCTTTACAGAGTGCCCGTCCCTCACTGGAAAGTCGAAGTGTTCACGGCTGATTCTTCACATACCGAATATTTTGGCTTTTCTTTCCCCTCGGCTCCTCCCTGATTGATACCCCTCAGAGGTCAGCAAATGTTACTGCAGGCAAAGGGATAGAGACAGAGGCGCTGGGACTGGGGAGCTGAGTTCTGTTCCTAGCTCCGTGACCTTGGGCAAGCCGCTAGTTAGAGGATTGTGGGGGTCCTACAGAGACTGTTTCATCTGCGTGTGACATTTGAAATCCCTTGCAGGCAGCTGATGGATGAAAGCAGGAGACGAAGGAGCTGGCTTTCCTTGGCATGTTTAATCATTTATTAGCTAATCCTGAATGCTGAGGGGAGGTGAGCAGTGCAAAGCCCATTTCTAATGGGAACAAGGCAGCGGATGTGCCTATCATTTCATGTGCTGTTTTAGTTATTAAAACTAGTGTGGATGTGGCTTGGAAAGGTCTCACGGTGAGGGTACATATACCATTGGCTACAAGTAGGGCATACGGAAAGCCAGCTTTTTTCCACAATGCTCCAGACAACCCCCATTCTATTCAAGGGCATCCTGATTTGCCAGGTAACCCAAAAGGGCACTGTTTAAATGACCAATGCATTGGCATCACTGCTGGCAGTCAGGATGTGCCAATCTGGCTTCACTATGGTACCATTTTGCCCACCAGGATTGGAGCTGGCCGTGTGGAAGCTTGCAGCATGGGGGAGAAAAGTGTCTCTGTAAATCCTGCCAAAGAAAAGCTCTGGTACAAGCCAAGGCAGATCTGCGGCTAGTGGTGCTGGTTGGAGGCTTGTGGAGGTAAATGAAAATGTGGCCTGGAGTGTAATGGGCCATAGAGAAGGTGTGTATCGCGTATATCCAAGTGTGTGTAAGAGAGGTTAATGCAAAGAATGCACGCACATACAGGTGTGCTCAGACATTCCTGCCAGGAGAAGATCTTGCCTTCTGGTCTCTGACCTGCATGACAATGAAAGGCCAAGTGATTGCTGCAAATGGGTAATTTACCCACACACCTCACTGCCTCTATCACCAGGAAAACGGGGTCTCTGATTGATATTGACATGTGAAATGAAGGGGCCAGGAAGCTCGTGTTCTTCATTAATACTGAAGGTCAAGTCTTGAGATCAGGAAATGGGACTTCAGGGCGGGATTCAGAGTTTTGTTTTGCAATAATTTTCTACTGAATCAGCATCCTCTTGGGCCCTCTAAAGAAAAGCTGCCCTGGCATAGAGGGAAAAGATGAAACAAGGCCACCATCATCATTGTTAGGGGAACTCTTGCTGCCCCCAGAGATCATCATCCCATCTCAGCCAGCCAGAGACAGAGAAGCAGAAACAAAGAGCTAAAGGATGATGACAGATCCAATCAGGGAAATAATCAGCTACAGCTGGGCATTACCTCAAACCTCATGTGCAGGTAGCCAGTCAGCTAAACGCCTCCCTCTGGGAGCCTCTCCTACTTTTCTGCGCTCACCCCTTTCAGTGAGAAGGGGAAGAAATAACCGGGGTTACCCCAGATTAGGACAGACAATGGGAGCAGGCTCCCTTTGGCTTTCTAGACCCTCCCAGTGGGGTTTAGATCCGCAGCAATACTAATAATATCAGTACCTATTGCTTTATATAGTCCTTGTTACCAGTAGATCTCAAAGAGCTTTACAAAGGAATCATTTGGCAGATGGGTAAACTGAGGCACAGAAAGGAAGCCAATGGCTGAGCAGAAATAGAACCTAGGTCCCTTGGTGCCTAGTTCAGGGCCCTATCCACTAGGCCCCACTGCTTCCCCTGGAAGCTTACCAGGTTCACCACTTGCTAAATGCAAGCTGCAGTCATTGTCACGGCCCCTCTTGGCTCTGGTTTGTTTGCGATGTGTGCAGAAGGAAGGGGCACAATGACTCAAGTGCCTATGATGTGGCCTAGCAGGTTAGGCCTTTTGGCTGAAGGCGAGGGGTCCGGCCCGACAAACTTGGCTGCACTTGATTCTGGGGGCCCTTGTGCCATGTTAGCCACAAAATTATATCCTGCTAGCCCAGCCAAGCTGGGCTACCGTGGCTGCAGAGCTCTGGGAGTGGAGATGCCACTGGGAAGAAGAATGCTGCCTGGCTCCCTGAAAGGACTGTGCAGGTCAATATTCCCTTGCCCAGGGTGGTGCATAGGGCAGAGGCTTGTGTGCCCTGGGCCAGGGCAAGTGCCAGCTGTGCTGGTCGCCTCCTCCAGGGAAGGGCTGCTTTAAATGTCACCTGGGCTCTATGAACCATCCCACTGCCCCGGGGGCCCAGAGTGCTCATTCCCCTGTGTAGCTCCAGGGCTCCCAGCTGGAGGGGGAGCCCCCCCCACCAGGTAGACATGGTGTGGCTTGGGGCTGCAACTTGGGCTCCTCTGGCTTCTGCCAGCAGAGCCCACGCAGGGAACTGAGTCCTTCACACATCCTTCAGGCCGGGCAGGTTGAAGACTGACACAGTCTCTGTGCTGTTAAAGTCACACTTCTCTGTGCTAGAGAAACGTCTTCCCATTCTCAGTCTGGCCCCCGCTTATCACCTGCGGGAGCAGAGCAGGAATCGAACCTAAGAACCAGGCTGGATTAAACACAAGTTAGTGGCTTTACAAAGCATCAAAGTATCCTCACAGGGCTTCAGATTGGAATCCAGCCTCTATTAGGGCACCACTCTGTTGCCAGCTCTCACTGGGAGTCTCGTAATATTTAGTGCCCCAGCTCCTGGAGTCCTGTTGTTATCTGAGAATATCCACTTTCATTGAAACACATGGTCTTGGCCTTCGTGGCTGTGGAGAAAAGCTTGGGAACACGAGCCCCAGAGTTCCCCAAACCAGCAGGCGCATGCAAAAGAATCCAAATAATCCACCCTCATGGCACAACCAGAATTTTCCTAAGGGGGGGTCAGAGCTCTCTACCCTTGCTGCCTTGCCACCTAGACCCTCACTCTTCCCTCCACATTGCCCTGCATCCAGCCCTGTGGTCTGCCTGCTCCGCACCCACTCCTTGCTCTAACCTCCCACATGCATTGTCCCAGGGTCTCCCTAGCCCCGAGCTCTTGTCTAGAGAGGCAGTCATACTGCCAGGATCCCCACCAGGAGCCAGGCAGTTCTTGGAGCCCCAGACCCCATCCTCCTCCTGGGTCTTCACTTTCCCAGGAAGCACCAAAATTCCAGATCCAACCCTCCTGAGCATTGAGGGTTCCAAGTGCTTCCTGCTCCACTTCTCCCCTGGTGCTGGAAGGACTGTGCAGGTGCACATGGTTGTAATGCCACTCAGATTTGACCGGCTGCCCCCTGTCATGGTAGAGGATCATCCAGGCCAAATTTTGAGCTCCGGTCAGGGTCTGAGTGGGGGGTGAGGCTGTTATGCTCCTGGGCCTGACTGGTGATTTTTGGATGCTTGGAGTCGGTAGCAGTGCAGTCAGTTTTGCCACTCCTTTGGCTGATTGCTTTTAGACAGATTTTAATTCTACTATACATACTTCAGTTCCACAATGGCAATTGCAGTGAACTCTGCAATAATACCCAGGTCTGCATTTCAGGAGAGGGCGTCAAGGTAAATCAAATCTCCTCTGTGCAGCTAATCGGAGATCAACTCTGATCTCGGTATGTTAGCTCAGTTTGTCAGTCTAAGTCACATCTTCTGGCAGACCCAACTGTTAACCGTGCTTTGTCCTACACTCCTGAACCAGACTGCCTTCCCTGGGACAGAGGCCAAGGTGGCGTATATTAGTGGCACTCCTATGAAATGACATTTGTCTACAGGTCACTGCAGTATGGATGCTCGGGCGTGGTCTAAGGCATCCCACCTCGCAGGGTTCTACAGCCCAGCTCCAGCCTGAGCATGGACATCTACACCGCAATTAACCAGCCGCTTAGCCCAAGCCTTCTGAGCCCAAGTCAGCTGGCAGGGACCAGCTGTAGGCATCTGTCTGCTGTGTTAGACAGACCCTGAGAGACCTCCGAGCTGAGACATTTTGTTCAGATACAGGCTGACTATAATGGGGCTGCAGTGATGTTGTGCAGAGATTCCTGAATGAAGTGCTTGATTTCCATTTAGTATAATTTCATTGGGGCAACAGTTATGTTGTTTTTTTAACAATAAATATTTTTCAAAGCAGATAGAAACTGGGCATTTCTCTTCCAACTGAACTGTTGCCATAGCAGAATGAAATGAAGGGACATCAAACATCTCCTTGCAATAAAAGTGGTGATGTTCTGGCCCCATGGGAAGGTCAGAGTAGTGTTATGTTTCTGTCTCTTGGCCTATCAGCCCTGAAGCCCACAATGGTGCCAAACAAAAGTGAAACCCGTTCTCCTTGCTCTATATGAGCCATGTGCATCCACCCAGCCTATCCCCTAAGCTTTACAGTCTCTGATCTTGTACCACTTCAGTCAGCGAGAATTTTGCCATTGACTTAAGCAGGAGCAAAAGCAGGACCACACACAGCATCAGGGTTAAGGAAAATGAGGTGGGAGTGTCATTGTCCCTTTTGGGGAGAATAACCAAGGAAAATCAGCCTTGAATTCTTCCCCCTCCATGCTCAGTGCAGGGTCATTTTTCATCACCTGACGATGATTTGAATTGGGCCTTTTTCCTAGTTAGAAACTATTTCTGTTGCTGTTGTTTCCCTGTATTATTTATAGCCGAATAAGCATCAGAGACAGACACTGAGCTCAAGCATACTTATCTACCCAGCAGTATTCTTGTTTGAAACAATCTCGTTTCACTGTTGCTATTGATTTCAGTAGATTGTGCTCTGGTATGAGTTCCTCTGAGCCAACGGGTATATTAAGCAATCATTTCTATAGCAGATGACATAACTCCCTCGGCATCAGTGTGTCCTAATGGGTCTGGTATTACTCATGTGCTAATTGATTGGGCATGGAGAGGAGAAAAGCTAAATTCATTTGCGAGGTGATTTTTATGGCCAGGCTCATAACAGAGGTAATTTGCTGAGAATGTTCAGTCCCTCTCCAGCTATGGAATATAATCTGTGTTCTTGTACATTATCTCCATACTGCGTTTCAATCAGCAAACCTTGCTCTATTTGTGGAGTTCAAGGTAAAAATCCCCAAGGAATTGTCATGACAGAATCTTTCTTTCTTCTCTGGGTTGTGCCAAAGAATACATGAACATGGAGCAGTGCGCAGAGGTCTATTGCTCTATCTCCCTTGGGAGCCTTGACAATTAGGGGCCGTGTGCTCAAATTTCTAGCCTCGGGGTAGCTTTCGGAATATCTCTGGTTCGCCTGTTAAAACACTCTGTGTCTAGGGGCAAAATGTTTATTTCTGTACCGATCCATCTAACGTCACAAAGCCTTTTGTTTTTTAGTATTCAAAAGGAGCAGTCTCCCAGCAGAAGCAGGACGTTCGCTTGCATCTGTGCTGACAAACAGGAGGGACTTCAAAAGAAAAGGGCCTTGCCATAAAAACAGTCATAAAACCATATTCATATGCACATGAGATCAGCTGTGCACTTCACGGCTCAGTGTATAACTTTTTCGTTTTGCTCCTGTTTGTCTGAGCACTGAGGTTTGACTGTGCTCCATTAGAACATGCTTAAGGATAATGGATTTGATGCAGCGATAATAACATCTGGGTTTTCCGGTATTTGGTGCTCAGTGTACAGAGCCTTGCTCTCTTACGTCATCAGGCTGATGCGTAGTCCTGGTCCCGTACACCAGCTGTCGGCCAGGACATGAACACAGTTTTCATTGCCCATGAAAAGTGCTGGATTGGATGCTCCAGAGACCAAAGCTTAACTAGTGCTATTTGTGACGGTCGCTTTGCAGGGTCTAATTTTATTTAAGACAATGTCTAGGAGACTGGGACTCGCATTTCATTGCATGAAGGCCACCGAGCAATCATCTGTGAGTAGCAATTGACAGTCAGGATCAATCTGTGAAATTACCATCAGCTGACCTATTATAATGGATACTGGGTCTGTCTAGCAAGATCTTTGAGACGGGGGCCCTGTCTTTATCGTGCCTTGCCACTTTCTCTAAATAGTCAGCAAAGGCAGCGGCCAGGAGGTGAAAAGTGCTTTCTCTGCTTATTATTACTACTGAGCCATGCAGTCCCAGCCATGTGGATTTGCTTTACAAAACGTTGCTAAAAATAACACGGTGATCATTTTGAAGAGTTGTAGAACAGCAAAAGACAAACCAGACTATGGGGGTAGGGATTGTAGATGTACAGATAGCGTACCTGCCTGCTGACCTCACTGATCATTTTGCTTCCAGTAATGAATACCCAACTGGAAGAAAAGAGATGACACCACTTATTGTATCTATCATGCCTTCATCCTAAGATATATATGCCTGCACGCTATGTATAAAGATAATACTGATTTACCAGTACTATGTATCTTAAAATGCTTATCCAGCCATGCAGATAAAATGATCTCAAAGCACTCAGGAATATTAACTGATAATCAGGCTCCGCACAGGGGTTATTTTGGCCATCATTTAAATGTAGTGTTTTGCGGCGAAACTTGTCAACTGTTTGACAGCACACAGTGGTTTGCCACAGCCCTTTAACACTGGGAATGACCCAGACTACAGCCAGTTGAAAGTACAGGGGAAATTTTAGATGGGCAGAAGATGGTAACCCAAGTTGGAATATGTCTGGGAAATCAGGATTAACACTTCTAATCGTCCAGAAAGAGCCCTGGGAATTTAACCACCACACGGAAGTGTCAAAACCTTGATTTTACAACTCATCCCCAAAAGAGCATCTTGAAGGGCACCGCTCCCTCGTATTGGCCCTGACATACTGGTACAAGACTGCTTCAGAACATGTGCTGTAGCACAAAGGGGTTTCTTTGGAAGCCTCTTGTCCACTCACTTGGCCCATCCAGGCTGCATTAAGCTTGTGAGGTCTGGCAGGCCCCCAGGACGGGGTCAAATGCCTTCAGGCTTTTAAAGTAATATCCTAAATGATGAGCACCTGTGCCTTTCAGACATTCAACCTGCCTGACAGAGCACAATTAGGAGTGACGGTGGCTCCAGATCTTAGGAAGAAACAATGCCACAGGATGCACCTCACCAGCTCACCAAAGCTGACAAGAAGAGCCTCCCAAATGGTTTCCAATCTGGGTATCAGGACAAAGACTACCATGTCTGGCCTGAGTGCTGGAGAGTTGTCTGGGCTGGGAGAAAGTCAATCAGTGTTTTACTTGCAAACATTTCAGGCAAAAGAGCCTCAAATGCTGATATTTTGGAGTCTGTCAAACCATGCCACTGAACCAGCAGTACCAAATTCTGGGCCCAGCGCTGAGGATTGTTCCTGGCACTGAGGAGAACACTGTATGGTAGTCATCAACAATGTCATCTGGGCAGGAGTTGGCTAAGTGGAAACACCTTTGGTTGAGTGATTTGTATGCAGTTACAGTGCAAGATCTTCCATAGACTTATGGGGCTGGCCATATTTCAGCACCAGACAGGAAAAGGTTGGCTGTATGCCTCCGTGCAGCCAGCTTATTTGACAGATCCTAACACCCTGTCCACGCTGGCCTCCTATTCCCTACGGCCGTTGCTACTGGGCATTCTCCAGTGAAGGGATGAAAATACATCTGTCATCACATGCCAGGCTGAGGAAAGCCAACCTCCGCTGCCACAAACACAGAGTGATTGATGCAGGGACCACTGAGTACACCTGGTTTATCTTTTGGATGGGAAGTCTGGAGAGGAGATTTGACAAAATGTCATGAGCAGAAATGAGAGCTGGGATATTCCAGCAGCAGCCAGAGAGTGCACTGAAAAGAGATTAGACCAGCAGAGGGAAACAGAGTGAGATTTCCTTGCTGTTGGTAGCAACCAGCCTGGGCGTTTTGTAAAACAAGGACAGGAACTGGAACAGAAAGACAGAGATGATACAAGGACCCAACAGACTGTGGGTCACCAATGAGCTCAGTCAGCCATGGGTTTGCCACAAGGATCTTCCAAAGAAAAGGACTGACAAATGTGAACCAAAATTCTGGTTCACGTCTCCTGGCCCGGCTTTTAGACAGGACGTCAATAACTACGAAAACTTGACAATTCAGAAAAGATTTGGTAACATGAGCTTGTGTTTGAATTGCAATTGGGATCCTCATTTTGTCCTCAATGGAGGAAAAATCAGTCAAATTTCACACCAACATGCACGTGCACACACCCACCTTTCAGTTTCTGTCATTCTTTTGCATATCTACTTCAGAGCTGGTCTGGGGATTTCCCAGTACTACAGTCATGGGGATTTCCTTGTGAAATGTGCATATTTATGTCCTCGCTGAGTGTCCTTGGAGCCCTTCTGGGAGAGCAGGTGACTTAATTTTTTACTCCTACTGTAAGAATTTGCATCACACTGATCTTCATGGGACTGAGTCAGGCTGGATGCAGATTCCATTCTAGCCTATCCCCAGTATTCTCCAATCAGCAGGAGGCCAGTGCTAGATAGCCATGAAGAGAGATCGCACAGCAGGGCTGCTGCTCGTTTGCATAAAATGACAGATTGACATGTCAGACCGGCATGGGCAGCTGATTTTCCTAAGTTGAGCATCCCATCCTGCCATCTCCTGATCTGCTAATAATGGTGGTTGTCATTTACATTGTGCAAGGTTTTACATGCACAATGCCCCTGGTAAGCAATAACTAATTAAACTAAATGAGCAGAGGTGAAGTGACTTGCCCAAAGTCCAACAGCAAATCAGTGGCAAAGCTTGGACTAGAAATCAGGAGTTTCTGGACTCCAGTCCTGTGCATAGTCTACTAAATCATGATTCTCTTCTAAGATCTACAGTAGTTTGTTCTCCAGTCCTTGTTAGAGATGTAGCCTCCAGACAAGTAGGTAGGCAGCTTACATGGTACATTTCTAGAGAATGAGCCAAAATACCCTAAGCTTGTGCCTCAATATTTTGCTATGTTTCATTGGTGCTTGAAAAGGTCAAAGGAGGTCCCCTATTCAAGCCCTAGTACTAAAAATGTTTTTCTCAGAGCTGGGTGTAGCATCAAAGCACAGCCACATGGTGGTAGAAGATTCCCTTTCCATATGCTATCATCGGAACAATTGCATGATAATCCTATCTGAGTAAAATATTTTGCTGGCCGTACAAGTCATGTCTTGACTATCAACCCTTTCTGATCGGATTGGAGCTAAGTAATTAGAATACCAACACAAATAAAGATTTTTGCCATCTACTTACTTACTCTGTAATGCTTCAACAGATTGGTGCTTAATTAGCTTGGAATTAAGAATTCCAGGACAAGCCATACCTTGTGAAAGAGCAGTGGTGCACTCTGTGCTTCCTGCCTGTATGTAGAGAGAGGAGGTGTGTGATCCTGAAAGACGTTCTGTGTTTAATTCTTTATTTTTGATTGTCAGAATTCTGATTGGCCAGGGTGATGTCCGGCCGCCATACGTTTCCCTGTAGCTCATCTTTCTGACTTGCACAGAGTAAATATGCAAATCAAGGTAATGGTTCTAGGAATCCATCCTCCCCTCTTCCCCCTTCAGCCTCACTGCTGACTTGAACTAGGACAGCTGCAGTTGGAGGATCAAAGTGGTTGCCAATTGCATTTCTGATCCCTTGGCTTTGCTACCTTTTATTGCCGGGGGGGCGGATAGGGTCTCTCTCAACACAGCAGCCTCTGTATAAATAGTACAGTCGATATATTTACATCCTGTTCTGGCTGCACTATAAGTATCTCTAGTCATTAGGGAGCTGTTTGCTTTGGTATGATCTTTGGATCTGTAGAAGAATCTATGGACAAGGTCAGCTTTAATAATAACGCAGTCTTCCTGTGAGGTTCTATAGCTACAAATGAAGCGATTCGGCTTACTTGTCAATAGATTCAGAACATTTTTAAAACTGGGCTTGCAGTTCTGCTTGTGACTCATTGATGAAGTATTTAATGGATCAATGCTGCAGTGGCCAAGCCCTTCACAGAACCATGAATGAGAATGTGTAAGCTAACCCACTCAATAGCTCTGGTTAAGCTAGCTACAATTCTGTGGTTGTGATGTTCTCTAGCATTGATTACTAAAGGTTGTTTGGAGCCTTCAACGATTATATGACTGACTCTTAATATTGTATCCAAAATATTCTAGAGAAAGCCACCAGAGAGAAAGGGAAAGAGATGTGTTATTGTGTTTTCAGCCAGGATGTTGTAGATGCAGTGGTTGGCATTAAAAGACAACATTTATCAATAGTTATCATTAGAACTACCTGCAGGATGAAAGCTCTATTTCATGAGGGATTTTCAGATTTCGATATATGGGCTTGTTCAGAATCAGAATGAAAACAGAAAATTTCAAAATTCTCTGAGAAAAATATATTTTGGGTCAATCAAAATGTTTTGTTTTGATAAAATCATTGCTTTTTTATTTTGCCTTTCTAAAAATGTTTTATTATAAGAATACAAAATAAAAAAACTGAAATAAAAACGAATTTTGCAATTAAAAATAGAAACCTTTTGTTCTGAAAATGTCAAAACGGGATGTTTCAACTTTGTCAGAAATTGTTTTCTTCCAAAACAAAATTTTGGTAAAATTGACCTGATTTTGTGAAGCATTTTGATTTTGATGGACCCTGCATAATCCAACAGGATATGGTTCCTTCAAAATTTCCCCGATTAACTCACATTATTGTACATATTGCAGTTATTTCCTGTTCTTGGTGCAAAGGAACATTGCAGCCTCCGATGTCATGGCAGTCTCATTGGGAAAGGATAGTCAATGTTGGTATATGCTGACTTTATGATACTAACCCTTTTACTGGATATGCAGTGAAAGTATGTTTGCTAAGCTTTCTTTACATTAAGTCTGTATGAATATGTTTGTAGAGTGAAAAAGGAGTTGTAGCTACACATTATTATTGAATAAATAATCTTTTACTGAAATACACTTAATTATAACTCTTTTCGGCCTCTTTGGGCATTCATTGACCACCCAAATCTCCAAAACCCATGGAAGTTTAACAAATTGTAAACTTTGTGACTGTTCCTGATAACACTTCCATTTGGAATGTTTCTTTGTGCCAGTGATACATAGTCTGGCAATTGTAGGGAGAGTCATTCTGAAAAGGGGGGATCATTTTTCAATTAAAATACAAAGCAGAAGAGCAATGTTTTTGATTTGTTTGCACTGAATTTCACTATGCACAAGGTACATCAAAGTGGTCTGAGTCTGACTTCAGACGTAAAGTGAATGCCCATCTGTTCACAGTGTGAATGCAGATACCCAGTTCAACTTGCTCTCATTAATATTTCTCAAATACTGCAGTGTTCTGGGCCACACAAGCACTTAGACTTTCAGTTGAACTTTATATTGACTTCATTTGGAACACGATCAAGGCTGCCCTATTAAATCAAGATCCACCTTCTTTTACACCATCTTTCTAAACTACCGTATTTCTTAATCTGGTAAAAATACCCCAATATCTAAAAAGCACATTTCCAATCCCAAAAGAGGACAGGAAGCTCAGTTCACTGGCTATGACACGTCAGCCTATTTTCTGTAAAGTTTTTGTTCCCTATTTGCAGGATGCGTGTGAAAAAAATATATAGCGTTTGCTCCTTGGGTTGTGTTCAGTTTGAACAAAAGCAAAACCTCCAGCGATAAGCAAAGCTCATCAGCATGCAATAACTGACA
Source organism: Gopherus evgoodei (assembly GCF_007399415.2). Taxonomy (NCBI): domain Eukaryota; kingdom Metazoa; phylum Chordata; order Testudines; family Testudinidae; genus Gopherus; species Gopherus evgoodei. Next base: position 3,028,891 of record NC_044331.1, read on the forward strand.
CTTTCATGATATTTCTGGTGCTGAATAATAATTTTATCATGCTTATAAATGATCTGGTGTTTCTGGGAGTGCTGGCAAGTCCATCTGTTAAACTGCTTTCTTCTGCAGTTACTTGTCCCATACTTTCCTGCCTCTTAGACAGACTTTCTTCATTCATATTACATTTCTGCATGGCATTCCTCTGACACCAATTACAAAGCAGATCCATAAGGAGACAAGGAACTTGTTGTTTGGTCTTGTAAAGCAGAATGATATTCTGACAAAGCTCATTTGTGGCAAATGAGGAAAGAAGATGAGGACCTCTTGCACTTCTGGCTCTCAGCCTCAGAGTTGAAAGGAGATGGCACCATTTCCCACCTATGTGTGAATGTATTTGTGAGAGGAATGAGCGTGTTTCTACATGAGTATAAGAACGTGGGGGCAGGTGGGGTGTCTGTTGTTATGGTTGTGACTTTAAATGGCTGGAGCCCATAAATAATTATTTTATTCAATTACTGCCTGAAAATGATGCAGTGTTAAAGGAACCTCTCCAACAAGGTCTGACAAATGCATCATCAAATTGATTGATTCCCTCCAGGTCTTCTCCCTGCCATCCCACACCTTCTTCATCACATTGTCAGCCAGAGAGGTTTTTGGAAGCGTTTAAGCAGCTGTTTAGCCATTTTTCCTTCCTAAAGTTCAGCTAGGAAGATCTGTCTGCAATGTCCTGCCCAGAACTATTACAAACATGTTAATTTAGGGGGGCATCAAGGTTAGACCAAAGGAGCAGCTAACAGGTAGCGCTTACACAGAAAGTGGAGATGTGCAAGCAAAGACCCTAGCATTTCCTGGTTTGTACACTTGTGATAATTGGGCCTACAGATTCATCCTAACTGTGAGCTCAGCAGCTGTGAAAAGTGAATGAAAGTGTATAAAGTGGTCCAATAACCTATAACAACACATGGCGATTAGGAAAATGCAAAAGGGAGACCGACTGAATTCATAAAAACAAAAAGGCCCCCTGATATAATTCATGGACTGTGTTAAGATCATGACCAGTAAATGTTTAAAAAAAAAAAAGTGGGGGACTGGAAAGCAGGGAACCAGAATTTATGTGCTGGAAAACAAGCCTAATTAATGAATAAAATAATGAGGGGAGGGGCTATTCTGCCTGTCACTCCCTTTTGGAGTCCTTGAAGGAAGACTTTGTGGGGCGGTGAGGGAGTCAAAAAGAAGAAGAAGTGAATACAGCTGCTGACTGAAAGATGGGAGAACAGGAAGGACCAAGCCTCACCCTCATGGCTGCCACCCTGCCATATCCTGGGACCCTGGGATCCATGGTAACACCACCGGACTTTCATTGTCCTAATCCCTAGACATTTCCTGACCAGACTGGGCCAAAGAGATGGACCAAGGTGACATCACCACCTCCACCGACTCTGGCTTTACCCAGAACACCTTCGGCAACGTGAGACTTTGTAGTGTCCTTCCCCACCCACCCCGTGTCCTTTTCCTTCCTCACCTATTGCTTCTCTTTTGTATCCCTCTCCTTTTGCCTTCTGTCTAATAACAATCTGCCCAAGGCTGTATATTTTGCAATGCTGGTGTAAGCTTGTAGCCAAAGAGGCAACTCAAAGCAATGCCTTAAGCAGCCCGACACTGGTCCAAGCTTGGTCTCGGCCCAGTGGAGAGGACATGTGGTTTGCCTGTCTTTCTCCAGCACTGAGTCAGCGCCAAAGACAGATGCTGCATTTTCTGCCTTGACTGTTCTTTTCTCTCCCCTCTTGTGTGTGTTTGTCTTGTTTTAGCAGATTGGACTTTAACGACATAGTGATCATGGCCTCTCTGGTTCCTCTCAATTAACCTTTCCCCTCCCCCCCAAAAGGAGAGTTATTACCCTCTAAAAGACTGACAAACAAGGAGTTTTTTCCTTCTAACACTCTCCACCACTAACGGAAAGGGAACAAGGAATGTTGTGACATTGAAAGCCTTCACACGCTTCCTTCTTTTCTGTATCTTTAATAAAGCATTAAACAGGTTTCTAATGGTGTGTTTCCCATGGTACTAAGCAGGCTGAGATTTCTGTACACCAAACCCTGAACAGTAGATCATAGGTATCAGATTATAGAATATCAGGGTTGGAAGGGACCTCAGGAGGTATCTAGTCCAACCCCCTGCTCAAAGCAGGACCGATCCCCAGACAGATTTTTATCCCAGTTCCCTAAATGGCCCCTTCAAGGATTGAACTCATAACCCTGGGTTTAGCAGGCCAATGCACAAACCACTGAGCTATCCCTCCCCTATGCTGTGTAATGTTGGACAGTAACAGGGGCATGTTAATGTCTTTGGCTTTTGGGGCCCATTGATTCCGTCTAAAAGAACACAGCACTATCCCCTGTGGGTTATGTTTCGATCTGTCACTGAGTAACGCGTGTTTCAGTCCCAGCAGATAGGCATTCCTAACAGGGAAGCTGCTGTTCCAGAGGTGTAGGGATGAAAGATGCTTTCAGGACCGGGTGCTTTAAAAAAAAAATAGCCAGGTATGGAGTGAGGAAAGTAGCTAACACCAAAACCTCAAATCAGTATCCCTGACAATGTGGGGCTGGGTTCAGATTTGGATCCTTGGATCCAAATTTGCTCCTATAATTTTGTATAATGCTCAGTTCCAAAGCAAGCTTTTTGTCCATATTGGATTCATTCTCAGACATCAGAAATTTCAAAGTCATCTGACCTCCTAGTCGTTGAAACCGAATGAGATTGGTGGAAACGGTTTTATTGCTATGGACTCCAAACTTGACCCTGATTCACTCTTGAACCCAGGTTGAGCCTAATCTAGATCTGGGTCAGAACACTCTCTCCATGCTTCATCTATAACTGCCACCATTAACAAGAATCTTGTTTGTTATTTGAAAATGTAGTGCATGCTGCAGAATGATTCTTTCCAATTAGTTTCAGTTGGAAAGTGTTTTCCCTCCCCGTTAGCACCAGCTGGGCAGCTGGCTTGTTTGTTTGTCCAGAAATGTTTCACAGAGTATTTGGTGTTCTTAATTACTTTCTGGGGGGTTGGTAATAAATTGCTATCCCTCTGCAGAGCCCTATATTTTGCTTTAGTTAGGAGCTCACTGAATCAATGTCATAGCTGAGATCAGCTTGTTTTGGGGCACGTGATGTTCCACAAACACATTCTAGGAGGGCTTACAACGGCCAGGTTGTTGCTTAGCTGCAAAATTCAACAGGAAACACAGAACTTGGACAACTAATAATACAAGAAAAACCTGCAGAAAGAGTCTTCTCTGCTTCTTGGCACCATCGTTATGATATGTGATCTCTGACTCAAGAGGCCGCTGCAAAATACCATTTATGACAATAGCCAAGAATGTTTGTCTCTCCATGTCAACACAGATCAACTGCTGTTCCTTTTGCAGTGAAGGGGGGCAGTGTAGAGCCAGATAAGACCCCTCTGTTATCAACTGTCGGTATATATTGCCCAGACATTACATTATAGAAGTGTGTCTATACTGACCAAAGATAGCAGCTACAGACTCCAGCATACCAGTATGGAGTCTAATCAAAGCATTTCCATTTCTTTGATAACTGGCACCCCTGAAGATGTGGTAGGATGTGACCAGTCTGCCCTGGTACTTTAGCCTGAGCCTAGTGAAATGGTACTGCCTTTGCGTTGGCTTCGCTTTAGTGCACAGCATGCACAGAGAGCTCTGAGCAAAGTCACATGGAGACTGGCTAGTCGAGGAACGAATCTTGGGATTTTGGGCTTTCACCTGTAGGCCACTGGTTCAAATCCAGTCTCTGTACACTAGGGAGTTATACGGTGCTTTTTGGGGTGTCTCCTTGAAAGGCGTCGTTGATCTTGTGTGTCCCCATCACTAAAACCTCTGGATCCTTTGGGACAGACATTGACTGAGTTTGGAATTTCCATCTCCTCCCCTGAAGGACGGCCCCTGGAGGCAGAGCTGAATTAGCAATGGATGCTGAGGCCCCTGGCCCATGGCAGCAGCAGGGAATGTGCTGAGTGCAGCAGAGGACCCTGACTCTGGGAAGCGCATGCAGAAGAGCGCAGCGTGGCAGGGCAGGGTGCTGCTGCTCCCTCCCCCCCAGGCTCCTCTCCTTGCCTGCAGGCTGCCCTAGGAACAGGAGGAGGGGGCTGGCACAGTAGTGGCAGCTGGCATCGGGCTGGCTTTGTGGAGCTGCCATGCCCGCAGAATGGGACTGCAGCACTAGAGTGGGAGAGCGGCTGGGAGGGTGCCCGGGCTGCACCTGCCCTGGAACGAAACAGGAATTGGGTCTCTGAGGTTGTCATAATTAATTCGTTTCCTTTCACTGACACCAGAATTCCAGGGATGATCTCATTCCCCCATTGAAGTCAGCGGGAGCTTTGTCATTGACTTCCCGGGGGCCAGGATTTCACCCTGGTCTTCATTTCCCAGCACCACCGTGCTGGCAAGGATAGGACCTCTCCCCCTGGCTTCACACAGGCAGATTCTAGACCGGCACAGGCAGACGTGGCTAGTAACTGTGAAACAGCTGTCAAGCTGCCTGCATTGAAGAGCTGCTAGCATAGAGCTCCCAGAGTCAGAGAGTTTAAGGCCGGAAGAGACCACCAAGATCATCTGGTCTGACGTCCTGTTTTTCATGGGCCACCAGCCTCCCCAGGCTGAACCCAACAACTGAAATGAGACCAAAGTAAATGAGACCCACAGGAGAACAAACTGTGCCATGCCACAGGCAGAGAACAGGAGGGACCAAGATGCATCAGAGTCCGAGGCCCCTGCAGTGTCAGGGAAATGATTCAGTGAGTTAGACCCACATAATCCTGGCAAGTGACCCACACCCACATGCTGCAGAGGAAGCTGAAAATCTGCCAGGGTCACTGCCAGTCTGATCTGGGGGAAAAGCCCTTCCCAACCCCACACATGGTGATCAGTTAGACCCTGAGCCTGTGAGCAAGAACCAGACAGCCATGCACCTGAGAGAGAGAACGCTCCGTGCCAGCTCAGAGCCCTGGCCCTCTCCACCCCCATCCAATGTCCCATCTCCCGCCATGGCCATCCCGGATAGTCCAGAGGGAGGAGACTTAAAACCCTCCAAGACAATCCCTGCCTGACCCCTGTTGGTGGCTAGTGGAAACCCTGAAGTATGAGTTTTGAGAAGTGAGCCCCAGGGCAACTAGCCCTTCCCTCACCATCACAAGCAGCCTCATCACAGAATCACTCATAAATTTGTCCAACTCTCTCTTAAAGCTAATTAAATGGTTTGCCCTCCACAAGTCCTATTGGGAGGCTGTTCCAGAGCCTCGCTCCCTCTTCTGGTTAGAAATCTTCTAACGTCCAGCCTGAACTGGTTTGTGGCCAATTTATATCCATTGGTTCTTGTGCCAACATTGTCCTTTAGCTTCAATAGCTTTTCGCCCACCCTGATATGCCTCCCGCTAATCTATTTATAGAGATCAATCATCCCCGCTCAGCCTTCTTTTTGTGAATTTAACAAGCCACGCTCTCCCAGTCTCTGCTCATAAGACATTTCCTTGATCATCCTGGTAGCTCTTCTCTGCACCTGCTCCGGTTTGAATTCATCTGTCTGGAACATGGGTGACCAGATTTGTACATGGTATTGCAAATGTGGTCTGACCAGTGCCTTCTAGAATGGCATTAATACAACTCTGTCTGTACTGGAAATGTCTTGCCTAATATATCCTAAGCTCACATTTGCCCTTTATTTTACAGCCAGCTAACGGTGGTGGCTCACAGCCATCCTGTGATCGACCCACATACCTGGCTCTTTTTCCTCCCCTGTCGCTTCCAGCCGATGAGCCCCCAGCTTGCAGGGGAAATTCTTATTAGACCCTACGTGCAGGATCAAACAAGATTTTAGCTATGTCCATAATGCAGGCTACACTGGAACTGTGGATCAGTGCTGGCCTCGACTGAAAGAGGTTATGGCACTGGAATAAGGGATCACTAATAAAAATAACCTGGGAGATCAATTGAACATGGACCGGAGCTGACAGCATTCTGGGTCCTCCAGCCACCTCTGATGGCAATCACTACCTCTTGAACTGCGTTCCCTGCACTCGGGACTAAGGACCTGTAAGCTGATTTACTGGTCATGTGGTACTAGAAGATGGACAGATAACAAGACTCAGACCTTTAACAAGTAACCCCAGACTGTTTGTTGCAGTTATCTGCATGTGCCGACCAACGCTTTTCCCATCTTTGGTTAGTGCCAGAGCCTCCCTGTTGGTGTATTAAGTTTTCTCCTTTCTTGGGCAATGTCTTTCACTGTGGGCAAGATGGTGAATGTATTCGAGTCTGTAATCCACCTCTGAGAAGCAGTGAGGCCTTGGTATCCAGCTGGTAAGGCTGTAGATGCTAATCAGCATTTCGGAGACTGTAATGTCTGCGGGGCAGGCACTCAAGACAAATCCAGAGCAAACAATTACTGCCCCATGCTGTGTCTCTTAACTTTATTTCTGAATTAATGTCCAATCATTTTGTGGGGCATTTTGCTAACCTTTATCCAAAGCATACAATACCTGTTATCTATGTTTGAACAGAAGGGGGTGCTAACAAATGGTAGGCATGGAGCTGTGTTAGATTTAATCAGAACAAGGCGCTGCCTGCATAATTAAACATATCACAGGAAAGCTAGAGGTAACTTTTTTTCCTTCCAGTCCAAGAGTTGAAGACACATTTGTCACTGGGTCTTTTCACAAACATCTGGTATGTAATGCAAACTCAGTATCCAGCTAGCGAAATTGCTGGTGGGAGACCAAGACCTTTATATGATTCAGACTGAATAACCACAAATGGTTTGCACTTGTGACTGGCTATGATTTTTAGCCAAGCAAGCTTCCAGCAGGCTATATTCACAGCAAAGATGTTAAGTGCCTCTGGCGGTTATCATCGGGTAGAGTTTTACATTTAGAAATGCTTCCCAGCTCTTCAAAGGAAAGCCCTGCCTGGATCCAGGGAAGACCGGTAAAGGTAGAAGGTAGCTGGATCCAGTCAGAAGAGCCATCGTTACAGGAACATTGCAAGCGCTCTTTATTCCAGCATTGCTTTCCTGACCTAGATTTCTTTCACAAATGAGCACTCCCTCTTCAAGAGATTTCCTTGACATGAAAAATTTACTTTTTAATGGCCCCAAATGCTACATTCTCTAAGCTAGACCCAAACTAGTCTCTTAGTACCTCATGCTAAAGAGATTTCCAGCCGTCGTCAGGAAAACTGAAACATAGATTGTACTAAAATCCCATTTAAAAGCCATTCGATCCTGTCTGCTTGGGTTTGTACAGTTATTCTGAAGCTCTGTTGCATGCTCCTGAAAATGGAAAATATAATGTTAGAACCAAATCTGTTTAAACCTTTACTTCATGTTAGAGCAGCTTTAAAAAAAAAACAAAAAACTCCAATCTATTTAAAGGTCCCCCTCGCCCCACCCTCCAAGATGCAATGGAAAAAAAAATGTCAACAGCCTGGTGGAGGGAAAAAACTGGCTGATGTAACAGGATTTTCAAAAGTGAGCTGGCCATTTGCAGAACTAAACAGGACAATAAAAAGAAGGAATGATGGAAATCATCCATGGAGAGTAGAAGGATTTATGCCTCTGGAGGAGGCATAGATGAAGTCCAGAGGATTACCAGGTTTCTACTTTTGCCAGCATGCCCCAAACAGATTTCTGCCCATCTGAGACGCAAGACTTCTCTTGTCCTTCCCTGACAGATTTTCAGCTGGTGCTGCTCCTTTTACTTCAATGGAACGTAAGAACATAAGAACGGCCGTACGGGGTCAGACCAAAGGTCCATCTAGCCCGTATCCTGTCTGTCAACAGTGGCCAATGCCAGGTGCCCCAGAGGGAGTGAACCTAACAAGCAGAGATCATGTGATCTCTCTCTTGCCATCCATCTCCACCCTCTAACAAACAGAGGCGACACCATTCCTTACCCATCCTGGCTAATAGCTGTTAATGGACTTAACCTTAAGCACGAAGGACTGGGAGGAGGAAGAGAAAGAAAACCTCTGTTTTGGGTGGACTTGCTGATGGACGGACCTTCTGTTGGGACTGTGAGTTTTCCTTGGTGTTTATTTTATATGGATACACTCAGTCCCCAAGGAGGGATATTTCTGACCACATAAAGCCTGGATGACATTTTATTTGAACAGCCCAAGAAGGGAAACTGAGGAAGGCTGCTTGTAGTATGATGCTTGGGGTGCTGAGTACCCTGGGTCCCACTGAAGTCTGCAGGCACTGAGGGCACTCAGCTCCTAGCACTACGAAGCCCAGAAAGCTTTGCTGGGCTGCCACTAAGAACATACATTTCCCACCCAGTCGGCAAGCCAGTTTCGGCTGAATAGATTGTTTCCAATCCCCCATGCGGTGCATTACAAACCGTTCTCTAAGCAATTTAGAGCCACCGCGTCGTCATTCAGGCCTGCACAGTAGCTACAGAGCGGTTCCCCATATATAAAATAGTCAGGAGTGGAAAAACATCACTAACAGAACCGTGCATAAATATGAGCACACATCATCACTTGCTTCCATGTGGCTCATTTCCTCTTGCCAGCACATACAGTGACCTCAGGCTAACATCCTAGAGCCTGCTGAAAGAAACCAGTGAGAACACATTAACTCCCCCTCTGGAACTGAAGCTGGCAGTGGAAGAATCCATAAATACAGGGCCCTTTAAACCTAAAAAGCAGATCCAATATGAAGTAGCTCAGAAGGAGATGGCTCAAGGTGAGGACCTGGCACCACTGGATAGGAAACATATGGTACGGACCGCAAAGAAGCCCTCAACATTATGGAAGTTACGTGGGGCCAAACTGTATTCTGAGTCATACCAGTGTAAACCTTGAGTAACTCCACCCACGCCAGGCGGCCTCAGTGGGTTGCATGGGAGCTATGGTGATGTTACAAGGAGCAGCCTTTGGGCAAGGGTCCATGGACTGTACCAATAAAGAGAGGAAACAGCATTAGAGTTCTGTCAGGAGAGAGCTGGAGTTTTCTGACCTGCTGCCAATTTACTGAGCCAAATCTGGAGGTTGCAGTTGATCTGAAGGGGAGTTTTGTCTGAATAAGCATGGGGGGTTCGACCCTTTCTTAGGTTATCCCATTAAATGTACAAGTCTAACACATTTCTTTACTTAATATGTGCAGTCTATTGCCCTAAGACACTATGGGATGCATTCTAAGGTGACGGCCGTGTCTGTAGGGTGTTCTCTACTGTCTGGAAGAGGCACTGGAAGGTCTAATGCTGTGACGACTCTTCCAGACAGTCACAAACTAGGGGAGTCTGCCAAAAATCGCTTATGTTCCCACGTACCTAACTGGCCTACCCCAGGCCACCGAACGCTCCTAGTTCCAGAGCTGCTGGCATTTTATTAAAGTGCCTCAGCTCATCCTTAATCTCCATCTTTTGTTTCATGCTTTTAATTGTGAAATATTTGATGTGCTTTTTGTACTCATTGTTATGGGGCAAAAAGATGGTGATAAACTAGTTTAAATTAATAAGATTATTAAGTAACCTCTGCTGCTGGTAATTCTTCACTATAACAGGCGTACAGTTCACTGTAATTAGTTTTCTGCTTCACTGGAGCACACTTAAAAGAGCTAGGGGTTTTTAGAAAAAAATAAACTGTATTGCCAAACTCGTTACAATGTATTTTTGATATAGGTAAGAAGACTTTCAAACTATTTAATCATCCTTTTTTTTTTCTTCCCCCCCCCCTCCCCCCGTATTCATGATAAGTCCCAAGGGCAGGACAGAGTCTAGCTCATGGGTCCTGTTATAACCTTAGTCCCAGATCTGGACCTTAGCGTCCAAAATATGGGGGTTAGCATGAAAACCTCCAAGCTTAGCTACCAGCTTGGACCTGGTACTTGCTGCCATCACCCAAAAAATTAGAGTGTTTTGGGGCACTCTGGTCCCCCTGAAAAACCTTCCCTGGGGACCCCAAGACCCAAATCCCTTGAGTCTCACAACAAAGGGAAATAATCCTTTTTCCCTTCCCCCCTCCAGGTGCTCCTGGAGAGATACACAGACACAAGCTCTGTGAATCCAAACAGAGTGACTCCCCCTCTCTGTTCCCAGTCCTGGAACAAAAAGTACTTTCCTCTTCACCCAGAGGGAATGCAAAATCAGGCTAGCAAATCCAACACACACAGATCTCCCCCTGATTTCTTCCTCCCAACAATTCCCTGGTGAGTACAGACTCAATTTCCCTGAAGTAAAGAAAAACTCCAACAGGTCTTAAAAGAAAGCTTTATATAAAAAAGAAAGAAAAAATACAAATGGTCTCTCTGTATTAAGATGACGAATACAGGGTCAATTGCTTAAAAGAATATTGAATAAACAGCCTTATTCAAAAAGAATACAAATCAAAGCACTCCAGCACTTATATTCATGCAAATACCAAAGAAAAGAAACCATATAACTTACTATCTGATCTCTTTGTCCTTACACTTAGAAACAGAAGATTAGAAAACAGAACTACTTCTCCAAAGCTCAGAGAAATCAGGCAGACAGACAAAAGACTCAGACACTAACTTCCCTCCACCCAAAGTTGAAAAAATCCGGTTTCCTGATTGGTCCTCTGGTCAGGTGCTCCAGGTGAAAGAGACATTAACCCTTAGCTATCTGTTTATGACAGGTCCTCAAACTTTTTTTGCTTTTAAAATATTGCAGGCAGTGACAACCTCCAACTCTTGCTGCCGGACATAATTTTTGCAGCCCCGGTGCAGATCCCTACAGAGCGAAGTAACCACACCAGGCCACGCTTACTTCTGTGCTGCTGGTGGTGGTGATGCTGTCTTCAGAACTGGGTGCCCAACAAGCAGCTGCTACTCTCTGGCAGTCCAGCTCTGAAGGCAAGGAAAAAGGCCAAGCAGAGAAAAATCATGGACATTTGTTTGTATTTCAAAAATCTGCCCGGACAGAGATGGGAGGACCAAAAAAGAGGTCATGTCTGGGAAAACCTGGATGTATGGTAACCCTATTTTTTGTGATATCATGACCCCACCCACTATAGACTTGCAAACCCCCTTTTGGGTCAGGACCCCCAGTCTGAGAAACAGACTAGCTCAGAAATCCATTGGATTGGGGCAGCTGGCACATGGGAAACAGAACAAAACATTGATATACAAATTATACAGCAGAGCTGCCTGTACACTATATTCTCTTTAACAACTTAACAGTGTACAGGAACTGTCAGGTATCACAGGTGAGTTGCCCCAGCCATGTGCTAAGTGTCTGGATCTAGATTTTTTAGCATCTCTTCCAAAGCTTTGGGCCAGAGTTCACATCTGGGGTTTTGGTTTGTGCTGACAACTGAGGACTTCTGGTGCTAGTGGATGGCAGCATCTCTGCCTTGTACTGTCATCTTGCCGTAGCTCATCGGTGAAGTAAAATATTGCATGTGAAGCAGATTGTACCTGCAAAAATTGGTAGGCCCCCCTATCTGCATACCTAAACCAGGCAGCCGAGAACTCCTCTCCCAACCTATGTATAAATGTCAGGTCAGCATGGGGGCCAAGCAGTTGCGTGTACAACAATAGCCTCATCAATCCACAGGTAGCTGCAAATCACACCATAGTTAATGGGTCTTATCTCAGAAGGTGACTCCTGAAAGGTGCTCTGGACCCTCGGCTCCCACTGGAATCAGCAGGACTGCACCCTCTAGGCTTGGAGTAGGTGGTGCATACAACTGTTCCCAGGCAAGGTAGGCAGGAGCCTTCTGTTTGTTTTTCTGGATACTCATTTTGCACTGTGAAGAGGGTGGTTCGTGCCCTTCCTGACATTGAGCCTGGGATGGAGATTTGCTACAGTGCAGTGCCGCACGCAGCTCGGCAATGGCTGGAAATAAACCGAGCTGCTCATTTTGCAGTGTCAGTTGTTCAGCGACTGGTTTTGGTTAGCTGAAGGCAAACATCTGTGGCTCCAATGCAGGAAGCCTTCTTATTACCTATGTCAACAATTTTATTTTTAAACCAGTGCACTGAGAGAGAGGTACATCCCTTATCTGGCGCGCGGCCGCCGCATATGTAGCACCATCATATAATTAACAGTCAAGATCATTTACATTGTCGCTTAGCTAATTTTCATAATGTTTTCTTTATTATCAGAGGAAGAAATTAACCCAAGAATTTATTTACATACTAGTCTCAAACAGGAACAGCTTGCTAATTGCCTGTTAGGTGATTAATAAGCTTACAGCAGATGCTAATGAATCGAGGGCTCACTGTTTCAAAGGTGCTCTTGCAGCATGCTTGTGTTTTGGCAGCTTAATTAGTGCAATAATTATGTACTTGTTGCTCCTTCTTTCAAGCAAATACTGTCAAATGCTTAAAAGATTAAGGTGAATTATATTGCTAAGAACTAGCTGTGCTTAAGTAGGCTGCTTTTGCTAACTTCCCCGGGATTCCAAATGTAGAATGGGATAAATGCAATGGTGTCCTCAGCAAATGTGGTTAACTGCACATTTTTATAGCGGGGGCTGGAATGACGTGAGCCTTTCCCTGCTGTTCAGGCAAAACTTGTGCCAACCCCGATGGGGGGCAGTTTCCAAAAGATTTTGAGAATTCACGTAAGATACAGGTTAGCATCTAAGCCTTTGGAAAAATCCTCCGAGCCAAACTTCTGAACCTGTTGAGGGGGCTTCTAGTTACTCTTATGTTGCAAAGGGGTCATGGAAGTGTTTCCCTCTCAAGTAACTGGGTCGAATGAGGGTAGAGTGACCAGATGTCCTGATTTTATAGGGACAGTCCCGATTTTTGGGTCTTTTTCTTATATAGGCTCCTATTACCTCCCCCCCACACACACACATACACCTCCTGTCCCAATTTTTCACATTTGCTGTTTGGTCATCCTAAATGAGGGTGAAATTTTCTGGCCTGTGTTATATTCGTCAGACTAGATGATCACAATGACCCCTTGAGGCCTTAAACTCTATATGAAACCTGTCCAGTTGCAATGATACAAGAGGACGAAGATAGTGGGATTTCTACATGTGCATCTTCTCTGTGTGAATGATGTCCACTAAACTAAATAATGAATGCCACGTGGCTCTAATATCCTGCTGGTCACAAACCCTTAGTAAAAGGTCTGGACCACTGGCTGATATTTAGGTAGAATAGTTATTTTGCTTAATCCTAGAAAAATGTGGGTCGTTTATGACTATAATGTGGGGAGGGTCTTTCGTGGCCAGTGGGGAACCGATATAGGGTGTGGTATTGCCAAACCCACATATTCCCCAATAATGAGTCAGGAACTGAGAAACTAAGAGATATTGAGAAAAAATGGGGGTTAGATTCTTTTTGTTTGCTTTCTAGCACACGACTCTGGGAGCTGATGCTTTAGGAAAGGCACCAAATATTGCAAGGCTTGCAATGAAGTCATAAGAGTTGGCAACATTCAGGGTGGTCTGAGAGGCCTCTGATGAAGGGTGAGAAGAGCATGGCTTGGTCATGGGCAACCAGTCTGAAGTTCAGGGAAGGAGCTAAGGAGACTGAATGGTTTTCCTGGGTGAAATTTTCACGGGTGAAGAGTCAGAGAGAAACAAGTGCAAGATGAGATCTGTAAACACAATGTTGGTTTTTCTAGCAAGTGACACTAACCTTGGTTTGGTATTTGAGGTTTCCTCTGTGACGCAGAGATCCCTTGGGAAAGGGTCCCCTCTTTGTAAACAGTTCTCTCCTTAGACCTGACAAACTCACTACACAAAACATGTTTTGTAGGCTAAGTATTGACCCAGAAGGGATATCATGTGAGGTATCTACAGAAAGCTTGTAACTTGTCAAGGTTCATAAGCATTGTGAGAGGTATGTAAGGGTAATGTTTAAGGAATAATGTATTTATACTGAAAGCATGCTTTATGGTTGCAGGGCAGAAATTAGTCACTGGGGTAATGTGTCTTGGTGCTGACCCATTCGAACAAGAGAGAGTCGTCACCCCTCCCTAGTCAGCCAGCAGGTAATGCTAGGTTCTATGGTCTACCCTTGCCACACCCAGAACAGTCAATGCAAAACCATCACAGACAACAGCAAATGATTGAAACCAGTGAAAAGGACCATTACAGCAGACAGAGATTTCCCTGGTGGTGAATTAAGTCCAAAGCCTGTTTCAGAGTAACAGAGTGCAGGGAAAGGCCCTCTGGATCCAGTCACTGAGGAAATCCCTTGGGCAGAAGGGTGCTTTCATGGACATTTGTATCCTGCTTCTTGGGAAACCAGAGAGCTCTGAAACAGGCTGAGCTTTAGGGGGAACCTACTTTATTAGATAGGAAAGACAATTATTAATAAGTATGGACCCAGGTTTGTGTTTTATTATTTGGTTTTGTGTTGTGACCAGTTGTTTCCATCACTTTTTCGCACTTCTAGTTACATCTTTATTCTCACTTAAATAAACCTAATTCTGTTTTAATGCTAGTGCACCTGAGTGCTGTGTGGTTTACAGGAGCGGGGGTTTATGTAAAACTGGTAAGCTGGGCTACCCTGCACCTCTGGTTTGCCTGGTGCATGTGCCCAAGGTATGTTTGGAGGGAAAGGGCCCATCTGCTGAAAGGGCCTCTTTTCAAAGCAAGGGATCTGCAAGGGATTTGTTACACATGATGATCCAGATGCGAGGATTTAGCTTTAAACTCAGTGACCATCCCTTAGTGACAATCGCGTGTGTGTAAATGTATCAGCAGCAAGTGGGGCTGTTGATTGTGACTCTGAAGTCTCTTCAGTGAAGGCGGCTTTGCCACTTTGTTACCTCTCCCATTAACGATGGCACGGTATCTGGCTCTAAAAGGCTGCGTATTGGAGAGATGTGAAGTGGCACTAGCATGTCCCAGCACGTTCCCTAGAAGGAAAAGCAGTGATGCTTGTTTGGGAAAGCTCTAGCAATGGCTGGATCCCTTGCTAACGATCCGGAAGTCTCTCTACTCCACAAGAGCTTGGGATTAGATCATGAAGAATTGGCCCAATGCTTTTGGCAGAGCAGGCTATTGGGAAGATCAGCCTCTCTGGAAACGCTCAGAATGTTTCCATTTTGTATGTTGTTTAAAACTCCCGGGTCATTCTAAACCTGAGAGTGTTCACAATGCCAGCAACCTCTAGTGCTTCTTGGCCTTGTAAATCCAGACTTCCGGCCTAGACAATGCAGCTGGGATGAAGTCACAACTACGGACAGGATTCCTCTACTTGCTAAATTTCCTCTTTCAGTAGCTGTTGCCGCCTTGCTTAATCCCTGTATTATCTGATTGTCACGGTACATTTTTCCACATTAGGCAGTAAGCCAAGAAGTTACTTAACCTATAATTGCACTTTAATGTAACCTATTTTAAAAACTATATTTTCAGAGTGAATCTTATAAACACACAATAGGATCCAATCACAAAATATCCTGTTCTTTGTTACTACGCTCTTACTATGATTTGGCATCCATTCAGTTCGTTTTCATTACTATAGCTTTGTCATGGACTGACATGATGCACACAGTTAAAGGCCATGGCCATTTGGAGTTTGCAATATTTTAAAAATTACTCCTTCCCAGGGATGAGGCTTTATTATGACTGTGTAAGTTGCTGCTGATTTGTTGACTTGAACTTTTGTAAACCTAAGAAACTTCTAGCTTCAGATAAAATAATGTTATCGTGGGAAATGTGGCGCTTGTTGGGCTATGCAATGAACACAGGAAGACCTCATCTTGACCAATAGTAATAATAATGTTCACCAGCATTAATCTCTCTGCCAACAACTGCTGGCGCATATACTATTTAATAACTCCACAAACATTCTGCTGATCACATGTTTTTATTTTCCTCACAGTGTCAGTTCCCTGCTGGGGAAGTGTTTGGTATCCATCTCCACTCATTCGTTTGAAAAAGTTGGCCACTCTTTGCAAAGTGTTAAGCATATAAAAATTAATGTTGACAAATCTTTGAGGAATAGAATGAAACAAAAGAAATCAATTAAGGAAACAGCCTGCAGTTATATTTTATCATCTAAATTGTATTCAGTCTCGCTGTCATAGTTACCAGCAAAATCTAGTGCCAAATAGACATCTTTGGAGAAGAAGCTGAAGGGTTCATAAAACAATTCCACATTTATTTTAAATTATGTAAAACCATAATAACCATCAATCTCCTGTTTGTCTGTCTGTCTTTCTCTCTTCTGACAGGCTGATGGACAGTGTGCTGAGCATGATCCGCAGCTCATTGAAGTTAATAGGAAGACTCCCATTAATGTCCGTGGGTTTTGCATCAAGTGCTTTCAGGAGCTCTCCTGATAGAAACCAGGCTGCACTGTCGTGTACAGTCAGGCTTCAGGATGTCTCTGCAGAGCAGGGGTGCAGCACTGGCTGAGGGAGCGTGAGCTTCCCCACATTACACCAGCCCCGTGAGCCTCACTCCTCAGTGTGGCCCTCCTCAAAGGACCAGAGCAGAGGAAATCCAGCACCAGGCTTGAAGGAAGCAGCATGCAATGATACCGGGAGCAGGTCCCTTCTGGGGCCTTGCCCACACCTATCAAGGAGCCTACTAAGGTCCACATCATCTGGATTTTCAGTTTTGTTTCAGGTCCACTTCTAGATGAAATAAGAAATTTCCCCCTTCTCCCGCTGTCAACCCCAGTGCTAACCATACATCTCTAAGGTGCAAAAATTTTCAGCTCACTTTTTCCTCATTATTATTCCAGAGTCGTGCATGTCCTCATTTCTGAGTTCTGGCCCAGAACAAACACCTAAGTGCCAAAATCTTCCAAGACAGTCTGTTCCCAACTTTGTTTAATAGATGCAAGAGGCTTGGATAATACACATAATCCCCCCTTGCAACAGAATGCACCCCTGTATTCACACCGTACACGCTTGTGTAATAATCTCTGTGCAAAGTTATGCCTTGTAAAGTATCATTGGAAAACTCATAATTTTCTGGTCATTATTGTCCTGATAAAATATGTGTGGCAACATTGTATATGATGTTAGAAGATTTCTCTGCATGATGTTATTAATGTATGTTCTAAACCCCAGAGCCCTGCTCAAACTGCAGTTGGCAAGCTGGTGTGTCTCAAAAAAAGGAGTGTGTGCTCTGTTTCATTTGCATTTAAGCAGTAAACAGAGTGATCAATCAGGAAGGGAAACAAAGGAAACTCCAACAGGTGAGGAAAAAGCAGCAGGGAACACCCTTCCACATAGACTTTTTTCTGTCCTGGTACCCAGCTGGAAAGGTTTTTCAAGGCGGGGACTGGAACTATAAAAAGGATGGACAAACACCCCAATGGGCCCCTCTCTTTCTCCTTGCCTATTGATTCACTGAACCTGAAGGGACAAAAGAAGCAACTGTTGGACTGGGGGAGGGCTTCTGACCTAAGAAGCTTGATCAGTAAGACTGCTGAAAGCATGTGATGAGAAAATTTTGCTTTGAATTTAACACAGTTTAAGTTAGGTATGGGTAGTTTTTTATTTTTCTTGTAACCATTTCTGGATTTTCTGTCTGATTATTTGTACTCACTTAAAATCTAGTTCTTTGTAGTTAACAAACTTATTTTATTGTTTTAGCTAATCCAGTGTGTTTAAACTGAAGTGTCCAAATAACAAGTTGAAATAATAAGTTGGCATATCACTCCTTTTAAAGAAATAATGGACCTAATATAGCTTGTATTGCCCAGGAGATGGCTGGGCAGGAAAGGACATAAATTTCTGGGAGGAAATCCAGGAATGGGGATGTGTTGGGTTCACCTTGCAGTATAACCAAGGCTGGGGAGAGCCTGAATGTAACCCAGGTGTGGCTGGCAGGCTGCAGTGACATTCAGGCACTCAGGGTGTGGCTTGCATGCTGGAAGGCTGTGTGTGAGCAGCCCAGGTGGGAGCCACCTCAGGAAGTCATGGTAAGGGACCCCAGGTTGCAGGGCAGGGGTGACACAGCTGCTCATTAGTCTGGATTGTACCCTGGTAGCTCACACTCACATCTTCATGGGCTTTTCTCAGTTGAACCTGACTATTATGAGACTTGTCCTTCACTAGTTTTGACCGTAACACAGCAGTGAAAATGAGAATTATTGAACAATATCTCCAGTATGGGCAGGAGTTGCCATTAGAGCCCCATGCGAGTCGTGGGGCTCAGAACCCAGAGGCCTGGGTTTGTACCTGGCTGTCACTGACTTGCTCTGTGACTTTGGGCAAGTCGCTGCGTGTATGTCTACACTGCAAGGTAAACCATGCTTGAGCCCAGGCTCAAGCCTAATCCACCTTGTGTCTATACTGCAATTGCACTAACCCAAGGCTCAGACCCAGGGCTGGAGGCTCTGATCTCAAGTTAAGCCAGGACCCAGGGTCTGAATCCTATTGCTTTGCAGTGTAGACGCAGCCCTGCCTGACTCTGGTCCTGGGAGTCAGCTGAAAGTATCCCACAATTCCATGGGACAGCTTCCTTAGTCCTCTCCATCCCAACAATCTGAAATCCACTCTCTGGAATAAATGGAAGCCAGCTGGCTCCCTTTGCAAATGGCAGCAGCTCAGATCAGTGGCAACCTACACTCTTCTGATCACTGATCTGCAAGCACAATATCAGAGAGGCCTCTGGGGTTTGCATTGGAGAGCGACTCCATCGAGCCTTTTGCAAAGCGAGCTGCTTCCTGGTAATGGGCAGGGCAGGCAGTAAAGTTTTCCCACAATGCACCACGATCCTAGTGCTAGAGCAGCCAGCTTTTGCGATGGGGTTGGGACTCTAGGAACTCTAAGATATGGTACTCCTGGAAGTGGGATCCAGCTGACCTAGGTCCCCAGGACAATTGCTGACCCCCATGGCACCCCAGTACTTTCAGCACACCCTTTCCCACAGCTCCACCCTGGCAGGCACTCTGGTTTGTAGTTAACCCCTTCAGGTTAACCATGTGATAGTTGAAGCCAATGGGCACAGACTTTGCAGAATTTCTAAAACTATCACATTTTACTTTAGACAGCACAGGAGACATCAGCTCTAGGTAACACAATAAACACACCATTCTCTGCCTCAGTTTCCTCACCACTCTTGAGTGTTCTTTGGGGTCTAGGTCCCTTGGTTCCTCTCTCTTGAACGTCTCAGCCAGTGTGGTTATAAAGGGCTGTCCCAACCCCTCTGCTTCTTTGTTCTCCTTTTTTTGGGGGTGGGTGGGGTGGTTCTTCCGCGCCTATAGAGGCTGGGACAGATCTGGTTTCACCTACATTGCAGATATCCCTTTGTTCTGCTCCGGCTAAGCCTGTTCTCTTGTTGATAGTCCTTACTGACTATCTCATTCAAAGATGGACAGTCACACACCCCCTCTCTGTCTCCTTAGCCCAAGAAGCTTCTCTGGAAAGAACTTGAGAAATTCCTTGAGACCAAGTTGGCAGCAATACTACAGGGAGTGAGTAAACTGAGTCACACAATTGTCATAAAAATAATACAGAAATTTCCTACATTCTCCACAGCCACCTGAACAAGTCGCTTGAAATCAGAGAACAACCAGAGCTCTTGTTGGCTTCGGTATTTGGCGCCTTTGAAAATCAGGCCATTGATTTAGGTGCCTGACTTTAAGCAGCCAAGTATGAAAACTTTGGCCTTAATCTGTTTGTGCCTTCATTTTCCCATCAGTAAGATGGGGATAATAACACAGTCCTGTCTTTATAAAGCCATGAGATCCTCCAATGAAAGGTGATACGTAAGCACAAAGTAGCACTATTATGCTTAGTCTGTGGTGAACATCACAGAGATGACATAGCGTAGGACTTACGCACTAGAATAAAAATCATTACTGAATGAGAGAGGCAATGATATCCTGGAACTGAAGGGTTACTTCTTGCATGCTTGTGTGACTTTGCATCAGCCTTCGCTGCTGATTCCCGGACCTGAGCCATAGATTTGAGGAATTGTCCCAGAGGAGGTTTGAAACAAATTGATAAACAGTAATAAGTCACCAGGACCAGATGGGATTCACCCAAGAGTTCTGAAGGAACACAAATATGAAACTGCAGAACTGCTAACTGTTGTATGTAACCTATCGTTTGTCAGCCTCTATACCAGATGGCTGGAGGATGGCTCATGTGATGCCGATTTTAAAAAAGGCTCCAGAGGTGATCCTGGAAATGACAGGCCAGTAAAACTGTAGTAAAGAACAGAATTGAGACACACAGATGAGCACAATATGCTGGGGAAGAATCAACATAGCCGTTTTAAAGAGAAATCATGCCTCACCGATCTATTAGAATTCTTTGTGGGTGTCCACGAGTATGTGAACCAGGGTGATCCAGCCAATATAGTGTACTTGAACTTTCAGAAAGCCTTTAACAAGCTCCCTCACCAAAGGCTCTTAAGCAAAGTAAGTACTTATGGATAAAAGGGAAGGTCCTCTCGTAGGGCCTAAATTAGCTGTTACCATTCAAGAAAGAGATCTTGGAGTCATTGTGGATAGTTCTTTGAAAACATCCACTCAGTGTGCAGCGGCAGTCAAAAAAGCAAACAATGTTGGGAACCATTAAGAAAGGGGTAGATAATGAGACAGAAAATATTATATTGCTTCTATATAAATCCACTCTCACCTTGAATACCATATGCAGATCTCGTCGCTCCATCTCAAACAAGATCTATTGGAATTGGAAAAGGTACAGGGAAGGGCAACAAAAATAATTAAGGGTATGTTCCATTTAAAAGACTGGGACTGTTCAGTTTAGAAAAGAGAGGACTGAGTGGAATATAATAGAGGTCTATAAAATCATGACCGGTGTGGAGAAAGTGAATAAAGAAGTGTTATCTGCCCCTTCTCAAAACACCCAAGAAAATGGATTGATGGCAGGTTGAAAAGCAACATGAGGAAGTACTTCTTCACACAACACAGTCAACCTGTGGAAGTCTTTGCCAGAGGATGTTGTGAAGGCCAAAACTATAAAAGGGTTCAAAAAAGAATTGGATAAGTTCCTGGAGGATAGGTCCATCAATGGCTTATTAGCCAAGATGGTCAAGGATGTAACCCCATACTCTGGGTGTCTCTAAACCTCTGATTGTCAGAAGTTGGAACTGCTCAACAGGGGATGGATCACTTGAAATTGCCCTGTTCTGTTCAATCCCTCTGAAGCATCTGGCATCAGTCACTGTTGGAAGACAGGATACTGGATTAGATGGACCATTGGCCTGACCCAGTATGGCCGTTCTTATGAGTAGGTATGTGAATTCTGAGTCAGCCGTTTGGTAGGCTGCTGCTGGAGAAGGGGCTACATTAGATAAATAGCAGGTGCACGGGAAAAGTATTTCCGCTGATTTACTAACAGCAAACAGTGCAATGACTGCAGCTTCTGCAGTACAAAACTACGCCACTCAACGTGTTTGTTTCCTTTGTAATTACTGTATTTGGGAAGCAGTCACATGAATATTAATGGAGCCAGTGTATGGCGTGGGAGAATGCTAATGAAGAGCAGTTAATTTTGATTGGAATAAGAGGTCAGGCTCTCCCTTCTGTATGACTCCTTGTCACGGCACCCCTGACTAACTCCTTGTTTAGCTGAGGGATAATATTCCTCTGCTACCAGTGAGTCACTTCTGGTTAGGCTAGCAGCATAAATCAGTTCAGAAATCTGTATGAGCATATCAGTGTTATCTTAGGCCTTTTATTTTAAGGCTTCTGTGGCCTTCAGAATAAATAACTGTTTTCTTAGGATGACACATGACCCCAGAAGAGAAGGGTAAGTTGTCTCAGCCATCTCTGGCCTAACAGCTGAACAGGTTTCCCTTTAGGCTTTTTACCACCAGTTGATCTAAAAGGGCTAATACTGTACTATGTGCAGTTATGCCGGGAAGGAGAGGTTTAAATCTCATCTCCAAATAAGCGTTCAGCTACAAATCCAGTCCGAACTTTCCCAGAAGTGTGATTGTCCAGGGCAGCATTCCTGGAGAGATACGCTAAGGGAAACACTTTTGGAGCTTTCTGAGGCATGTTTTTCTGCATCTGTGGAACACGCAGCATGCGGTAAGGGTCACATATCACCTAGCGGTGGTCCCATATCTCTAGAGTTTTCTGCCCCAGTGAGAACTCAGTGTGTGACACGGACATATGCTGTCCAATCTCCAGTTCGACAACATTTTTTGTGTTAGAATCATCATAGAAAGTGTAACTAGGGAAGGAAGATATTGCATGTACTTTTTTATTTATCTGGGACACATGAAGAAAGAACCGCCAAAGAATATCTCTGGCATTTATTTGACTACATTATTATTTTGTGGTAATGTATTATTATTTTAATTAATATCTTTATTTTGCTTCCTGTTACATCATGTCACCTATTTGATAAACTCCACTCTAGTTTTAAGAAGCTGTTTAGTTTTTATGGTGATGCTAAACTTAATCAGATGCTCAAATCAGCTTGAAATTAATTATATTGACAGCAATGACTTGGATTCAGAGCACAGATCCCCTTCAGGACTGTGTTTAATTCTAGTTGCATGTAAAAATTAGTCTGAGTCTGGTGCCCAATCACAGATACCAGGGTGCTAACTGGGCTAGTCGGTGGTAGTGATAACAGAGAGGCCAAGAATTAAATGCAGCTAATCAGGGGCAGGTTGAAAATTCTCAAAATTCACATGTTCCATTAACTTTGTCATTGAAATTTCCACCAAAAAGATCTCAATTTTTCTCTAAAATGTCTTCCCATTTTTGGCACAGCTGGAGCACTGGGAAAGAGAACATTCAACCTTTCCATTACCTTTTTCATCAGAATTTTGAATTTGGATGAGAAAAAAGGGGATGAAATTTTCCTGGTTTCTGCCTGTTTGTTGTCCAGTCGTCCCAAAGTAACACCTACCCCGTGGAACTGTACAGTGATGGGTGACTTGGAAATGCTCATGGGTGGTCTCCTTGTCTGCCCAGGGGCAAATCTCAGCCACTCCGCAAAGGGCACTGGTTTCTGTTCTTCCATGGGACTGACCCCGCAAGGGTGGGCCCTTTCCTATGGAAGGATGGGATGGGAGAACCCACATGCTGCCATTGCCATGCTGTGCTTGTTCTGTGGCCAGAGGCGTTTGGTCAGACGGGCACCTACCACTAGCACAAATACAGCCCAGCGAGGGACCTCACTTTGTGTCCCAATCTGCATTTTCAGTAGGGATGGATGCGCCGTGGCAGCTCATGGCTGATCAGAAGGGTGCAAAGCAAAACCAAATCCTGGCCTCTGTGAGGACGTGGGAAGCAATTCCTTCCATCCACCAGGAACGATTTCACTGCATTGTAGGCACTAGTTGGTCTTTCATAGAAAACTTAAAAATCCTCTGAGATGGTGTCTCCTGCTCGGCTAATTAACCTTGCTCTGACAGCGATTTGCACTGAGTTAAATAACGATTTGTAAAAGCCGCTTTATAAAGAGCTTACTGAACTGGCAGCGTTTTTTATTGCCTTGGCTCATGGGGTCTGGCTCTCTGGCCCTCCACTAGGTAGAAGTTTGGGTGAGGGGGTGGAATGGTAACTTTGAGCTTTGCATTTGCTGGACACGAGGAGGAACAACTTGACGGCGTCTCTGTCTCTTGGCTCATTGCTGCTGCTGGGAACAGTGGCACTATCCCTTGCACCCCTGACCACAGCCTTTTCCCTGGCCATGCCCCAGAGGATTCCCATAGGCAGATGGAATTCCCATATCCTCCAGCTTTAGGGCTGCTTTGCCCTACCACGTAGCAGCAGGGACGATTCAGGGCCACACGTTCGAACGTGGACTGGGCTGGTGTGTAAAATGGAAAACCTGTTAGCCGTTTGCAAAGCTCTGGGTTGGAGCTCGCAACACTTGCTAGCAGGCGTGGCACTTGCTCTTGAGAGGAATCTCATTAATGAACTGCGTAAAAGGCACCACCCCTGCTTAGAGGTGTTAGCAAACCAGGCCTCAGTTGTTTTTTTCCTCTTGGCTTGAGTTGCCAGTAAATATAATGTTGAGGTCTCATTTAGGCCTGGCAACATGGCCGGATCCTGACCCCTGTGCTGTTCCCTGCTGGTTACAGTTCATTGCTGTTTGCTTGATGATGGGGAGGTGGGGGCGGGAGGGTTTGTCACTTCATATTATTATAAGATGAGCTACTAAGATTTTCAATGCCACTTTCTCTTTCTTATTTGCTTATTGGGCCTTTTGTCCTGAGAACATTTTCTTCCTTGAACTCATTGTGTGCCATGTCCCTGGGCTTCAACATTCTTCCTTCCATGCATCAGCTCTCCTGTACCTCGCACCATACCCGTGACCTTCAGCTAAGTGTCCCTGCATGTCTGGGAACACACAAGGTGTCAATCTGCATTAATGAGACTGATGTGATAAAAGCTGCCAGTGGAGAGCAAACCTGTTTGACTTCCCTGGCATACCCTGAAGTCTGATGTGATTTCTCATGTAAGTTGCCAGAAGAGTTTGTAATATTAATGTGTCGTTCATTGGCAGGGAAATTCAACCCAGGTATATGCTTAACTAAAGATTGAAGAGACCCAGATTCACAGAGGAGTCCTGCTAAATCTGCATAGGGTCCCAGAGACTTGGAAGATGCATTATGGCAAAAATCAACATGACCTTCTGACAGAACCACATGAGTGTATATCTGTGCGGAGAAATGCTTGGCTTTCCCGTTGTTTGCATTCTGGCTCGATGATAGAAAGGGAAGAGGGGTAATCAAATTAGAATTGAAAAACCACAAGACAAGCAATCTCCTTAGACTCTGGTTTACTAATATGATACATAATATCATGCACATGCACTCCTATTCCATTGTCATGGTTAAACTTTTTTTTGCTTTTGCTTGGCTTCGAGACAGACAAATATGGGGGCTCAGCTGCAAGCTGTGTCTTCTTTTGGAATGAATAACTCTTGTGGTAAGCTGACATGAAGCAGAAATTTGTTAAATTACATAAACATTATTGCGACCCATAAAATTCAATGAATCGTCATCGCCTGTTTACTCATGGCTGGCTTTACTGTTTGCACAATGTAATTGAATGTGTCAATTTGCTCTCAAATAAAAAACATCTGGCCTTTTGACATGCCAAAAAACTGAAGAGATGATCTGAAAAAAGAAGTTGAAGAGCTCGGTCTTTACATAGCATTTAGCAAAAAGTGCGACGCGCTCTGAAAGAGAAGCCAATATCATTCAGCTCAATTGCTGGCCTCTTGGCAAACCTCCATTTGTAAGCCAGTAAGATTAGTACATTTTATCCTAATTAAAATTAAGAAAGCCAAGGAAGGTGCACAGTCTATTTAACTGGCATACATAGAAATTCAAATTCCTGCCAATATTGACATCCATTCTATTGGATTTTTTTAACAATCTTATTCTTTTGCAATCATGAATAACAAGAAGAAAATTATACTTATAGAGGATTTTCTTTTGGGATGAAGTACACAGGCCCAGTAAATTAATTCACCTCCCTAAACCCCTCAGTTCTAGATTCTTCCTGAAAAAATCTTAGACTTGTGTATTTGGGAAAACATACACGCACAAAGTAAATCTTGGTCTAATCCCTAATAAACAATGGTACCTATCGCTCCTCCAGACAGAGGCAATTGTTTGGCAGACTGTTTGCATACAGAAGATGCTGACCTAAATAAAATGTAGTAGCCGTGTTTAGCTTAAAGCCGGGCTGCCTCACGTGAGGATGTTCTGTGTACGCACCCTTAATATTTGAGGGGCTGTTACCACTGATTGATGGAGACATTTCTGATTTGCATAGGAGACAGTTCATGTAATTACAGATTAGTGAAAAAAGCCAATTAGTTGCAAAGATTAGGGAGGTCATCTCCCATGAGATCTGGGAGAGAACCAGGCATATTTCTTTCTTGTTTCAATCTTTACAGTCAAATGGCAAATGGCGGTCAGTTGGAATCCCTGAATTCTAATCACACAATAGGAAACTCTGCCTCAGGAAGTGGGAAATACAGTAAAAGGACCAGCCCAGCACCAGGCCAGACAATTGAGGGGTAATTATGAGCCCTGTGGAAAAATCAGAGCAGATTCTCACTATAAAATCAAGAGGTTAAAGCAAGTTCAGGCCTTGTTTTAATTAAGGGAGAGACATATTTTCCTTAAGGGAACATGGCAATCACGTTACAGCTGATGGGAGAGATTTCTCATATTGTCAGCTGTGATTAGACACGTTTGTAAGTAAATAAATGGTGATTTCTTTTCACCCTCTAGGATAACACAGAATATTTTCTTCTAAAGTGTATGGACCTGGCAGTGATTTTACTTTAATCAAGTTCTTGGCATTTCATATGGGCTTATAATGGGACTCAAGTAGTTGCACATTTTCTGTAATTGGACTCAAGTAACGGCACATTTTTCTAAATGATTAATGAACCGAATTTAAAAGTTTGAAGAAAGTTGCCTGCCACACTGCAGAAAATGGAATGTCACTGAGATTCGTGGGGTTTGAAGCGGTTGCACAAATATTTATGAACTGGTGGTTAAAGGGCTACATGTTGGTGGAGCAATACTGTACTGTATTGACTTGAAGGGGCAATGAAACAGACTTCTAATGTAAAGAATTCCTGCAGCCCTGGAATCCCAGCAGTGTGGAACATGCAAAGCTGCTGCAAGGATGATCGGAGAGCGATTTTACAGTGATAACACATGGCAAAGGGGACTTTTGCTAAGTTACTTGTTATGTTTTTGGAGGGTAGATTACAAAAAAAGGCCAGGGTGTGTTTTCTACACAGTAACTATTGTAAGAGGATTTTTCCTCTCTTTCTTTATCCTGCAAGCTCTCTGATGATTCTGTATCTTCCTGCCATCTACGCTTTTTTTAATTAAAGAGTATTCGCTATGAATGCTTGAAACATATGGTATAAATCACTTGCTTTGGAAGCTGTTTAAACAAAGGCACCGCAGTCGGTTTGTAAAATTTGCCTGCTGACAGGACGCTGGTAAAACTGAGACTTCATGCTCTGACTTAGGATCTAGAGATGTTTTCAGCTTGCTTGGCCTTTGCGGCACTTTGTGGGAAGATCACCCAGGTCTCAGCACACACGCGGTCTACTGCCGTGCCATGGTGCTTGTCTGTGGGTGGGACAGCTCAGATGGAGACAAGGGTTTAAATATTCTGTCTCCCAATAATGGTGAGCTACTCCTGGAGGAAGGCATTCACTGTCCTGCTCCTACACAGCCACCCAATACTTTGACCTTTCCTCTGTACAATGCCCACAAGTTCCCCAGATGGGCAATGGCATGGGGTAAAGATAAGCATATTCCAATGACATTTTCCCAAAGCATGCTCCCATGCTGCTCAGTTCTGCCAAAAAATGAATTAGCTTTAAAATATTTACTTTATTTTACCTTCTCTTATAACTATCATCCACACATCCCGGTACAAGGATTTCAGTTTTCAGAGTAGCAGTCATATTAGTCTGTATCTGCAAAAAGAACAGGACTCCTTGTGGCACCTTAGAGACTAACAAATTTATTTGAGCATCAGCTTTCGTGGGCTACAGCCCACTTCTTCGGATGCATAGAATGGAACATATATTGAAGAGATATATATACACATACTGAGAGCATGAAAGGGTGGAAGTTGTCTTACCAACTCTGAGAAGCCAATTAAGTAAGAGAAAAAAACTTTTAAAGTGATGATCAAGATAGCCCAGTACAGACAGTTTGATAAGTGTGAGAATACTTGCAAGGGGAGATAGATTCAATGTTTGTAATGGGTCAGCCATTTATATATATATATATATATATATCCTCAATATATGTTCCATTCTATGCATCCGAAGAAGTGGGCTGTAGCCCACGAAAACTTATGCTCAAATAAATTTGTTAGTTTCTAAGGTGCCACAAGTACTCCTGTTCTTTTTTAGGGATTTCAGTGTTTCGGTTTTAGTTTGATTTTTTGACTGAGCTGCAGGCTCAGGGAGTACACAGCAATTATGCCACCAACCTGCCAGTGCTGCTGCTAGGATGCCAAACCCTGCCCTTCCCTCCTCAGCAGTGGGTCAGCCTGGCACCTTTGCACCACTTTCCTGTCACACCATGGCCCTTTGCCACCTCCTCACAGCCCATTGAGCAGCTCAGCCAGGGAAAGCTTCAACAATGCATATCCTAATTTTAACCTGTTTACAGTCTGATCTGTATTAATATTTATGCCACTCTCAAAAAGGGTGCTTCACCCCAAGCCCTATCTAAAGCCATTTAAATTATAGCTGCCTGGAATGATTGGAAGAATCTGAATCCCTAAAGGAAAAGTATATGAGCCACCTAGTCCTGTGGCACTAGCCTGATGTGCTGCTATAGGAATCCTGGAGGGCTTATGTGTGATCTTGGAGCCAGTTTACGCCACATGTGGTGCAGAGAGCTCAGCGGGGGTGGAAGCGCAAACCATGGCACTTCGTAATGCAGGCTTCCGTGGCTCGCAGAACAGCAGGCCTCAGAGAGGAATACCCTGTGCTCTTTACACAAAGCACCTTTCCCAGAAAGACACGAGCAGGCCCAGTTACTACCCTTGATTCCATATACAGGCCTGTCAGCTCAACAGCGCGGTTTTCATGGTGCCAGCTTAGCGGTTAGAACGGGGAAGCCCGTGGGTTCTCTTCCTGGCTCGCTATTTGACCGTGGCCAAGTCAAAGCCCCTTCAGTGCCCCAGTTGAAAATGGGTCTAACTATCTGTAGAAGAACCTTTCTGGGTGCGTGTATGGTTCTCTGGGAACACAGCTGCTCTTAGCATCCCCAGTACAAAGTGCCGTAGTTTGCTTCAGTTCACTCTTTTCAGCTGCCCACACTATGGAATTCATAGATGCCAAGGCCAGAGTCCCCATCCGGTAAATATGGCTGGCAGTCTTTGTTCCTTTGTTCACATATAGCCCTATTGTTTGACTGCTCTCGGCATACCAAGTGGTCCAGATTGCTCTATATCAATGACCGGTCCTCTTCGTTATTTATCACTCTCTCTATTTTTGTCATCTGCAAACTGTATCAGTGATGATTTTATGATTTCTTCTAGGTCATTGACAAAAATGCTAAATAGCATAGGGCCAAGAACCAATGCCTGCCACCTCTCACTGCTCTATCTGTCACACTCTCCATTACGGTAATATTGGACCAGCAAAGAAATCTTAAAGGCTGACAGTCTGTTCCTAACTCAGTCAGCCAGACCTATGTGGCTCAAAGGTATGTGAGATAACTCACAGCTCAAAGACCTCCTTAAAGAGAATGATATCATCAGCGGGAGCACGGTGGCTGGGAGGGAGGCAGGGAAAAATCCTGGCTGTTGTAGGTTTAAATGGGATCCAGTGTTATTTTAATGTGGGTTTGTGTATTTCCTCTAAAACAAATCATTTGGTGCAAATGAGAGCGCAGGGAACATTTAAAATACATCCACCAGGTCAAAAATTTTCCATAAACACTTTTGTTGATAGAAAATTGGGTTTCTGACAAAATTAATGTGGCTGCTTTCCTCATTTTTTTAAAAATATTTTTTCATATCTTCCCTTCCCCAAACCCCCAGCATTTTTCGGCCAAAAACAAAATGTGAGAGCTTTTCGGGTTTTTCTTTTCTTTTTTTTGACAAAAACTCCAAATTTTCCATTGAAATTTTTTGATGAAAATATAAATTTGTTCTCATCAAAAATGTTATGGGGTGTGGCGGGAACCTCCCACCTTCCAACTAACTGTGACACTGACCCAATCAATTGTGACACTTCTTCTGT
Organism: Gopherus evgoodei; assembly: GCF_007399415.2. NCBI lineage: Eukaryota > Metazoa > Chordata > Testudines > Testudinidae > Gopherus > Gopherus evgoodei. Next base: position 3,058,523 of record NC_044331.1, read on the forward strand.
TGTTACAGTCCACCACGGAATGACGTACTTGGGGCTTTCTACATGGTCCATCTTTTAACTCCACAGAAGCGGGCTGGGGGAGGAAGACTGATCTGGTGGTTTAAAACACTTGGGGAACTGGATTTCTCTGTTCTGCTGCAGGCTTCCTGTGTTACCTTGACCAAGTCACTTCAGTTCCTGCTCTGTAACATGGGGATAATAATACTTCTTTCCTCCCACCCTTTGTCTTGTTTATGTAGCCTGTAAACTATGAGGCAGAACCGGCTCTTGCTATGAATACGTCCTGCGTCTAATCTGTCTTGGGACCATGACGTGCTGCTGTACTACAGACAATACATTGGCTCGCACATGCACGAAGTCCATGTGCTAAAATCACTTTCAGCCAAGCTTTTCCCTAATGGCCAGTGATTTAGGACCCTCAACACAAGGTGCTAGTTAGTGACCACTCTTGGAAATCTGGGCCTTAGCACAATGTGATTGGAAAACATCAGTGGCTAGCGTAGTAGAGCCTGTGTTTGTTTCTCTTTTCCAAACCACCCTGATTCAATCAAATCTGCCTTGGAGTTAGTTTCTCTGGAAGGTGATTCATCTCATCGGCCTCCCAGACCCCTGGTCCTGCTAACAACTTAAAAATGGCCAGTCGGTTTTCTTCTTCTTTCTAATGTCTTTGAGACAAAACAACGTATCCTTTCACTGAGGTGTTCCATGTCCAATTTTATCCCACACCAAACTTTGGCAACTCTGAAAATAGAGGCACCGCGGAGATGTGCTTGGCAGGTGCTTAACTTTAATGGCACAAAAGGTGCTGATATACTGCACATGATGAGCTTGGGGGATTCAAAAATATCCCAGGCCTCCTGCTTTCCATTCCTCTGATAATCATCCATCTTGTGACTTGTCATACCTTGCATTCCCCATCTTGTGGGCATATGTGGGGTGATGTAATTAACTGGAACAGGCTGGGTTTGGACCACCCGGACTGGCACCAAGAGGACAAAGAGAACCGGTTCCAGGGTTCACCAAAACCGGTTCCAGGGTACACCAAAACTGGATTAGATCATTGGAGAAGGGTGGATATGATGCCTTTGCTGCCAGGGAAGCCTGAAACAGAACCTCTATAGATTTTTCTTTCGGTCACACGCTACCCAGATGTAGCAGAAAACCTTTACAGCCTGCGCAGAGCTTTGTGGGCGGCCCAGAGGTTGCTCAAGATGACACAGCCTTGTCCTTATCATTTTCCCTTTCTTGGAAAACAATCCCAGATGGCTCATAGGGGAAAGTGAAAGAGTTTGGCAGCATCTCCTCACAGGTCAGGGCATCTGCTTCTTACACCAGGAGTAGTTCCAGGGCTGACGAGGTGACCGGGCCCGCACTGGGGCAGGGAGAGAGCCAGACAGGAAGGGACAGAAACAGCCGCTTGTCTGCCGCAGCGTGCAGCCATTCCCTTCCTGAGAGGCATGCAGCATCGTGAACCCGCTCAGTGCTAGGCCACAGTGGCAGACTCTGACCATGGGATCCTCGCTGTGCAAAGGGAAGCAGTGGCTCTCTGCACAATGAAGTTTAGGGTTTTTTAACTGTGAACACTGAGTATTATTTCTGCTGCCTTTAGAAACAGAGGGCCTGAGCCTGAAGCCCACTGGTGTCCAGCAGAGCCTTTCCACTGACTTCAGTAGACTTCGGATGAGGCCCATTGTGCCCACACCATCTTGTGGCATAAGGTCACATCCTTAACCCAGCACACAGGCCAAGCACTAGACAGATGCCTACGGAGTTGGGGGCATGGATGCCCGACTCCTCCCTGCCCCCCAGGCTGTAGGCAGAGCTCTGAAGAAGCTACTCAAGCCACAATTGGGGGAAGCAGCCTCCATTCCTCTCCCCAGTTCACTTCTCTCCTGCTTTAGGGAGATTTGAGTGTCACCCCAGTGATGCTGGGTGACATTGTTCCCACTGGTTTCTTAGCGATGCTCCAACTCCCTGTGCAGCAGGGAAGGGCTGGATCAGTGGAAGGAAATTACATGCAAGTGCTGCTACATCAGGGCTGGCAAACCCAAATATCCACAAAAATGGGATTATAATCAACTCAGCCTTGGTCTTGAGTTAGGACTTTGAAGATGAATTGTTTACTCTATTATTATTAATTTATTCAGACATTCCCTTCCCTGTTTCCTGAATAAAGCCCCACATACCCAGAAAAATCCCACATATTTCTAATTCCAAACATTCTATAGCTTTTTCCTATTCAGTACAAGCTTTACAAAAATGGCTCTAAATTCCTGTTAAAGGCCCTGATCCTTCAAAGACTTAATCACATGTGTAATTTTATGCATTGTGTGTAAATATTGAAATCAATGGGGTTGCTCACTTGCACAAAATTATGTGTATGCCAAAGTCTTAGCAAGATAGAGCCTTATGCAGGGGTTTCACTTATTTCAATTGCTTTCATCATGCTCACCCTCCCCCGCAACCCAGCTCAGGTCTTAACAATTCCATATTAAAAGCTGCTGCATTCTCTGGAGAAACAGCTTTGTGAATAAGGCGTTGTACTGGGAGGGTATCTGAAGCCAGGAGAAGATAAATGTGTGGGGTATTGTGTTGCAAAAGAAACAATGAATGTAAATGATCTGGAGAGGTTGTTCATTATTAAAGGAAAGATTGATATTTCAGCTATATAGTGTGGGAAAAACTAGCCCCTATTACATGTAATTGTCCGCAGTTCAAATAGAAGCCAGCAGACCTCTGAAGTTTTGAGGGTCAAGATTCCCGCTGCTTTATTTTGGCTTGTGACCATTGATAAGCTGTGATTGGAAGCTCCAGAGGATGAGTTCGGTGACTGTCTATCATCGCCAGCACTCGTTAACTGCTGGTCCAGGACAAAGATGGAGTCCGCCATTGCTGATATTAAACTAAACATTCAGGGCAGGCTGCTCCACCGCAGTCTCTGCTTCAGAGAAGAACCTTGAAATGCTCTTTGGGTGAACGGATGCAGGAATGTTTTGATGGGGGTGAATGGAGGGGTCAGGCGGAAGGCCTCCAAATTGGAGCTTGGACTCTGGCTTCACTGATACTCGACAGGAACAAAGCACTGAGAGGGGATGTAAGCCAACATGCCAACCTAGGAGAAGGAGAAAGTTTCACCTTCCCGCCGTAACTGGCTCTTCACATTTTTCTCTGTCGCGAGGAACAGCTGGAGGAAACGTGAAGGTGACCTGCCAAGGAAACAACAATTGTCCCCTTTTATTTTGCCTCTTTGTGCTGGAGAAAGAGGGTCTGAAAGTTTAAAAAATGACCTGCTTGGTTTGTGTCTCAGGTCCTGTCTGCCCGAGGCAACTCTATGGGTATGTCTACACTACGGGATTATTCTGATTTTACATAAACAGGTGTTGTAAAACAGATTGTATAAAGTCAAGTGCACGCGGCCACACTAAGCACATTAATCCGGCGGTGTGCGTCCATGTACTGAGGTTAGCGTCGATTTCCGGAGCTTTGCACTGTGGGTAGCTATCCCGTAGCTATCCCATAGTTCCCGCAGTCTCCCCTGCCCATTGGAATTCTGGGTTGAGATGCCAATGCAAAAACAGTGTCGTGGGTGATTCTGGGTAAATGTCGTCACTCAATCCTTCCTCCGTGAAAGCAACGGCAGACAATTATTTCGTGCCCTTTTCCCCTGGATTGCCTTGGCAGACGCCATAGCATGGCAACCATGGAGCCTGTTTAACTTTTTGTCACTGTCACCATATGTGTACTGGATGCTATTGACAGGCACGGCACTGCAGTGCTACACAGCAGCATTCATTTGCCTTTGCAACGTAGCAGAGATGGTTACCATCCCTATTGCACCGTCTGCCATGCTATTGTAAATTGGTGATGAGATGACGGTACAGTTGTTCTGTACCATCTGCTGCTGTCATGGGTGCTCCTGGCTGGCCTCGCTGAGGTCAGCTGGGGGCGCATGGACAAAAATGGGAATGACTCCCCGGGTCATTCCTTTCCTTATGTTTTGTCTAAAAATAGTCAGTCCTGCCTAGAATATGGGGCAAGTGTACTAGAGAACCAGAGAGCACAGCCGCTCCGTGTCAAAGCCCCAGAGATCCCGCAGAAATGACGAGCTGCATGCCATTCTAGAGGGTGCCCCTTGCTTCCCTCCTCCCCCAACCCTCCTGGGCTACCGTGGCAGTGTTCCCGCATTTGTGGGATGAAGTAATAAAGAATGCAGGAATAAGAAACATTGACTTTTTAGTGAGATAAAATGAGAGGGAGGAAGCCTCCAGCTGCTGTGATAGTCCAGGCAGGACATTAAAGGGTGGCGGGGGAGAGGAGCCCAGCATCCCACTGCTATGATAGTCCAGGCAGTACAGAATCTTTTCTTTAGACATGAAAGGGAGGGGGCTGATAGGTCTCAGCCTCCAGTTGCTATGATGAGGACTGTTACCAGCCGTTTTATACCATCTGCTGGGGCTGACCGGGAGTCATTCCCATTTTTACCCAGGTGCCCCCGGCCGAACTCACCGAGGCCATCCAGGAGCACTCACGGGCTGATGATGACGATGGATAGCAGTCATATTGTACCATCTGTCATCGGGAAGGGGATGCTGGTGTTCAGTGCTGCAGCACCCTGTCTACCAGCAGCATGTAGTAGACATAGGGTGACATTGAAAAAAGGCGAGAAACGTTTTTTTTCCTCTTTTCTTTCGGGGGGGAAGGGTGTAAATTGACGACATATACCTTGAAACACCCAGGAAAATGTTTCTGACCCTTCAGGCATTGGGAGCTCAGCCAAGAATGCAAATGCTTTTCGGAGACTGCGGGGACTGTGGGATAGCCGGAGTCCTCGGTACCCCCTCCCTCCATGAGCGTCCATTTGATTCTTTGGCTTTCCGTTACACCTGTCACACAGCACTGTGGTGTGGCCTCTGTCTATCATAGCCTGGAGATTTTTTCAAATGCTTTGTCATTTCGTCTTCTGTAACGGAGCTGTGATAGAACAGATTTGTCTCTCCATTCAGCGATCAGATCCAGTATCTTCCGTACAGTCCATGCTGAAGCTCTTTTTGGATTTGGGACTGCATCACCACCCATGCTGATCAGAGCTCCACGCTGGGCAAGCAGGAAATGAAATTCAAAAGTTTGCGGGGCTTTTCCTGTCTACGTGGCCAGTGCATCCGAGTTCGGATTGCTTTCCAGAGCAGTCACAATGGTGCACTGTGGGATACCGCCCAGAGGCCAATACCATTGATTTGCGGCCACGCTAACCCTAATCCGACATGGCAATACCGATTTCAACTCTACTCCTCTCATCGGGGAGGAGTACAGAAACCGGTTTAAAGAGCCCTTTATATCGATATAAAGGGCCTCATTATGTGGACGGGTGCAGGGTTAAATCGGTTTAACGCTGCTAAATTCGGTTTAAATGCATAGTGTAGACCAGGCCTATGATGACTGGAGATCTGGTGGAGTAATGATCCCGCAGAGTCAAGAGGGAATGCAGAGCAGCAGAGACGGGAAGGCATTTTAAAAAAAAATTAAGCCTGGTGATTTTTGTTAACACCTGGTCTCCTTCAATAACTAGTTAATGTTCTGGATAAAAGACCTCCTTGTAAAACATTTAACTCCCCTCCTCTTCTGAGAGAGGTGTGTGTGTGTGTGTGTGTGTGTGTGTGTGTGTGTGTGTGTGTGGCAAAACAAGCAGAAACAAAGACTTTTTGGGGAAAACAACCCATAAACCTTTCCAGGCCCTTTGAAAGGAAGCACAAGAGGGTAGGATCTCCATGTTTAAGAAAATCCTTTGCAGGACCCCTATAAGTGATGCTCTCAGACTGCTCTTTCAAGGCTTCTCCGCACTGACAAAGGGTATCATCTTCATGACAGCGGAAACACCCCATTCAGGGAGCAAAAATCTCTACTCTACCAGCACAGCTCAAACCAGTGCAGCTCAAATCTCAACTCCAGATTTAGATACAAAAATACATGATTTTCAAAGGCATGGGGTATCTGCCATTCCTATTGACTTCACTGTGCATTGTCATTGCTTCTGCTTAGGTTACAGATGCTCTGATAAAGCTTAGGTGATTGTATCCTGGGCACTAACCACTGAAATCTACTCTATGTTAGAAGTTATGGGGGCCAGGTGCATCCCTAGGGTAACTCCAGTGAATTTGGGTCATTGTTCTTGGGGGAGCTCAAAATAGAAATCCCCACAGCTAATGCAGTGCATTCAGAATAAATGGCACATTAGTGCTTGTTATTAAAAATAATCAGAATCACTAAATTGTTAGGAAGGTAACGTCACTGTGAAAATGTTGCCACCAGCAAGCAGGAAGTCCACTGCGGTATTAGCTGTAACGCCAATGGATCTGAATCCTTCTCTTGTGGTTGATGGGAGGAATAATTGATGGCTGTGATTCCTTGTTCTCTATGAATGTGCAGGCTAAACGAGAGGTGTAAACAATACAGTACATCCAGGGTAGAATGGGCTGGAGGGAGAGTTGACCCCCAGATCTCCAGGCTAATTTTGGGCTGAGGGAATTCATGTGCATTAGATCCACGCAATTATGAGCATGAAATCCTTTGAAGCCAAACTAGAAACTTCGAAGGAGTTCTGCTCCTTGAACCCTAGATTTCCTTTGCTGAAATTGCAAGCTGGGAGACCAAATAGCCCACAACAGCATTCCAGCTTGGGTCAGCTTTTCCAACAGGTCATCTCCCATATGTTTCAGGCTTCGAAAAATTAAGCCTTGGGCATTTTTGAGACAGTCAGAAAGAGAAAAGATTAATTTTATCGCTGACATGGACTCCGATTCAGACTTTCACAACAGAGCAAACTTGCCCAAGTCTGTGTCCACTAGGTCATCATCAGCTTGACTTTGCCATGAGAGGAATATGGATTTCTTGTGCTTTCAAGATCAAGGTCAAACATTGCCTTATGCAAGATGCTGCAACCAAATGGAGCATCCCATTCTATGTTGGATGTGCTGCTGGCAAGGAACTCTCTGTGCCGTGCCATGACACTGGGCAGCTCAGAGATTAGCTTCTTTGGCTCCTGGGTACAATGGAAAATGCAATTCTGGCTGGTGCCGTCTCATCATGTGAGTATACAGAGGATAATCGGAGGCAAAGCCTCCTGTCAGGCTTCTGGTGTTGGAGCTAGAGCAAGCAGCATCTGTGTTGTGCGGCCAGGGTAACGCTGTGAGCTCACACAAACAAACAGCTTGTTTGCTTTCAACTCGATGTCCATTTTGCCCTGGCCACACTGCTTCACCCGTCAGACTAACTGGCTGCCTTGCTGACACTAAGCAGCAGCTACTGTCCAGAGTTCAGGAAATGGGGCAGTAGCATAATGGAAAGAAAGCAGCAGGCACTACTTCTGCATCATCATGGCAAGAATCATCATCTGGCAAGCAGGTGGCAGCAGGAAGAGAGCTCAGCCATTCTTGTGAACGGGGTAGAACTAGCCTGGCTGGCCCGGAGTGCCCCAGTTCTGACACCTGGGATGACCAGGAGGTTTGCCATCCCATTGCTGTTTGTTTAGCTCAGGATTATGATAAACCTTCTCATGCTGGTAACTGATCTTGCAGAGCCAAAGCTGAGGCAATCGAATGATCCAGTCATCTTTTGCCTGAGCAGAGAGGTCTGCGCTGGCTAAGGTGCCGTTTGGATTCCTTCCCCCCTCCCTTCAGTGTAGTTAGAACATTCTCAGCTGGTGCCACTCACTCCCAAGCAGAGACTAGCCAAAGTTCAAATCTGGATCCAAACGTCATCGACAATCCAGGCTGTCTGGGTCTGTCTCTGCCACAGGCTGGCTTCACTTTGACCTTGATTTCAGCGCTAGCAGCCACTCGCTAGAACCAGTCTCTCTGGAAAGCTGGTGAAGCTTACACATCCCCTCGGTCTTTGGAGTGGTGGCGATAGCCAGTGCCACAGAGAGATGCCTCCCTTGTGGAGGTCACAATGCAATGACAACCTCCAAACTTATTTTTGGCCTGATCCATCTCCCCGTAAAGTCAACAGAAAGGCTTAATTTGACTTCTGTGGAACTGGCATTGGGCTCGTCCTTCCCAAGAGCCCCAGATGGTGTTTGTAGCCACGCACATGCCAGAATCCCCGTCTTTCTAAGCATGAATCTTTCTCTGGTGGTGCTGTCACGATGAGCACTCCAGTTCTGGGTAGCATGGTGAATGGTGCTTGCATTCCTGTTAATGGAGGCTGTGCGGATGGTTAGTGATGGCACAATGAGCAGGGGGCTGTGAATGAGGGTTCCTTGCTTCTATTTCCTGGCCTGCTACTGGCTCATGTATGATCTTGGGCAAGATACATACATTATATGCAGCCTTTCACCCACTGACAGAATAACGGGCGTTATAACAACATTTACCTGCCTTATAAGGGTTTGCAAACTGTCATGGGACCATTGGAGAAAGGTGTTGTATAGGGCTCAGTAAAAGCAGGGTTTGCTGTAATTAATCACTGTGTGAATGGCCAGGTTGTGAGTTCTGCAGGTTACTCATCTGAGCAGTTCAGGTCTGTGGTACTTGGTGTCATGGGGAAATAGATCATGGGAGCAGGATGCCATTGGCAACCTGCACATGTTATTGATGTTTCTTTTATCTGCTGGAACAAAGTTCACTAAAATGGTCCCAGTTTTAACTCTGTTGTAGTTATGAACTGAGCTGAAGCCCAACTCCCTCAGCTGAACTCCAGCATGGGCCAGCTTGCTCCTGCCCAGAACAGAGTCCTACTTTCCGTACAATCCTTGTCTGGCACTGTGTGCTCGTAGGGTGCTCTCCAAACAGAGACGTCTATGGCATGTGCCCAGGTTTGGCATGTGGTCAGCTCTGCGAGGGCAGGGAGTGGCGCACACACCTATGTGCAGAGCTGAGGGCCAAATTAGGCTTGTTTGTTCATATTGCACAACTGCAGTTGTAACTGCATGTAGCAATTTCTGGGCATTAATCGAGGAGACCTTTCGCACATTGGCTGTTCCTTGCTCATGACAACTTATTTCCCCCAATTCTTGCCCTCCTTCATCAACTGGAGACCATCACTTCTGCCCTTCCTCTCCCAAGTGGATGAGGATCTAAATGTAATGCGCACCTTTCTGTTAGAGCTTTCCCCCAAGAACGATGATTACGCACCATCAGACAAAACAGACCTCAGTTAATTCCCACACCTTGCAAACGGAGGAAGAGAGAGAGAAACAGTAATTAGTTTGTCTACCATGTCATCATTTTATTTGGTGCTTAGATATTAAGGGGATAAGGGCCTTGGTTTGCTCGAGATGGAGAAACTATTGTTGAGCTACTGCTCCCTCACATTGCAAACTTCCAGCCCAATTCCGTAAGCCTTGGCTTATGCAGCTGGCAGGGAGCGTATCGATCTGATTCTCCAGGCCTTACTGTGCTTCTAAAAACTGGCCCTTTTGGCATTTTCGGCCCTTTTGGCATTTTCACCCCTTGCTGATCAGGAAGGCAAGTGGATTTTCTGAGCTTTCATTTACTAGAAACTGATAGATTACTGTTCAGGCCCAGTTCCTCTGTCCCCCAGCTAGTGAGAACACCATGCTGCTCATATTGTCTTTCTGATAACTGTTCTTGCTGCAAGTACTAAGGTTTCTGTGGGGAATTCACACAGCGAAGCCTTCAACCTCTCTGCTCCTTCATATTGCAAGATTACTCTTTCCCTCATAGAAGATATTCATCAGCTCCACAGAAAGCAATAAAGCCTTTCAACATTGTTGGCTTTGACATTTAAGACATGAACCGACCATGAGTTCAGGGAGAAGAATGCACAGACTCAACATACACCTCAATGTAGGTCAAAAGAAAAGTAAATCTGGCTCTTCCTTGGATTTCCTTGGACTCTCATCATGTTCCTAATGCAATGTGCTTGTGAGACATGTGCGACTCTGTCCCCTTGGGGCTGGCCCACAGAAATGATAGAGAACCTACTACTACTACTGGTGTCTAGTAGGGGATGTCTCCTTTACCTCAAGTGGTAGAGGCTTGTGGTTTTGGAGCTGAAAGTCCAGGATTCTTGTCCCTTCGTCCAGTTGTGATTTTTTTTTACTGGGCCTGTTTTCAGCAGCTCAAGGATTCATTAAACAAAGGCCTCTGTGTCATGAAACAACTGTGCCCTCAATGGCCTGGGGATGAGACTGTCTTTCCCATGTCCAGCCCCTATTCTCACACTGCCACCCGTCCTGGCTGTTAACATAGCCAGAGTCTCCAGCAGCCATTGTCCAAGTCTAAATGTTCTGTGATGGAGACCAGGTCTTTGTCAGTGAGTGGGCCCATCTTTGAGCTTCGCTCTTGTTAATACCCCGTCAGAGCCTGAAGCTAGTGACTCACAGGGTGGGAGGTGAGCATTACTAGCATTTAATATTGCGTTTTACTCCATGTCCATTGCAACAGCAGTCAGAGCCCTCGGTTAGCCTGGGCCCTGCCTGCTGCCAAGAGCTTTGCAGAGACAGCAGAAGATTTGGTCCCTGCCCCAGAGCTTGCTCTTGGTCTTTGTTTTAGCAACATAGCTCTCACCAAGGCCCCTTTTCTGCATGATTCATGTTGAGAATTTTGTCCCATTGACTCCTCCAGCCTGATGCACTGCAAAGGTGCTGCTGGATATGAGTCAGCGTCACAGAATCAGGCCCTTAATTAATACATCTGATTTGTGCTGGCATGATTTAAAATCCAAACCAGCAGAGTGCTGCAGAGACGCTACGTGCCAGCATGCTACTAGACAGGCCGCACCCCCAAGTACATGCAGATCATAGAATCAGAGACTATCAGGATTGGAAGGGACCTCAGGAGGTATCTAGTCCAACCCCCTGCTCAAAGATGCCTCAGAGAGATCAGATTGCTGTCCCCACATGAAGTACTCTCACGTTAATTACTTCATGATGCAAATGCTTATTCCAGTCATTTCAGAGGAGCTGGATTTTCCTTTGCGCAAATCACCTGCCAGGCTCTTTGCAGGGATTATGGCGGAAGAGTATTACCTTACCAGCATGTCTTACTGAACTCTGCATAGCCAGCTGGGCAGGGTCGGGAAGTCACTTGTTTCCCTGGTGGCTGCCATGAACTTCAGCTTCTTCTGAGTTTTCCTTCCTCAGTCTGTATCTGCGAATGGCTTTTTCACACCTAGGCAAAGTGTTTAACCTATGCAGACTGCAGCTCTCCTGCACCAGCTGTAATGGGTTAGTTTTATTAGCCTGTGATTGGAAATGCTAAAAGTTGTCTACAAGACCCCAGAGGATGTCAGCTCAAGTAGGAATAGCAAACTGAGCATCCTGGCTGATGCTTTCTCCCCTGTAAAGCGTCTATTTCCAAATGGGTAATTACTGCATTGGGATTTATGCAATGCTGCCTTTCAGTGGTTGTGCGGGCCACAATTCCTCAATGGATTTAAAAAAACAACTCTCCCAAAAGGAGCTGAATCCCATTTTGTTGTTGAGCAGAGCAGAAATGAGATGGACTCACTCTGCCCTTACCTGGCAATAATGGTGAAGTGCTCTGCAATTGAGCGGTTTCATTCTTTTGCCCTGAGCTATGAGAAGTAGATTGGATGAAAATTATCAAGCTCCCTGTCTAGTATAAACAAGCTCGAAATGGAGCAAGTCATAAATAAGCAAGCAGCAATATCCTGGATTATGAAGATATAATTTCTATCTTTAATAGCTGAGTAGGCCCAAGGGATCGTCTGGAAATGGCCCATCTGGCCCTGATATTGATGTAAAAAGCAAACAACTTTTTCCTCCTTTACCCCTAGATTTATCAATTCTTTGGGGAAATAATGAGCGATTGGAGCTGAAAGATGAAGTCACCCTTCCTCCAGAATGCAGATAGAAACAGGGTTCAGATCACAGCTTACTGCAGTCACGCAGCATTAGATTTCCACTGACGCACCACAAAGGATCTTACCTCTCCCACTGGATGGGATCAGCTGACTGTCTGGGGAGATGACGCCACATTCCCGGCTAGGAGTCTTTTGGCTGTTTCCAGTGCAGCCTGATCCAATGGAAGGATTCCTTTAGTGGGCTTGGGATCAAGCCCAGTTTACAAGGGTGTAGACACCAGAACATCATCTGTCTGGATGCCTCATGCACTGCATGGAAGCAGGGGTGCCAGGTTTGTATAATTCTGGTGGTGCCCAGAACTGGTCCAAGCAGAGCCATCCCATCCATAGGATGAACCAGGGCAACCGCTCTGGGCCCTGTGGTTTGTGGGGCCCTGCACTTCAGGGGGACACAGCGTCCAGGGTGGCCTGGGGGTTAGCAGGGGGCCTGGCGCCAGCAGCAGTGAGCAACCTGGCCCCAGCCTGCCCCTGCTCTGGGCAGAGCATCTGCTGGCATACGACCCCAATGGCAGTGGCTTGCAGGATCTGGGCCCGGGATCTTAGCATCTGCATAGAAGGGCTGGGAGGTATTCAGTGTCCGAAGTGCCCAAAATAAACAGCGGAAACTCTATGCCAGAAGCAAAGCTACTCCTTCAATAAAATAGGTTTTGAAATGCAATCAGCCCACTGCTTGTAAATCACCCAGGATGCTAATAATTAATGAGTCGCCTGGACGGAGCTCCAATTTTGATGGGATTAGTCTTAGTGGTTTTATGTTTAAAAGCCGTTTAAATACTAATCAGCTCTTCCTCACATGCTACTATGTGATAGCTCCTTTTAAAGCAGGCTGCTCGGGGGCTGTACTGGCGGGCAGCTGGGACGGTTCTGTAGCTTTGGAAAACTCCCAGTCTTTCCATATGACTTGTGTGGCGCTGTCTATGAGCACAGGGGTGTTTGTGTATGGGGAGTCTGCTTACAGCTACACAAGATGGTCTCATGTTGCATTGTTATGCAGCGGCAGGGTGGAATTTTTCAAGTGGGACACTTCCCACTGCAATAATGTGACCCTGTGTGACGAGGTTTTGACAAGCAGCGTTCTTTTCCTGTTGCCACCTACTTGTGTATAATAAAGGTTTGGAAACATAGTGAAAACCAACGGTGTTTGGGGAGGGGAGAGGACGAGGGGCAGAGTTAGGGTGGATCTTGGTCTTTTATCTGTACTCCAGTGCTGGGTGCTGGATTGTTTGTTCCAAGGCAGTTTGTGTATTTAAAATCTGATGCTACTGGCACCAAGCCATCCCCTTAGTCTGCAATGAGTCCATTAATTTATAACACAACAGAACACAGTCCTTAATCTTTTAATTATAGATAGCAACGTGGGTGAAATAACTCCATTTGTTTCTGGCTCACAGCTGTGATGAGAACTAAGGGCTACTGCTTTTTGTACTGTACATTTCTAGTCATTTCAGGTTTGTATCATGTTCTACGGAAAAACCCACATGACAGAATGCCCTGAGTTTATCAGATAGATCCCAGTGAGGGGAGACTGTGCCATTTATTAAATTATATGTTTTTTTTAAAATGACATGCTGATCTGTTTCATACCAGCAAATATGTGATTTACATTTAATTCTGAGTAACCTTTCCACGATCACTGAGGTGTGAAGGAATTTAATGACACAAAACTACATTTATGAAGAGACCATTCATATTCATTAGGCTCACCCATTAGCAACCCTGCAAGTGACATCTCTCTAACACATGCTTTATGACTGCTGTTTATGGCGGCTGACGGTACAGCTAGCTGCAACATACATAAACCTATCGGCAATTTTGTTAAGAAAAATGAAAGCCAGGTTTGGTTTGGGAATGTTAATGATGGGGTTTGGGGGCTCATACTGTTGATCTAGGGATATTTTAGATGGCAAAAGGCTGTGTTGATCTTGTTTTTATATCTATCCTAACAGGGAATATTTTCATTATCTTTGTACAATTCAGCTGCAAATAAATGTAGAGGGAACAAAAAACATGCCGTGGGTCTTCTTTAAAATGAGAATGATACAGCTCCCACATAAGGTCATTTGCTAACGGATCACAGCTCTGCCGCTATGCAAGATAATCATGTGGCCTGGCAAGAAGAACTTTAAAGATTTAAATCTGGAGTCTTGGAATAACTAGTAGTTAGAGCAGAAAATGGAGAATCAAGACTCAGAGAGGGAAATCCTATCCCTGGCTTTGATCAAGGCACTTAACTTCTCTGTACCTCAGTCTATTAAATGAGCTGTGTTACCTGGTATCACTGTTGTTTTGTGGCTCGCTGGCACACATACTTCAGCAGGTTGAGTTGAGGATGGAAATTTCATCTAGTTCCTGAATCTCCTGGGTTTTGAGGTTTCAAGGGAGACTTCTGCCATCATTTTTGCCCAACATTTTGTCTCTCTCAGTCATGATGTTTTTGGACAGTTCTTTTCTCTCAAACACAGTTTTGCACTTAAACCAGCTTCCTCCTGTTTAGAACCAACTGGCTGCAGAGACCTGACCCAGGAGGCTCGCTAGGGGCCCCGTGCTGCAGCTGCTTTGTGAAAGAGGGCTCCACACATGAAGATACTACAGAGGAGGGCCCTCATGAGCAGCTCATCACCTAATAGCTACATTTTAGGAGACAGATTACAGTGTAGCCTGTGGGGTCCCAGCTGGGGAGCTTTAATACATGAGTCATTGGCCAGAAGAGTGTAATAGACAATCATGTCACACCCTGTGTTGGGACACCTTCCATTATGGGTCATTAATATAAGACAGAGCATACAGGAGATGGGAAGGCTCATTTTGTCAGGACTGCCTGCCTGCATGTCCTCAGTCAAATCCCTCAGGGTAGGTGGGATGAAAAGCAAACAGCCAGAGCAATTAAGCGCTGATCCTACCCCATTATAATTAATGGGAGTTTTGCCATAGGAACTATGGTCTAGTGGTTACAGCACAGCAGCTGGGTCCTAGTCCCAGATCCCCCAGGGAATTCCTGCGAAGTCACTTACCGTACCTGTGCCTCCCTTCCCCACCTGTAACAGGGGGATAACACAGAGCAACCACTGAGCTGGGTTGAGAGGATAAAATCTCTGGAAGTTTGTGGGGTGCTCAGAGAGCCATCTATGTCCCTAAAGAGAGAGCGGGAATGACTAAACTTGAGCAGGTCAGCTGATAGGAAGTGCTGTTGTTTCATTTGAAGAACATGAAGCTGTTTAAAGCTACCAAGGCATTAAACAAATTCACCTGAGGCCAGTAAGTTCTGCTTTGTTTAGCCATCCGGTTGGCTGAAGATGACAACTGATCCTGCTATGAAGTTACAAAATTCAATAAAATCATCATCCTGGAACAAGTTTCAGCTGGAGCAGACTCATACCAATTATAATAATTGACTGACACTGGGGTTTATCATGGAAAAATTGATTTCCTTTCACTTTAGTGGTATGAGTAGGCATTAATGTGAGATTTCAATTTCACCTGGAGCTCCTATTCCCAATGAAGAGCGAGAGAAATCCTGGCTTTGATGAAGAATCAGAAAAAGCCCCAAGTGATATTAAAACTTGAAGAACTTTAAAGAGCCAAACCTGGGGTCTTGGACTAACTGAGTACACAACTGCATGTTTCAGAAACTTTCCATGGCCATAGCACTGAGTGTGTGTGTGTGAAGTTCATCACCTGTATTAGCTCTGTACCACCACAGAAGCTTTAACGTGCCACAATGGCACATTAAAAGCACCGTTTTGACTACAGTGTAATAGAGCTCTCAAGAAAACTGAAATAAACCATTTTTCCTTTTGCATATGTTGTGAAAGTGAAAAATCCTGGACTAAATGAGACCAGCTGTGCCATTTTACCATATTATTTAGCTCTGCTGGAAATGAAAGATGAAGGTGATAATGGGTTTATTTTAGCAGGCAGGAACTATTAACTGCACTATAACACACTAAGGAAAGATCTCAGCAACAGATTCCAATTTTCCATTCTAGCCACGTGCTCCAAAAATTGCAAATGGAGATTTGTTACATTTCATTTGCTCCCATCCCTGGGAAGCCATTTGTGAGGAGTTCATGTCTCCCAGGAGGCTGTATTCCAATCAAAGTGAAAAGAGAAGGGGGGAGGAAGGAAAGTCATGCTACGACGAATGACAATGATATCTTAGTGCTGATCTCCGAGTACTGATTGACACTACACGTTTTAATAACAGCCAGCCCATGTGCAGCCCCAACGCTAAGACATAACTTCCATTATGCTGTCTATGATGACATTTTTCGAGACAGATGTTGATAGACCTGGTTTTAATCTATGCTTATCTTATCATATTAGCTTTAACTATGTACAGGTTATTAGAGGGCTGAGATCAGAGTTTCAATTGATTGAGGATCTAAGGACTGCTTTCTCTTTTCCTTCTCTATCAGTAATGCCCTTAAGTTAGATGCAAATAAAATGAGATCTTTACTAAACTCCAGGATGACAGATTGCACATCTGGTTCACGTTAGGCAATTTTACTTTTATATTGGCCTGTGCTTTACAAACCATTAACCAAGGGCGATCAGTTAGAGAAACTGAAAGCACACGTCTCTGGGTTTTTCAAAATTATTATTATTGTTTTCACTTTACAGCAGTTTTGTGGGCTGTGGTCTGCTGTTATTGATTAGTACATGTTATTCACAAGCAGGAAGCTGTCCGACATGCTGCTAAATTGAAATCCCCTAATCTTTTCAATCCTTTTAAGCACTGGCAAATGAAAAACCAGCAGCACGTTGCAGACAATCGCTGCTCAAGGGGAAACCAGAGGACGACTGCCAGAGTGAGAGCAGGTCAAAGGGGAGCCTGCCGCTTCCTCAAAGAAACCTGTTCCTGCTACTCCACTGGTAAACCCCTGAGTGGGATGCATGTGTATTGCAATTCACATCCTTCAAACGAGACAGGAGAATGCTTTCTCGCAGAGTAGCTGGAGGTGTAAAATCAGGAGTATCCAGTAGTCATTTCTGCAGTGTGTTAATGCTGTTTGGACTAACATTGGCTTGCTGAGGAGTGCACGTGGCAAGGAGCCATGTTGCTGTGCCTCTGGCTGGGCTGTTGTTTTGACTTCCTAAGCTAAGCAGCGTTGGAGTTGCTCAGTATTTGGCTGGAGATCTTGGGGGGAGCCCAAGCTGCAGCAGGCTGTGGTGGTGGTGGTACAGTAGGTTCGGTAACTGACCTCTAATGAGATGTACAATGTAATCCCTGACTCACTCTGGTCTCTAGAGATCCCAGGATTTTTTTTTTGAGAGAGGGTGAGTTAACTCTGGATTTGTGGCCAGCTTCAAAGTTGAGTAATTAATAATCTTGTTCTGCCTGCCACACCAACACACAAATACCAAACTCTGCTGTGCTTTCGGTAGGAGAAGCTATTCTTCGGTTTCCCTCCTAAGAACGTGCATGTGACATTGTTGGTATCAAACTGGCTCCTGTATTCTGCCATATGGGGCGTAATGCCTTTGTGGACAATCTGTTAAATGCTTTGGGATCCTTCTGGATGAAGCATGCTGTGTAAGGGTACAGTTATAACCATCCTGTTTCTTTATTATTCAGGGGGTGGGGATGGGAATGAAAGACTTGGTAGAGTGTTGGCCCAGCAGGTCTGGTCTTCTGCTTCTACCAGACCTATTCCTGGAGCTGCAGGAAACTCCAGCCATAAATTATAACAACAAATTTATACAGCCCCCAGCCACCCAACCACCTCCCCCACAATCTGCTTTCCTTCAAAAGCCCGTCTCTGCATCAGCTCTGTAAAGAGATGTGCTTTGCAGCATGCCCCGAAGGTCAGTAGTCTCAGGCTAATTTGGATTAGTGCTGTTGGTAGTCATGAAATTGTCTAGCCCGTTTCAATTCCAGCTAAAATGTTCCATAATCAAAATCCTAAAGACTCAGAAGTTCAAGTCTCCCCGAGGTCAGCCCAGGCCTTGGAAAAGTAGCTAGGAGCAATTAGAGTTTCTGTTAATACTATTTTTTTAAAAAGGCATTGGTGACACCCTGTATTCATTGTCTTCCAAGGGCTTCCAAAGTTTACAAGTACAAAGAAGCTTTCCCAATCTCTCTAACTTCCTTGTCCTGCAAAATCAAGCTGTCATTTGAATGTTAAGATGAATTCTTCTGGGCTCATGTGACACCAGCAGGTTCTGCATGGGCCCATAGCTTTACCGTGTTAATGGGAGTAAACACAATGAAAAAATCTGTCACTGAAGCAGGCAGATAGGATCCCAGCCACAGAGATCTGCTCTGGGAATCATTGTGGGGAAATGATATGGCTTGTGTTACACAGGAGGTCAGAGTGGATGATCACAATGGTCCCTTCTGGCCTCGGAATCTATGAATCTACATACAAGGCCAAATCTTTGTCCGGTTGACATCTGTGGTGATGTTCCATTGAGTTCAGTGATCTCTCAGAGATGACCAGCTGAGTCAGAAGGTCCCTCCCTTACCATTTCCTTTCAGAGTAACATAACAGGCTCGTTCTTTTCTGGAACTCTTTCCATGATTAATGTGCTTTGCTAGTTTTGTGCTAAAAATCTTCTGCAAGGTTGTTCAGTGCCATTACTTCGTCTATTGAGTCATGAGAGTGACCCAGTGCAAAGCCAGTGTAAGAGCTCTGCTATGACTACTATTAGCATTACAGGTCCCGGCATAATGGGGAAATATGAGGTATTACTGAACTGAAGGGACCAGCTATTGGAACTTCCTCTTTTTATACATCTCCAGTTGCTCTAATGTTATACAAACGAACACTTCTTTAAGTTCCCTGTTAATGAGAAATTGGGAGGGATGAATTCCTTCCCACTCACGTTTTTTTGAAG
Organism: Gopherus evgoodei; assembly: GCF_007399415.2. Taxonomy (NCBI): domain Eukaryota; kingdom Metazoa; phylum Chordata; order Testudines; family Testudinidae; genus Gopherus; species Gopherus evgoodei. The sequence continues at coordinate 3,077,204 of NC_044331.1, forward strand.
ATGCAAAACACATGGTAAATAAAGTCTGATTATCATCACATTTTGCATGCATTTGTGTTTTAGAGCAGCAGTTCCCAAACTTGGGCCACTGCTTGTTCAGGGAAAGCCTCTGGCGGGCTGGGCTGGTTTGTTTACCTGCTGCATCCACAGGTTCAGCCAATCGCGGCTCCCACTGGCCGTGGTTCGCTGCTCCAGGCCAATGGGAGCTGCTGGAAGCGGTGCGGGCGTCCGAAGTTTGGGAAACACTGTTCTAAAATGAACCAGGGAACATACTTTGACCTCTCTACTACTCTTGGTCAGATTTTAAATTTTCCTTGTAATTCTCAATATAATTCTATATGGAACAATATGAACTCTCCTAACTGGGAATGATGCACAGAATTCCCAAAATAAATTTGCTAAAGTCTAGCAAACAGAACTGGTGCTTTGTATTGGAAAACACATTGAATTCAAATGTTAACTAATGTTTATAGACTCATTTGGAAAATACATGAAGTGCTAAGTAGACTATTTTATTTATTTATGTATTATTATTATTATGATTATTTATTATTATTATTTTTAGTTCACTGGCAGTTCTGAAAAGTAAAAAACAAAAAACGTAGTTTGGGGTCAGCTGGTCAGATGTTTAGTTTTGGGTTGAACAAAACATGTCATTTTGATTTTGAGCATTTTTAAACTTGTTTTTTAATAAAATTAAAGGAAACTTTGAAACGAAAAGTGGTTTCAAAATGAAAAATCTAAGGATTTCATTTTGAAAATGTGGAAAAAATTTTGGAATAACTTTTGTTCTTTTCCTAAATGAACAACTCAGCCAAACCAACAAGAATTTACAAAAGGATTCCATGTCACTGAATCTGCATTTTTCATTAAAAAACTTCACCTAGCTCTAATTTGTTATAACTTGTCAGTTTATATTTTTATTAAAACATGTATCACAGAAAAAAAGCTGAATAACTGATCATGACACTTCAACTCTCTGTATTGCCCTCAGTCCTTCTGCATTTGACAAACGTAACAAATTGGTTGAGGAAGCAAAGCCTACTATGGATTAACCCTTAGAATGCTGGTACGAGACGCAAATAAATGCTTAGCAGCATGTGGGTATATACAGATATGAAAGACACAGCTTCCCTGTTTAAAAGAGAGTTCAGTATAAGAATACATTGTTCTTCAAAACTATTTTAGTAAAACATTGAACTGTTTCTTACTCATCCTCAACCTGTAGGCTGAAGACTCTTATGACTTGCCACATGGAAATGACCTTTACTGGGAAATGAACTAGGAACTGGTTGAGTCTCTGGTCATTACATGGTGGGTGTGAGGTGCTTCAGGGAGTTATGTAGAGCATGGGAGGAGATAACCGTGATCTGTGTCTGCTACTGTAGGTCAACTAAGCTGGTCACTGGCATATAAGTAGAAAGTGGGTGGGGATATTGGGGCAGGGTTAAGGCTGATTTTAGAGACTACCTGTGAATGTCCTGAGATTCTAGCATGAAGGCTTTTATTTTTTTTTTTTTTAAACAACAGTCATAGTTTGGTGTGGGTTTTTTTAATCTTTTTGTTACAATGGGTGACATTCTCAGTCCACTTTATTTTAACAAAGTTTTTGGTTAGGAATTTCTTCATTTTATATTAAACCTAAACAAACTTATGTCACTATAATTCAAAGAGGGCCGGTCAAATGTTCTTTGTTGAAACCTTTACAACTTCTCATCACGTTGGTGCTGGTATGTTTTTTCTCTTTTTAAATGTCAATGACCTTTTTCCAACAGTGAAACTTTTTTAAAATTAATTTTAAATGCTTCTCTGAACCAAAAGTAACTCTCTGCATCCCCACCTAGAAAAGTATTGTTTAAGCAAAAGCATTTCATTTGCACAAAAATGCCTACTTTAAGGAAGAACCTTTTAGCTAGTGGTGTGATGCCTTAGAAAAGAACTAAACATTCCAATGCTAAATTTAAAAAAGCAGTAAAGGGCTGGGATGGGGGTGGGGAGGGAACACTACCGTAGGCGGTGAGTTATATGGGCCCGTGGTGCCTGTGCTCCATCAATATTTAGGAACATGGGCCCGGCTCCACCAATGTTTGGGCTTATATTTTCAGAGCCATCCCATTCATAAGACAGACCAGGGCAACTGCCCCGGGCTCTGCGCTTCAGGGTGACACGGAGTCCAGGGCAGCCCGGGGGGCGGGGTTGCACCAGCAGAAGTGAGCAGTCTCACCAAAGCCCGCCCCTGCTCTGCCCCTTCCCTGCCTTACTCCACCCCTTCCCCCAAGCCCCCATCACCCCACCTCTTTCCCACTTCCAACCCCCCTCCCACAAGCGATGCCGGGAGCCAGCAGGGCGGGGTGGGCTGGGGCCGGTTACCTTGCTGCTGCCAGAGCCAGGCCTCCGACTAGCCCCCATGGCTGCTCTGAACCCCATGTCCCCCTGAAGTGCGGGGACCCCCAAAGCATGGGGTCCGTACTATGAACGGGATGGCTCTGCTTGGACCCCATGTCCCGCTGAAGCTTGGGGCCCCCCAAAGCACGGGGTCCAGGGCGGTTGCCCTGGTCCGTACTATGAACAAGATGGCTCTGCTTGGATTCATTCTGGGCACCACCAAAAATGATACAAACCTGGCACCCCTGGACACTAGAGGGGTGAGGGAGTCATAGCCATTGACATTGGCCCCTCAGTTGTGCAGAATGGTTTGGGGCACAAAGAGCAGACATGAGATATCCCGTTGCCTTTTCCTGCTTCCTCTCTTGTTCTGAAACTGAAGCATCAAAGGTTTTTGCTGCCTGTACCAGGCAGGCCTCGGGAAATCCGTGCTTGCACCTCTTCAAGCGCTGATGGGTAGTTTCCTAAGTAATAACACCCAATGTTGCTTAATTATCAGACATATTATCTTGCAAACAAATGATAGTAAAGCTGTGCAAAATCTCCAGTTCATCATCTTAGAACTGACCTACTTTCTGCCATGAGTCCTAAATCAAATGTCATCGCGGAGGAAAGACCGTGAGCTTGCCAGGTGTCCCTCGCTCTCTTCACCCTACTTGGGATCAGGGCTGGCTCTAGCAATTTCGCTGCAGGAGGCGCTCTGCCGCTTGCCGGTCCTGCAGCTCCGGAGCCGAGGGACCAGCAGACCCTCCACAGGAACGCCTGCGGGAGGTCCACCGGAGCTGCCTGCCACCTTCCAGGCAACCGGCAGAGCGCCTCCCGCAGCGTGCCGCCCCAAGCATGCACTTGGCGTGCTGTGGCCTGGAGCCAGCCCTGCTTGGGATAGTGCTGGTTGTCCACTAAATCTGCTTTTGGGGAAGGCTCTGATTCATCCAGAGCTGGAGGGAGGGGGAGGTACAGAACCAGAATGGAAATTACAATGCCTGGGCCTGATTGACAAGTGAGTGTGACTCATCCACCTCTTATTTTTAGAGCTATTGTGTTAGAAAAGGGAGCCCGTGCTCAGTAACCTGCAGTGCTAGGAATAAGAACTGCCTTCAGTTCGGGCACTGTCTGATTGAGTTATTTATATCCTGCCTGCCGGTAAATTAATGCTGTTTTATTTGCAGCCCTGTGCATCACACAAAAGTAGAAACACCACCAATGGTGTCATCCTCTTAAGAGATTTGATTAATACCGATAAAGCAGGGCCAGCATATGTACACAAAAGGCCATGTACCCATGGGTTACTCAAGGCCAGACTCTGTAATGTGCCTTCGCCTAACCTAGATATGTAAGCAATGTGGGGCAGGGACTGTGGGGTTTTTCCCCGTGTGTTTTATATAGTGCCACACAGCTGTAATGCGGCTATAAAATAATAAAGAGCCAGCTAATGAAGTGCACCTTTGAAAGGGCGCATAGAAGCCCTCTGCAATGGCTGCATGGAGGTGCATGGGGGGATGGTCTCCAAAGAACGGTTGCTTTGGAGGCCCCTGGTGGACTGTTCACTATAGAGATGGTGGGGTTTGCATCCGCCTTATGGGAGATGAAAATACGACGCCGCGTGAAGCCAGTGGAAGGTAAATATTTTCATTTTGCCTCGTGTCTCAAGCGTGGAACTACCAGTGCCCCAGGGCAATCTTGCCACTACACTCTGTCTCCATCCCAGGATGGTTCTTCTCCGGGGACAGAGACACTGGGTGTGGGGACTCTGTATTTTAAGAAGAGAGAGCACAGTAAGGGGCCACTAACATGCCACCTGGTCTGACATCTGTGGAGAGAGTGGTGGAGTGGATTATGGTGGCAAAGTTAACTTCTTAGGTAAGAGGGACAGAAGTCTATAAATGGCTTAAAGGAAATGATATAAATGAAAGGAAACACTTATCTTATCACAGGATAGCAGCTCAGACAACACTGAGGGAGGAAAAGAGTGGGCTGGACAACAAGAAAGATAGTTTTAATGATCAGACATTGGAAGTCTTTCTGTTGACCTCAGTAGGCTTTGGATCAGAGACTTAAAGGAATTAGATAAACTTTTACTGATGGGAAGAAGGTAGGACAAAGTCCTGTGAAATTCAGGGCCTAGGCAATGTGATACAAATGGTCTTTTCTAGTCTCACGTGCTGTGGGCTGGTCTACATGACCACTTACGTCAATGTAACAGACGTTGCTCAAGGTGGTGAAAAAGACCCCCCCCCCGAGTGATGTAAGTTACACTGAGCTAAGCACTGTCCACACCAGTGCTACGTCGGTGGGAAACACTCTTCTGCTGACAGAGCTTCCGCCTCTCGTGGAGGTGGAGTAATTATGGCGACAGACGAGCGCACTCTTGTCTGTGCACCAGCCACAGCCCAAAGCCTGGGAAGGTTCCCAGGACATCCTGCTTTACAGGAGCTAGAACAGGAGAAAATAGACCTTGGAAGTCCCTGTCGCTGGTAGGCTGAGAAACACCGGGATGAAATAGCTGCTTGCCTATACCCTGAGGTACGCTCCACTTCCGAAACCAGGCAATGGTTTGATGTCTTCCTGTGTTAGTCATGGTGCTGTTTGCTTGTGATGCGGGTGTGTGCTCCTGAACAGTGTCTTTTCCCCCTTTCAGAGTTACGCCACTGTTGGCAGTACGGGAACAGTGTGTGTATGTGCCCTGTATGGCAGCACTTCATACTAAAAAGAAATAGAAACAAACAGAGCTGACACTGATGTCTCAGGGATCCTGGGAAAACTGGATATGAAACTGGAGAAAAGGAACTCTGATTAGGGTGACTATCTGTTCTGTTTGGGCCAGGACGGTCCCTTTTTTTTAGCCCTGTCCCGTCCTCCTGACGTTTTTGGCTAAAGTGGGCATTTCTCCCGGTTGCTTTTGCTGACTTGCTCAGTTGGCAAGAGCAAAGAGGACAAATGCCCACTTTTGATAAATAAGTGGGGTGCGGTGCAGTCAGAAGAATGAGGGAAGGTGCGAGCGGAGATGCCAGCCCCACGCAGGGGGAGAGGCAGGTCGGGGTTGGGGGAGGCAGGGTTTGAGCAACCAGCGACAGCCTGGTGTGGGGGGCCGGCAGGGCTTAAGTGAGCATCCAGGGCCAGCTCTGTGGCGGGGAGGCTGCAGGTGGGTAGGGCCAGTGCCCCTGGGGGAGGGGGTGCTGGACAAGTGGCTGGGAGGGGCCTTGGGCCAGCCCTGCACAGTGTCCCATTTTCCCTTTGGGAAATATAGTCACCCTGTCTCTGATCCCAAGGTCTCTCTTCAGTAAACAGGTGATGTGCTGTCTGCACCCAAAGCAATTTGAATAAACTGCTGATTTGGATCCAAACGATATTTGCATTTCAAAGAGGCGGCGGGCATGTAGCAGTGCGCTAGGAGCCGCCTGGTAGGGAGCGATGAGAAATTGTGGCTGGTTTGGTATTTTCGTTAGCAGTAATGAGGATAAAAGGAGTCACAGCAGCCTGCTTCTCTCCACTGACTTACCACGTGTTCTTGAATGGCATTATTGACATGCCACGCAAGGTACTGGGGGACAAGCCATCCTGTCTGCCCAGCCTCTGCCGACATGGGCTAGGAACAGCGTGGTGCCCAGCGACTCGCATAGAGCTCACAGGGGAGGAGGGGGATTCTCCATTGCTCTCAATGCTGAATGCTCTTGCTGTGTATTAGCTCCCTTAATGGGTGCTAAGTTCTGCTGGAAAATCTGGGCCCAGCTGTGGGTTTGGAGCCCTCTGAACTCCCTGACCTTCGTGCTTCACACTGGGCAGTAGCCTGTATGGCGTGAGCTGTGCATTGGCCGGAGTCCCATTCTTCCAAGGCTGCA